>NW_017731531.1:735854-786214 GCF_001890085.2 Hipposideros armiger
GCGGCCGCTCAGCTCGGGCTGGACTCGAACCGCTGTTGCTCAGAGCTCAAACTCTTGAGCGAGCTCTTAACCAACTGAGCCATTCGGCCGGCCCTGGCCCATATAACTTTCTGACTTCAGTATCTGTCTGATTCACTCTTCCAGACTCTGAGCCCCTGGAGGGCAGGCAAGCTCTGCCTTGATTTAGGTTAACGCGTACACACACATGCGCTGCCTGGAGGCAAGGATGTGGGGTTGGAGAACTGAGGGGAATTGTCCTTTCTGCTCAGTGTTTGGCCCCAAAAGTACAGGCAGAGGAGGAATCAAATGCCCCCAAATTCATTTAAGAGTCCAGCAATCAGTGAGAGCAACTGTGTGCCACTCTTTACTTTTCAGATTAAAACATAGACGCACGACATCTCGGGGAGGCTCATTCTAGGGAGGCTGGGACTACACTAGAAAGAGGAGAAGAGGAGCTTGGATTCACACCCTAGTTCCCCTCTTCCCAGCTCTGTGCCATTGGGCACATTATGCAAACTCTGAGCCTCAGTTTCCCCGTCTGTAAAATGTAACATCTTTCTGTAGGGTTGTTGTGAGGATGAAATGGCGAGTACAAACAATTTCACACAGTGCCTGGCATGAGGACACCTGCACTGAACACTAGTCCCCCTTCCTTTCTTCCTTCCTTCCTTCCTTCCTTCTCCCCAAATGATTAACATGTTAGTTAACAACGTCCATTTATTACAGATCTGTCATGTGCTCGGCACTGTGGGAGCTGAAAAAAAAAATGCTCTTCCTGCCTTAAAATCCCACCGGGGATAAAAGACTTACACAGGAGCTGATTAGAAAAAAAGATAGTCCATTATAAGGGCTAATTGAGCAGCCTAGACAATAATGCAAACTGAGTTAGGGCCCCGAAAGCTCATTGTGTGCCTCAGTCCTCAGGGAGGCCGCAGATGCTCTTTTCTCCAGATAAATTACAGCCTTTGCAACTCGGGAAGCTGTCAAGGCAAGAGCTTCCACAGATAAGCGTATTTGGGAATGTGAACACTGAGTTGGAATTTGTAAGCTTTGGTTTTTTAATGTCTCACGTTACCAGCTTGTCTATGAATTACAGCTATCTGATGGTTTAAGGAAGACAAAGTTCGGTTGGGTTGAGAGAATAAAATAAAACCACAAAAATTGGAGAACAGGATCAGAGAGGACTAATAATGATCACATATCCATCAGGGTCCCCATTCAGTTCTGCCCCTCAGCAGAGGACAGAAAAGCATTTCTCAGGCTGCTTCCATCGCTTTTTTTCTCCATCCTTGTGTTCTGGACAAGGTATGTATAAGAGCTACATCATGGACAATAACAGTGAAGGAACATAGCGTGGTCATTGAGAACATGAAGCTTGGAGTCCAACAAACCTGTTTTCCCTGCTACTTGCTGGCTGTGTGACTTGGGCAAGTTCCTTAGCCTCCCTGAGCCTCACTTTCCTTGTAAAGTGGGGATAATCAAAATAAAACTCTTTCATATGGTTATTTTGAGCTTTCAAATAGATAATACTATGACAGCGCTTATCACAGTGCTTCTAAAAGTTCAATAAACGTTAGCTGGTTTAGTATTATTAAAGTAAGATCTGTTTAAAAACAGAGCAGATTGTTTCTCCCCAAATGTACTTGTCAGAAGAACATACTTCACTGGCAGGAGGCTGATTCTGGGAAGTTGAGCAGTGGCCTGGAGCAGGAGAAAGAGCACTGGCCAAGTTGCACCAAAATCCAGGTCCCCTTGCCAACAGGTGGCAGGATGGCTCAGCTTAAAAAAAAAAAAAAAATCCAGGTCCCCTCACTCAGTGATTTTCAAAAAATGTTTTACTATATAATCCTTGGTATGAAATGCATTTTACATCACAGTCCACCAAGTTCATGCATTCACTGATAGAGAAGATAAAAATTTCACACCAAAAATACAATCTTGCCCACAAGCAGTGCACACTATTTTTTATTCTTTTTTTTTTTTTCAGCCCAGTTGGAATTCACTTATTTCAGACCCACTTATTGGGTCCCCATCCACAATTTGAAAACACTGTGTGAAATGATTATGACCTTGGGAAAGTCACATTCCCTCTCTGAGTTTTAGCTTTCCCAACTCTTAAACAACCTTGATGCCCAACCAGCCTCACTGTCGCTCTGAGTCATGCCAGGAGCACTGATTAAGCCCTTGCTATTTGGAGGGTCACCGTCCAGGTGCTACAGCACGGACAGAGATTGAGAAGAGCAGTTTTTGCCCCCAAAGAAGCTACTTGGGGACACTGGGGATGGGTGGGAGATGGGGATTGTGGGGATTGCTTCTCCCCCAAAGACCCACTGTGATGGAGAGAAAGGCAACGGAGTGGAAGGTAACCACTGTTTTTTTTTTCCCCACTTGTGCCCCCAGCAGCCTTCCTGACAGCGAGATGGGAGAGGACCCCAGGTACAGCCTTGGATCTGGGTTGGAAGCAGGTCCTGATAAAGGGGAGAGGCTGAGTGTGGGGCCGGGAGGGGATAATTGGGGTGAGGATACTGAGCATGGATTCAGGGGTGTGCAGCCCACACAATTTCCGAGGCATGAGACCTTGTAATAAGGCATACATTCTCAACAAGGGTAAAATCTTGTTTGTGAGGAGAAAAAACACTTAGACATTATAATGATTTGTGGCCCTTCGAAGAGCCATAATATATAAACAGATATACAGTATATCTGTGGTATTGAAACTTCGTGGTGGATAGAGTCAGAAAATAAACTTGTGGTTGCCACAGAGTGGTGAGAAGGGAGGAAAGGAGTGATTGTTAAAGGGTACGGAGTTTCTTTCGGGGGTGATGAATTAGACCGGGATGATGGTTGTGAATATTTTAAAAACTCACTGATGGGCCGGCCGAGTGGCTCAGTTGGTTAAGAGCTCACTCAAGAGTTTGAGCTCTGAGCAACAGCGGTTCGATTCCTGGCCCGAGCTGAGCTGCCAACAGGTGGCAGGATGGCTCAGCTTAAAAAAAGAAAAAAGAAAAAACCCCACTGAATTGGAAAAGAAATGTGATAAAGAAAGGACAATTAGAAAAAAAAGGTCTAAAATGGCCCTAGGGGTTGATCATAAAAAAAAAAAATGTTGGGAAACACAGCTATAAGGAGAAGAGGTAGGTGTCCCACAGACAGAAAATTTGGTCTTACTGCCTTATGTTCAATGTGTTTTATGTTCTTGCTGTCTAAAAAGCCCAAGTGAAACAGATTAATGAGGCTCTGACACCCTCAAAACCCTCCTAAACCTCACCTGTCCCAAAAACATTTAAAACACATTGGAGGTGGTAGGAAGTCAGGACTGGGGAGGTTGACTCCACTTTGTAAATAAGTTTAAGCTCTGGCCTTTCCTCTCCAACACCAAAGAGGCTTCACTTCCTCGTGTTTTCTCTGCCCTGTCTCCTACCTTGTCCCCAAGTGCCAGGGTATGATGACAGACCCAGCCTCTCTAGCCATAGTGATCATATTTCTTGAGCCAAAAATCAGGCCTCATGGTATGTGACAAGTATGCATGTGTGAATGAGAGTAATAGGACAGAATAGTTGACACTGGAGTAGTTCGGGTCAGTCTAGGGTACATGGGCACCACAGCTGACTATATCTCTCCTGGCAGAGCCCCCAGATTTCTTGGTTTTCTTCTGAGAGGGCCACGTGGGGCTGCAAATCACACCTCGAGCCCTTCTTGGCTCTCTAGGTGCCACCGAGTTCCATTAGCTGTAGGTTCCCACCCACGAACTGCAGGCGCCAATGTCAGCCTGCCTCTGGCCAGAGAGCACTCCCTACCCCAGCTGTTTGTACGTGTCAGTCTGAGACCTTGGCCAGTGTGTTTGAACCCTGATGCAGGGGCAGGGTCTGGAGAAGCCATGCATTGGGCCTAGTATTCCTCTGATGTGGGAAGATCCACCCCCATGACCTACACCAATGCTGTCTTCCCCCCACCTTCCCTCTTACCTTAACTGGGTCCCCTGGGGCCCCCTTCACAAACCCCACATGGATTCTGGACACTACTGGGGTTCAGGCAGTGGAGGTGCCCCAGGATGACCACGCCCCACTCCCACGCCTCTCCATGCAGCATTTGTGGCTGTAGACTTGGTCACAGGGATGATAAAGGCATTCATGCTGGGTTTGAGGGAGCTCAGAATGTCTGTAGAGAACTTAGTACCCTCATATGAACCCTAAAGGTGCGTCTTTCCTCCCCTGCTGCAGCCCAGAGCGGGAGCCAGCGGCTGGCATGGACGTCAGGTACTGTGTCCTAGGAATACCTGCCCTCCAGGCTGGCTTCCTCAGAGTGGCTCTCAGGCCAAGGGAGCCACAGAGATCTGGAGGGCAGCCCCCAGGCCCCAGCCCGGCTGCAGGGAGGAGGCCAGGGAGGGCTCTGTGCTCCATGGGGTGGTTTGGAAGCCACTTCTGTACATCAGGCTGCTCCCTTCACACCAGGTCATTTTTCTCTGGTGGTCATCTTTTCCTCTTCTTTTAATTTTTTTAATTGGGAGGGGTAGGGTGGGTCTTCAAAAACTACATCATACTACATGTGGTTTCCTTGGCTCTGCTTTTTTAAAAAGTCATTTGGAGAGTTACCTGCTAATGTCAAAGTTGAGTGGTGTGAGGGCTCCTCAAGGAAGGGGGAAATCGGGGGTCCAGTGTTTACTTGGTTTCCTCCTAGGGTCTGGGTTAGAGATTCAGGAAGGAGTACCGACTGAAGGGTGGGGCCGGGAGGGTGTAGGGCAGGGAGGGGTCGAGGTCCCATCTCTCCCAGTCAGCTAAGACCTGGCACCCAAGCCTGCCTCAGGCCCTGGGGAAGGAGAGTCTACCAGGGGCCACACAGAGCCGATTTCTGCCAATTGCACCCCCTCCTCCCGTCTTAGCACTGCCCCTCCCCCTTGCCCTGGTCTAAGCCATCACCTTGACAGCTGCCTCTGAGAATGACCCCTTGGGAATGCCTCCCTACTCCCACCCGGCTTTTCCCAGGAAGAGAGGCCCCGTGGCCTATGCTTCTCAGAAACCATGGCTGCTGAACGCCACTGTGGAGGAGAACATCACCTTTGAGAGTCCCTTCAACAAACAACGGTAAAAGCCTCTGGGAGGGAGGCGGGCTGGGGAAGGGAAGGAATTGGTGGTGGGCAGCCTTAGCCACCTGCCCCAGTCCCTAAGCCCTAGCCAGCTGGCCTGCCCTCCCGTTGATCTCCCACACCCAGCCATCCTGCTCTCCAGCCCACTTATCTGGATTCTAGCCTGCTCCATATGGTCCATCTGAAAACGGTCCAGATGTGCCTGGGCATCAGGGCAGTCCAACTCCTGTGGCTGAGAGGGCAGGAGGCAAGGGAGGTGCGGGCGCCCTGCTGCCTTCTCTCGTGGCCGGTGGGATGGCTAACCCAGCTCCCTACGATTCTCTGCACTCACGATTCCCCACCCCCAGCTCAGCGGCCTGCACACTGTTTTCCCTCCAGTGATAATAATAACCACCAACATTGATTGAGCTCTTACCAGGTGCCAGGCTCAGTGCCAAGCTCTTCGCACAGGTGATTTCCTCTAATGCTCACAACAGTCCCAATAGGCAGGTGCTATTATCAATCTCATTTTACAGCCAAGGAAACCAAGACTCATAAAGGTTAGGTAACTTGCCCAGGACCGCCCAGCCAATAAGTCACAAAAATGGGTCTCAAATCCAAGGCTGTCTGATACCCAAGTACATGTCACCAGGACACTCTGATGCCTCCTCCATGCACTGCAGCTGGCACCTGCCCAGGTGAAGAGCTGGCCAGGGAAGTATGAGAGGTGCAGGCTGGGCAAATATTTGAGCAGCCATTATCATTACTGCCTAAACCAACCAGCAGTAATTTTCCCTGGCTGTGCCCCGAACATGGGCTGTGACTGCCGCTTTTCTCACTGCACAGGGACCATGGGCCGTCTCTTGTCACTTATGTGGCATATTTGCTGCCATTTAATTTCATCCTTCAAATATTTAACTTGCTCCAAGACCATGTGAAGTGCTGTCCTCAGCTCTTTTTAAGCTCACATGGTGTTTGCTCGCACCCAAGCAAGAGGCCAATTAAAGCCATTGCTCACCCTGGGCACAGCTGCCCAGAGGCTAATGACCCTCTGCAAGTGCTCAGGACCCACTCTGGCCAGGCCGATCAGCTGTGTCCCTGCCCCATCCCACTGCAGGTACAAGATGGTCATCGAAGCCTGCTCCCTGCAGCCGGACATTGACATCCTGCCCCATGGAGACCAGACCCAGATTGGGGAACGGGTTAGTAGGGACTCCAGGGGGTTTTCTCGAAACTGAAGCCTTCAACCTCCCCTGCTCCCCACCCATCGCCACCACAAGGCCCCGAGATCCTTCTCAGGGAGAGCAGGTACCTGGGAAATGAGAGGGTGGAGGCTGCAGAGCTGCCTGCAGTGGGCTCAAAATGACCTCCTTGAGCCCTGGGTTGGTGGCTGTCCTTGACACGTTTTCAGCCCTGCTTGGTGTAAAGGTCAGGTTAGCACCTCCCAGGCTAGAGATGACTGATATCTTCTTTATTGATGCCCCGAGTGTATACTGAGAGCCGCCATGGCACTGTGCTGGACTCAGGGTTACGCTCTTCCTGTTTTCAATCCAGGTGGGGCCCCTGCTCCACAAGCTTAAACAAATAGGATTCTCTGGTGTCTGTCCTCCAGGTGTATGGTTAAACCCCTACTTCGTCCATCTTGGTGTTCACTGGTCAGATGGTCCCTAGCACCTGCATGATGAATCTTCAAAGACTTGGGGGTCATGCTCACCCCTTCCCAGTGAATTTAGTAAACATGTACAAACTCCTTCCCTCTGCAAGGTGAGGAGGGACAAAGACGTGGATAGAGCCAGGACTCTATCCCAAAGAGCTCACAGTTGAGTAGGGGCCAAGACAGCCTCTCCTGAAGGGCTATGAGGGCATGACCTTTCCTCCCCTTTGGTGACAGGGCATCAACCTGTCTGGTGGTCAACGCCAGCGAATCAGCGTGGCCCGAGCCCTCTACCAGCATACCAATGTCGTCTTCTTGGTGAGTGTACCAACTGGCACCTGCTTAGGCGCCTTCATCTCTGGCTGTCTCCCTCGTCATTGGCTACACCACACACACACACATACACCACACATACACACCACACACACACACACACATACCACACATACACACCACACACACACATACACACACACACACCACACATATACCACACATACCACACATATACCATACACACACACACACCACACACACACACCACACATACACCATACACACACACACACACACCCCCCACACACATACACCACACATATACCACACATACCACACATACACACACACACATACACCACACATATACCACACATACCACACATACACCATACACACACACATCACACACACACACCACACATACACCACACATAAACCACACACACACACCACACACACACATGCACACACACACATATGCACACCACACACATGCACATCACACATGCACAACACACACACACACCACACACACCACACACACACCACGCACACCACACACACACCACACATGCACACCACACACACACACCACACACCACACACACACACCACACATTCACACCACACACCACACAGACCACACACACACCACACACCACACACACCACACACACCACACATACACCACACATACACCACACACACACGCACACCACACACACCACACACACGCATACCACACACACATGCACACACACACATACGCACACCACACACGCACACACCACACATACACCCCACACACACACCACACACACACACACACCACACACACACACACACACACACACACACACCACACACACACACCGCACACACATACCCCTAACTCCTTCTCTAGGAGCAAACCTCTTCTGACAGAGCTATTACCTGCTTATCTTATTTATGGGGAAACTGAGGCAAGGATAGTACAAATGACCCACTGTGGACTTCACAATGAGCTCTGCAGTAGCCATGAGGGAAGACAAGTAGTTACAGGCTACTTCCCTGTGGGACAGCCCCAACCTATCAATACTTATTTAGCCTGACTATAAGAATGGCCAGTCTGTGGGATATGTGCTGCCACTTCCCATCTCATGCCCAGAGCAGACATTGCCAATTGATTCCAGCTTCTTTTCCACGGACACTTAACTTGGCCTCAGAATCCTTCTCAACACAGCACTCTAGGTAACCACCAGCAATCAAACATGAGATAAAGCTTAGCTCTCCTTTGCCTACTTCATACCAAGTTCTGTGTTAGATGCCTTGCTATTGAAGAATTCTGAGGCCCATCCTTTGGCCTCAAAGATTTAGAGTCTGGTTAGGGAGACAGAGCTTACCCACACTCGAGAGCCACAGCCCAGCTGAAAGCCAAACTGGGTGACACAGACTATGTGGGGCCTTGTCCAGGAAGACAACTGTGAGAGCTAGAGAAATCAGGGAGGGCTTCCTAGGGGAGGAGGGCCTTGCCATGTGAGTCAGTTAAACAGCAGGAAAGGGGGAGGCCATTTGGACAGAGCATTGAAAGAAGGAACCTCAGGTCTGTGATCCCAGTGTGATTCTCTTTCCCCCACAGCACACACCAACACTCCTTACTAAACACGCTTCATAATGTAAGGCCACCGTCTGTTACCATCCGACACATGCAAAGCACTTCACAAAGTACTGGCTCCTTCATGATCCCACGTGAGCTTTAAGCAACCTTGTTCGAGAGAAGTAAAGTGGATAATTTGGTTTATTTCAGCAGACATTTATTAAGATCCTGCTCTGTACCAGGCACAAGGGGTCTCAATTCTTAGGGGCCTCATGCAAATAACTATCAGATCTGGCTTTGTGCAGGGTATCACTGGAACAGAGAAGAGGGAAGGCGAGGTGCGGGGGTCAGAAAAGGATACAGGAAGAGCTGGTGCTTGGGCGGAGCGCTGAAGGCGGAGGAGGGGTTCACCAGGCAGACAAAAGGCAGATCAGCGCTCCAGGCAGCGGGAACGGCGTAGGCAGAGGCCTGGAATGGCAAGTTCCCTGGAGTGTAGGGAGCTTGGACAAGATGGATGAGCAGTGAGGCTGGAAAGGAAGACTGAGCAGGTTGCCAAGGGCCTGGATTCCCAAACTAAGGAATTCAGACTTCATTGACTGTGGGGAGCCACGCGAGGATGAGGAGTCAGGAAGCTTGTGATTAGGTCTGTTTGAGAGTGATAACTAAAAACAGCCCCATTTTAAGATGAGGCAGCTAAGGCCCAGAGAGGTTAGGTACATTGTCCAAGGCCACACAGCTAACTAGTGTCAGTCCCTAGACCAAAGCTGGTATGACTCCAGTGGTTTTTATACTCACTGTCTTCTCCTCCCCCCATACTTGCCCCTATCTTCTCCCCTCTACCTAGGATGACCCCTTCTCAGCTCTGGACGTCCATCTGAGTGACCACCTGATGCAGGCTGGGATCCTTGAGCTACTCCGAGACGATAAGAGGACAGTGGTCCTTGTGACCCACAAGCTACAGTACCTGCCACATGCAGACTGGGTGAGGGGTCACAAGAGGGTCAAGTTACAGAGGGCTGAGGTGGGAGAGGCAGTCGGACATCTTCAAAGGAGCCAATCAGTTGTCTCATAGCAATGGTTGAGGACCACCAAGCAGAAGATAGCAGCACAGGATGTCTTTGTGCAGGCAGGGCAGACTAGGGACACCTGCACAGCCCAAGGGTTTTGGTATCACCGAGAGCTGCAGACATTCCCTATCCTGGCCTGGGGCCCCTGTGAGTACCACAAGGCTGGCACCACGAAGTCTCAGAAAGCAGCAGACACTCACTCAGTTCCTGCCCAGTTAGATGGCTCATCCCCCGGCCGTGGGGAGTGCCCATTTGGATGGGAAAACCACCTCCCTGCCCTCAGTGGGTCGGATTCAAGTTAAGACCAGATGGAAAAGATGGAAACAAACAATAGCGGTAGTAATGTGAAACTTCCATATTATCAGTGGAATGCAATTTTGTGAAACTCAACATTAACTAAATTCCCATACTTCTCAACAGATAGAGTTACTTTTCAATTAATTGGAAAGCACCTATTTTTTAGGATGGAAATCATGTGACTTGAAATCTGGTCCTTGCCTGACCGCTGTATAAAATTGCCCCTGAAAATTGAGGCCCTCCTGGGGATTCAGGCCTGTGCTAAAATAGCCCTGCTGACCCCAAATAAGTCTCATTCTATGTGTAGTGAGTTCCTCCCTCCACTTTGAAGAAGAAAAAAAAAATCCATATTGAAAAACAAGCTATTAAAACAGGTGCAGGTTTATGTCTGTTTCTGTGGTGACTCTGCAAGACGTGCAAGATAATCCTTAGTCCAAAGAAGGTGCACACAGAGGTTCCTGGTTCCTTGAAGTGTCAGTAGATAGGGGTCCTAGGTACCCCTCCCTAAACCCCAGCATGGGGTCTGTGGGGGTGAGAGGCGCTGGGGTGGGAGTCTGAATTAGCCTACCTGAGTGTGAAACACTGAGTGTTTCAAATAAAATGTTTTATTGATTTCAAAGAGGTGTGGCCACACACATGTAGACCAACAGGGGCTTTTCCACACACTGGTAGAACCTCTCAGATCTGCCATCAGGAGGAGCTAAGGGTAGTGTGCAATTATTGAGCTAAGGGTAGTGTGCAATTATTCAGCCAAGTATTTGAAAACAGTGGTCATTAATGGAGTTGTTGCAGATTACCAGACAGCTGGAGCAGGATGTACTCATTTGCTCCGCAAACTCTCCTATCAACCTTGGGGCAACCATTGAGAAGTCCGCAACCCCCCTCCCGCCCCCAAGATGTACCAAACTCTGAATCCTGGGAGTGTTTCAGTGAGGGTAGGTTATCACTGCCAGCTCACTGCAGTAGGTGAGCCAAAGGCCCTTTGTGGCAGGGAAAGAATGTGTGCGTGTGCATCTCAGACTCCCCCGTCGGGTGGGGTGTGACCTCCACTTCTCCTCCCCAGCCAGCCCTCAGAAGGGTTTATTTCTGCTTTTCCAGATCATTGCTATGAAGGATGGCACCATTCAGAGGGAGGGCACACTCAAGGACTTCCAGAGGTCTGAGTGCCAGCTCTTTGAGCACTGGAAGACCCTCATGAACCGTCAGGACCAAGAGCTGGAGAAAGTGGGTATTTCCTGGGGGCCAGGCAGCCACGCCCTGAGGGGACGGCTCTTTTAGAACTAAACTCGTAAAGGTCTTCCTGCCCTCCCTGGACCCAGGAAACCCCCCAAAGGACAGATATGGGAGCTGGACATGAACTTGCTCCTGCCAGAGGAGAGGCAGTACCTGTGCCAGCTATCCAAGGCACAATCAGATGGATGCCTTCCCCTTATCCTGAGCTAGATATCATTTAGTTTACAAAGTTTCAGAAAATCAACTCCAACTGGCTAAACAAAATTTCAAAATGTGGGGGGAGGGAGGTTGGAGTGGAAGTTAAGGATTTATTGACTCATAAAACGAAAAAGTCCAAGGGTGTCATAACCTCAGGCGGCTCTGGGTCCAAACAATGTCATCAGGAATCTGTTTCTCCCCATCCCTTGGCTCTGCTCCCCTCAAATTGGCTCCATTCCCCTGGTAGCAGTGAGGGCCACTGGCAGTCTCAGGTTTACATTCTCCCAGATCAGCAACCGCCAGAAAGCGAGTGCCTCTTTCACGATTGTTTAGCAAAGGTCCCAGGGCTGATTCTCATTGGTCCAATATGGTCATGTGCCCACCCCTGAACAAATCACTGTGGCCAGGGATGTGGAATGTGGGAGTATGCCCAGCCCTGGAGCCAGGGAGAATGACCAGCCCACCTGAATCACAGAGAATAAGAATAGGGGACAGGTGGTCTTCCACAGGGATGCTGGGGTGCTGTTAGCTGATGAAGGGGCAGTCTGGCAAGACAGACATGTGTCCATCTGGACCCTGCCCAGGCAAGGGCAATCCAGAAACTGACACTGATCGTGACCAGGGATGCTTGCCTTCCGCCTTCCCTTTTCCCCTCCGCACACCCTGAGGACATTGGCCAGGCACTATTTGTCTTTCAGGAGACCGTCATGGAGAGAAGAGCCCCAGAGCCACCCCAGGGCCTGCCCCGTGCCGTGTCTTCAGGAGATGGCCTCCTGCAAGATGAGGAAGAGGAGGAAGGTACTGACAGAGGGACTGGGAGTGAAATCATGACCTGAGTGAGGGCTGATCAACCACGGGGAGACTAAGGTTTAGGGTTCTGAGGGTGGTAAGATAGTGTGCCTTTGATTAAACCCTTTCCCCTCTGTGTGCCTCAGTCTTCCCACCTGTAAGTGGGGACAACATACCCCCTGGTTCACCCTCAGGGGGATATGAACTATGAAGCCACAGGGTGGGTTCTTGCGGCCTACAGAGGAGGCAGCCGAGAGCGAGGAGGAGGACAACCTGTCGTCGGTGCTGCACCAGCGCGCCAAGATCCCGTGGCGAGCCTGCGCCAAGTACCTGTCGTCTGCCGGCATCCTGCTCCTGTCGCTGCTCGTCTTCTCCCAGCTGCTCAAGCACATGGTCTTGGTGGCCATCGACTACTGGCTGGCCAAGTGGACTGACAGTGCCCTGACCCTGAGCCCCGTGGCCAGGAACTGTTCCTTCAGCCAGGTGGGGCTGGCAGCCCCAGGGCAGGGGCCGGGGGGGAGAGGGCTGAGCCATGGACACCCCCGGGACCTTGCCTCGTTCTCTGCCTGGCCCAGGAGTGCTCCCTCGACCAGACTGTCTATGCCATGGTGTTCACTGTGCTCTGCAGCCTGGGCATCATGCTGTGCCTGGTCACATCTGTCACAGTAGAGTGGACAGGGCTGAAGGTGGCCAAGAGGTTGCACCGCAGCCTGCTGAACCGGATCATCCTGGCTCCCATGAGGTACGCTGGGAGCTCCGCCAGCATCGGAGAGGGCTCCCCCAGCGGTGCTGGGGCCGTGGGCAAGTCACTATTCTCTGGGCCTCAGTTGTCCCCGCTATAGAACGGTGATAGCCAATCTCTACAACAAGCTGTGGGGTGTGATTGACTCAAGAAGACCCAAGTGTGTTGGAAGCGCCTTCCTCAGTGCAGAAAGCAGAGGGCAACTGGCATTTACTCAGCCAGACGCGGTGCTTGGCATTAGACATGGTTAGCTCATCTAATTGTCACAACAGTCCTTCCAAGTGAATGTCTACAAGGCTCCACGTAAATGTTAGTTTCCCTTCCCCGGGCAGGCAGGTACTATCTTCCCATCTCCACTCACGCGTTCAGCCGTCTCCCTCCTCTCTCTCCTCCCTGCACATTCTGATACTGGGGACGTGGTGTAGCTGTTGTCGTAAGATGGATAAAAACCCCAAAGGCTGCTTGGTGTGAAAGAAGTCACTGCCCTATTGGCTTGCCAATGAGGTTTAAAAACACAACAGGCAAACAGGTCATCCAGCCCTGGCCCCACCCTTGTTAATGCCAGACCTCACCATCTGACTACATTGTGTATTTTTCAGCCTCTTGAGTTCTTTGTGGCCTGCAGATATGGCCTCAAAGTTTACCTACCCTCTCTTTGTCCAGGATTTGTGGTTCTGAAATCCTCTGGTTGGGGTTGGGCTGGTTCTGTGTCACAGACAAAGGGATGACAGCCAGAGTGGCCTCGCGGGGTCATCCAGCTGACAGGCTGTCCCCGGGGCCCGTTCCCTCTGGCTGGTTGTTGCTCTGGAGAGGACTCTATGTCCCCACAAGGACAGCTGCTGCGTGAGTCAGGCCAAGCAATCAGCTGAAAAAGGTGGCAGTGGTCACACACGGGCTTGAGTGTCAGAGAGGCTAGTGAGAGGCCAGCGCCCCTTTGGGCTGCTGTGGGAATTCTCAGGGAAATAGGCCAGATGTCCACAGACCTGCAAAGGCCGTTGACTCTGGGATGACTTCAGAAACACCACAGCGAGAGAAATAACTACCCTTATTCAATAAACAAATGAAATCACTAAACAAATAAGTAACTTCTGGTTACCTCTTAGGTTTTTTGAGACCACCCCCCTTGGAAGCATCCTGAACAGATTTTCATCTGATTGTAACACCATTGACCAGGTACATAGCACTGTGACCCATTTGCCCAGTTCAGAGAGAGGTCAGGCCCCTGTCTGTGGCTGGCTTCCCCAGATTGGGAGACCAGAGCCTTGGGGAAAACCCCAGTGGCCCCCAATCTGATTATAATGCTGCCTCAGGGCCTAGGGGCCCCCCTGTTATGAGAACCTCATAATAAGCCTAAGAGAAACCACATCCCTCTGGCTTCCATTCAAGAACCCCCAGCTCACTCCAGTAAGGTTCCAGCATATTCTGCACCAAGCTGACTGATTTTGTGGAGACGATTCATTTTGATTCAGCCTGTCTTCTTTATTTACCATCGTACTAGATGGTGAGAAAACGAAGTCCTGATTCCTGCCCTCAGGGAGCCTCCAGTGTAGCTGGAGAGCTTAAGACATGTGCCTACAATAATGTGAGAGAGCAAAACGTGGTGGCAGGTAACACACTGAACATCACCAAATACCAAAGCTCACCTCCCTCTCTCTCCCTTCCCTCACTCAGCACATCCCGTCCACGCTGGAGTGCCTGAGCCGTTCCACCCTGCTCTGCGTCTCAGCCCTGGCCGTCATCTCCTATGTCACACCTGTGTTCCTCGTGGCCCTCTTACCCCTGGCCATCGTGTGCTACTTCATCCAGAAGTACTTCCGGGTGGCATCCAGGTGATGGCAGCATTTGCCAACCTCCAGGGTTGGGGTTAGGGTGGGGGATGGGAGATGCTTTGCAGTGGGCTGTTGGGTACTCTTGTTAGAGTCATCGTCATAAAAGTAATAGAGTCATGTTCCCCAAGAAAAGGAAAATAGAAATGGAGGAAATGAAATACTCGTATTCCACTACCCTAATATAACCATCTGTCAGCACACTCGCTGCAGTTCATACCTGAACTGTTTCCTTGGGTGCTATGGTCAGGAATGCAACTGCTAGGTTGGGGTGTATGCACGTGTTTCTGTCCTTCGTTCATTTTGTCAAAATGCTCCTCGGGAGGGTTGTTTGATTCTAGTGACCAGGCTGATTGCTGATGCGTGAAGTCAGAGGGCACCTGATGTGAGGGGTGTTATGACAACCACACCTTCCAGCCCATGTGGGCACAGAGCAGGGCTGGAAGCCTTGACACCAGGGAGCCCCTCACCTCCACTTTCATTATCACATTCACCCCCATGAGCCTTGGAGCCACACGTGCCTTTCCTACTCAAAATTTTCTAAGAACATTCCCTAGGAATTTTTTCTGGGAATGATTCTGTTAAACTCATAGATTCAAAGAATTATAAGGGATAATTTTAAAGAACTTCTAGGCCAGCATTTCTCAATCTGCCAATTACCACCTCGCCATGGGTCATGAAATTAATATCATAGATCACAACCAGTATTTTTTTAAAAAAAGAAATAGAACAGAAAATATCAAACTGTATTCACATAGTAACAGTAAATTTTTGCTTTGTGAAACTTTTGTTTGGGTGGTATAGGGGTTTGTGTGTGTGTGTGTGTGTGTGTGTGTGTGTGTGCTGACTTGTGATATAAAATGTATTTCTTACTGCAGGCTGTGGTCAGAAGCTTAAGGACCTTTCCCAAGTGCACAAAATTGTTTAGAAACTGGAGTCAAAATGCTGATTAGCAATAACAATAATTAAATTTAGGTACATCTTGGTCACAATTACCTTGCCCACAAGGATCAGGATTTGTATAAATGGCTTCCTGCCTGGATGATCAGAATCCCCTGGTACCCACAAGGAACAACGTTGACATTCACAAAATCACAGTGGCTTTTTAAATGCTGTTCTACAGCATTTGTAGTACAAGCCATTCTACAAAGTTCATTTCTTCTGCCAGAGAAACTGCCCTATTCCCCTGGCACCCACTCTGGCCCTGGAGACGGTTTGTCCAGGAAAGCTGCTTCGTGCATCCCAACCTGGCCTCCCCAGCACTAATGCACTTGTCAAGATGCAGCTGTGGGCAGCAGGACCAATTTTGTTGCCATAGAAACCGCTGACCTTTTCCCCCTTAAGGAGTCCTTTAGCTTCTGGCCTGAGATGTGCTGGAACCTATTGTGATTATCGGGGAAAGGACTGAAAGCTTTGAGTTGGCCTTTCTGTTCCTTCGAACGGCTGTCCCAAGGTTCAGATTGTTCACCTGTGAAAGGGAACTAACACTGCCTGCCCAGCCTACAGGTACAGATGAGGAGTAGGTGATGCCCAGGATAGCAGTAACTGTTTGAGTATTCTGGTTACGCACTTTACATAAATGAGCTGTCCAGTCCTCACAACTACTTGATGCGGTGGTACCACTGCCTTCCCTTTTCACAGGCCTAGAGAGGTGAAGCCATTTGCCCACATGGTAGTAGGGGTGGAGCTAGGATTCAGACCCAGGCTGAGCCCTGAGCCTGCCCTCCTAACCATTCCACTCTGCTCTCCTGGCACAGGGACCTGCAGCAGTTAGATGACACCACTCAGCTTCCATTGCTCTCACACTTTGCTGAAACTGTGGAAGGCCTCACCACCATCCGGGCCTTCAGGTACCAGATTCACCCCAGGGTGGGGATGGGCGGGATGGGTAAAACCAGGGTCACAGGTCATGAGATTCAATTCTCAGGGCTCCACTTATAAAGGCCCAGGATACACATCTGCCAAACCCTCCTCCGTCCCCAAGGCCCAAATAATGTCCACTGCGCGGGTCAGGCCAGGTATGCTCTACTATATGATTCAGAGAGGAAAATCTCAGCCCTACAACCATGCCAGAGCCTCTGTGAACTAAGGCAGAACATCAGAAAAAACAAGGCTGGGACAAGTTCTCAGATACCAATACTAGAAAGGTCCTTACATCATGTGAGCCAGCCCTGAGGCCATCTTTTATTGAGAATCTCCTGTGAGCCAAATAGTATGCTGAATACTCTCTGTGCCAATGTCCTTCATTCTGCGATATGAACTCTGAGGTGGTGATCATGATTGTGCCCATTTTTCAGATAAGGAAATTGAGGCTCAGAGAAGCTATATAACCTCTCTGTGTAAGGTCCCACAAAGCCCAGACTTGAACCTGCTCATCCATTCAGCATTTACCGAGCATTCACCATATGCCAAGTCCCATGCCAGGAACTAAAAAGAGAGAGATGAGTCAGATGAACCCCTGCCCTGGAGGTATTTACAGCCCAGGCTTTGAACAGGCCAGGACAAGCCCATGTTACTGAAAGAAAGGGGTACACAGCAAGCATAGAAGAGAAGCAGTCATGGAAGGCACCATAAAAGAGGTAGGAGGTGTCATTGGACCTAGGACTCAAAGGGTAGCTAAGAGTTCACCGGGCTGGAGGAATACCCTGAAAACTTCAGTGCCTCTACCATCCTCTTGCCACCCTGAGTCGTGACGTCAGGCTGGACAGGAGCATCTGAGGCTGCCTGGGGAGTGGAGGCAGCTATTGTCCCCTGCCCAGTCTCCATCTGAGGTATTAGGGCATCTCTCCTCTAGCCAGACAGGCCAGACCCCTGACCCAAATAGCTGGGCTCTGGTATCTAAGCCTCACCCAGAAAGTGATTTCTGGTTATTTTTAGGGTGGCACAGCTGTGCAGCATGTGCCAGTAACCATGCTACCTCAAGCCCTGTGTCCAGGAGTAACCCTAGGGCTCAAGGACCAATTGAGGGTCCAAGGAGGTTTGTACCTCCCCCCAACCCCCAAAGGCCAGCTGCAGCCCTGGGAGAGGTGCCCAGGCCCCTGGTGCAGCACTACAGCTCCTGTTCATACCGTAGGGCATCTGGGGCCAGTGGAAGGTCTTCTTACAGGTGTCGTCTGAGTAAAGCAAAGCAAAGCAGAGTCTGCCCCAGCCTTGGCTCTGCTCCCTGGACATCCCCCGCCCCCGTGCAAGCCTGTGCTGTCTTCCACACAGAAGCTCCCTGGAGCCTGGCATATGCCTCAGGGGTCTCCTCCAGCCCCCTGCTCTTCTCAAGGCTGAACTTCCCCAGTTCCTTCAACCTCCAGGCCCCTCAACACCCCTGGGCCTAGCCTCTAAGTTTTGGTGATGTATTTCTTATAATTGGTGTCCTGGAGGCCTTTGGGCTGGGGTTAGGCAGAGCAATTGTGACTTTCCTAGAGTGGGCCAGGCCCTCTCAGTAGGATCCGCGTGGATCCCAGCATCCTATAAGCAGCCCCAGACCAAGCCTGCGGTCAGACAGCGGAGCTGCTGTGCAGCGAGGCTTCCCACACCCGGCACTGACACAGTGCATGGTTTTCAAATGAATGAAGAACTTTTTAATCATCCCTTGGATGTGTTTAATTCACTGGCTTTTTCCCAGCAGCCCACCCTGTTGAAAGCTAAGTAGCATTTATTGATTGCACACTTGCCAAGTGCCAGGCCCTATGCTAAGTGTTATTATTGTATTTAATCCTCACAAGAGCCCCACGACGTAGTTACTTTAGCCCCCTACTAAAATGAAGAGAAGAGACCCACAGAGTCTGAGTAACCAACTCGAGGCCACACAGACAGTGAGAGCTGGTGCTGGGCTTAGAACCTAGGCCTGTCTGACCTTGTGGTGTTTCTAAGAGGCCCTGCTTTTCCCCAAAGCACTGAACATTGGGCTCAGTATTGGGCTCAGAGGCTGTTTCAGTCCATGTAGGATGTATCATATTACTCTCCCCATTTACTGATGAGGAAACAGTTTGACACACAGGCAGTAATAGACTAGACTCCAACCTGGGTCTGCATGACCCCAACGCCGGGGCCCTTTCCGCAGCCCTCACACCTCCATGCACCTATCACAGAAGCTCACACACGCCCTCATGCACATCCACCCCTGAGGCCCCTCAGACTCTCCCGTCACACACACGTGCCCTCACACGTCTTCAACATGCACTTAATCAAACCCTCTGGGTGTATGGTTTCACATCCACCTCAGACACATCACCCACCGCATCCATTCACGCTGTGGCTGTGCAGTCGCCCACTTCCTCACACCTCAGAGACTCACTTCACTCTCCTCAAACACATAGTTCGGTCACAGGCCTTCCACCCAGAAATAATCAAAGCGGAACAAACACCTTCCAGGAGTGAAAAGCAAATGCCCAATGAGGCTTGACTTGAGTACCTCCGAGTCCCCTCAGTTTTGTCACTGAGACCAGAGCTAAGATGGCTTTCATTTGTTCCATCATTCACCATCAAGTGAGTGCTCTTCTCCCTCCTCTGGGCCTGGCCTAAGCCAGCCAGGTCTGAGGGGTGGCCAAGGAGAGGGATGCTAGGAGCCCCGGATGGTCAGGGAGAGGAGGCAGATCCACACGCAGTAACTCAGGAGAGAGTGTGATGAGGCCACGAGGGTGGGAAAGACGCCTCCAGGATTCCTTGTACGGAGAGATCCATCTATATTAGAGGGTCAGGGAAGGTTCCCAGGGGCCACTTGGACCCGGATTATTGCCTCAAACTTTCCTCACCCGCCCTCCAGGTACGAGGCCCGGTTCCAGCAGAAGCTCCTCGAATACACAGACTCCAACAACATTGCCTCCCTCTTCCTCACAGCTGCCAACAGGTGGCTAGAAGTCCGCATGGCAAGTGCCACCCACCCCCACCCCGTGCCCCAGGACAGGGGTTTCTGATAGGGGTGTGGAGCCAGAGGGAAGGGCCACACATAGACCAGAGGGTGGGAAGGGAGGGTGGAACACCAGCTCACGGGAGCACACAGGGTGGGCACAGAGCCCTCTGCGTCTCCCAGCCCTGGTGGTCCTCCTGGTATCTGACCTGAGTCCTCCCTTCTTCATATTACTGCCTGGGGGCTGTATATCTGAGGTGTGTGCCAATAGTGAGAATAGTTGTGTGTTTAACTGTGAGCAGTGTGTGTCTGAAGTGTGTCTGATACACATGTTACGTACACGTGTGGACCAGCTGGTGAGGCATGTGTGCTGGTGGCTGAGGAATGCGGGGAGCCTAAGTTCTGTGTACACGTTGTCTCCTGGGGCTCCAGCCTTCACAGGCCTCCTGCATAGCTGATGATGTGTATACACGAGTTTTATGGCTGGGGTTGAGTCTCAGCTGAGCTCCTCTCTGCCCTGAAGAGGGAACTGGGAGGACACTGTGGCTTCAACCCCCGAGAGTCCAGGCCAGCCCTCATCCCTTTGCAGGAGTACATTGGTGCATGTGTGGTCCTCATCGCAGCCGTGACCTCCATCTCCAACTCCCTGCACAGGGAGCTCTCCGCTGGCCTGGTGGGCCTGGGCCTCACCTACGCCCTAATGGTGAGTGGCAGCAGGCTGGGGAAGCATCAGGCACCAGCACTCAGGGAATCCCAGGGCGCCTTTCCCAAATGAGACACCCCCGCCCATCCCAAGCCTTACCCCAAGCTACTTTGAGTCTGATGCCAGAGGGACCGTGTGGCAGGAGGGCTGACTACAGGGCCCTGCCCATTCACCCAGGGCCCAGGCCCTAGATGGGCGGTGGGTGAGGAGGCACGTTCGTTGTAACACTTCCCATGCCTCCGGGAAGGGCCACCCTGAACAACCAGCCAGTGGGCAGCAAAAGACATCAGGGCCCCCAACCCCTCCTCAGCTATAGGAAGAGCAGCCTGGTGACCAAGGATAGGACCACATGGTCACTCCCCACAGGTCTCCAACTACCTCAACTGGATGGTGAGGAACCTGGCAGACATGGAGATCCAGCTGGGGGCCGTGAAACGCATCCACGGGCTCCTGAAAACGGAGGCAGAGAGCTACGAGGGGCTGTTGGGTGAGGGGTACAGGAGGGCTTCTGGGGAGAGGGCCAGGAGCAGGGGTGTGTTTGGGTTGAGGGAGGCCATGAGGGAGCCTGGGGGTAGGGTGGCACTCCTGGATACCAGCTGAGGCCCACGCCTGCTGGCTGACCGCCGCCCGGCCCCCAGAACCATCGCTGATCCCCAAGAACTGGCCGGACCAAGGGAAGATTCAAATCCAGAACCTGAGCGTGCGCTACGACAGCTCCCTGAAGCCTGTGCTGAAGCACGTCAACGCCCTCATCTCCCCAGGACAGAAGGTCAGGGGCGGGAGGGCAGAGGGCTGGCAGCGTCCCAGGGCGCGTGGCCCCCCAGGGCCCTCCAGGCCTCACACCCAGTCTCCTGGCCCTGGGCCCCTCACACCGACAAGGCTCAGCCCACCTCTCCCCTCCCTCACTCCTCCTCCCGCTGCTGTCCTCACTCACCCACCTGACCGGCCTGGTTTAAGGGACTTTGTCAGACACACACACACACACACACACACACACACACCGCAAATGGTCAGGACTCTCCCAGGGCACTGCCCTCTGAGCTTCAGAGCAGGGGTCTAGGGGCGCCCTTGCCTGGGGGAGGGAGCCCCTGTCGGGCACTCTGACCCACCTCTCCGACTGATTCCCTCCTCCTCACTCCCTCTCTGCTTTCTCTGCCACTGCCCCTCTCCTTCCATCTCGTTGTCACTATATCTCTGTATCGGTCCCTTATTGTCATTTCAGTTGGTACCCAAGGGCCAGGAAACGATGGGGTCAGAGATGGCTCCAGTTTAAAGTGGGACGCACAGACACATCCCTGCACACCGCACTCAGCCACCCCCTGCCCTTCTGCCACACTCATGCACACAGACACACCAGTGTCCCCAACTCCCCTGAAGCCAAGGACCAGGCACAGCCAGGCCCACACCCATGCCCAGGCAGATGGACATCTACACCCTGCACTTGCGTGTGGGTCCCCGTGGGAGCCCCCTCTGGACCCACTGCAGGAAATAAGCCCAAATCTCTTTGCCCAGCCCTGGCCAAAGAGAAGCTGGTCAGAAAACCAGGATAAGACATGCTATGGCTTCCCATGCCTGTGCACCCCCAGAGCTAGCACCAACGGCTCCCAGCCACCCCCAGAGCCCCCACAACGTACCCACCCCTCTCTTTCTAGATTGGAATCTGTGGCCGCACAGGCAGTGGGAAGTCCTCCTTCTCTCTTGCTTTTTTCCGCATGGTAGACACGTTTGAAGGTGAGTGACACGGCGGGCACACCACAGGTACCCACAGCTACGGATGGGACCTCAGTCCTGGTGTATGTTCCGACATTACAGGAGGCCCAGCAATCACTGTCTCCCCCTGCATCATCACGGGCTGAACCCATCCCCAGCACCACATTCCCCTCAGTGGCGCCCCACCTGTGACATTGTCTCCACGCAGGGCGCATCATCATCGATGGCATTGACATCGCCAAACTGCCACTGCACACCCTGCGCTCGCGCCTCTCCATCATCCTGCAGGACCCTGTCCTCTTCAGCGGCACCATCCGGTGAGTCCCCCCCACCCTGCCAGGCCACCCCAGGCCGGGCTCAGCTCCATTGGATCTGGAGCACAAAGAAGAGGGGGGTGGGCGAGGCCAGGAGCACTCAGCTGGATACCCACCTCCCCTGGCAGGCAGCCCTGCTCAGGCACGAGGGTCTGACGCTGGTTCTCCAGAGGAGTTTTATACCCATGCCCTTCTCTTTCCCATTAGACTTGGGCAGGCTCTGGTAGGAGTACCCCAAACCTTCAGGTCTGCAATGCCACCAGCTTGGTGCCCCCTCACAGCCAGGCCTCCAGTCAGTCAGTTCTCATTCACTGCTCCCTTCCCCAGCCTCACCCTCTGAAAGTCCTGTGGAGATGGAGCCCCTCCCTAAGGGAGCTTTGTGTGTCACCCTCCAGATTTAACCTGGACCCAGAGAAGAAGTGCTCTGACAGCACGCTGTGGGAGGCCCTGGAAATTGCCCAGTTGAAGCTGGTGGTGAAGGCGCTGCCAGGAGGCCTCGGTAACTGCTGCTGGCTGAGCAGCTGGCTGGCTAGGCGCGAAAGGGCTCCTTCAGTGGGAAAACTTATGTCTTAGGTTTGCCCAGAGTTTGGAGTCTGGTATTGGGCAAGACTCCAGAGACCATTTAGTCCCACCTGTCACCATACAGGAGCTCAGAGAGGTCAAATGGCTTGCCCCAGGTCACACAACTAGCCAGTTCAAGGTCTGACCCCTCCTGCAGGGCATGGGGGGGGGCGGCGTGAAATAGGGGTCCCTGTGAGATGGAGCTTGCAAGTCCCTGATACCATAGCGATATTTTCAGCCCTGCCCTTCCTTGTCCACCTGCCTGCCCAGTGCTGCTGGAAAGATGGAGAGGAAAGACTGGGAAGTCACAGGCACCCGGCACTCATCGAGGCCGCTGGGAAGATGGTGCCCCCACCCCAGCGGTCTGCAGAGCCTTGGTGTATTTGCTGCAGCCCCTGTGACAACAGAGGCTGGCCAAGGCTTGACTTCAGAGAATCAGCCCCCACCAAGGCCCGCACACATGATGCACACACACACTCAGTGCGCATGCCCTTCCCAGAACTGCCCAGGCCCCAGCACCACGCAGCTCCAGGGGGCGCTCTTCTCATTGTAATCCAGGTCGTCCGTGTTGTGTAAGGCGCAGGAACCCTACCCAGCTGTACTCGCAACACACACCCACATATTTGCTCCTGTACACATATTTTCCGACACCCCGCAAGCCATACCATCTACTCTACTCAGCGCAGGATTCACTCAGCCCTGCTCCTTTCCCTGGGGCTGGTTTCAGATGCCATCATCACGGAAGGCGGGGAGAATTTCAGCCAGGGCCAGAGGCAGCTGTTCTGCCTGGCAAGGGCCTTCGTGAGAAAGACCAGCATCTTCATCATGGACGAGGCCACGGCTTCCATCGACATGGCTACGGTTGGTCCTAGGCACATCCACGGGACGGGGGTCTTGGGGTGTTAGGCAGAAGTTTGCACCAAGTAATCCTGAAGTCCGAGTTGCCTTTAGCATCAAGGGCCATTCGTAGCAGAAAGGGCGAAAGGCTAGGAAACCCTGACTCAGCTAGTCTTAGGGCATGTTCATAACCCACATGCACACAAACTACACACAGACCCACAGAGACTTCACACCCATCACTTGCCACCCAGCACACCCCAGACACACTCACAGCATACATAACAGGCACAGAGCTGAGCTCCCAACAGGCTGAATCCAGCCCCTTAGTGCTGGGAACCAAGTCAGTCCTAAGGGGACTAGGGCCAGACAGAGGCAGGGGGGTGGAGCTAGGATTGGGGTCAGATGGCAGCTGGGCCACAAGCCTGGGCCTCACATCCCCAAAGCCAGGCCAGACCCCTCTGCTGGGCAGGTGAGCAACAGCTGCTGTT
Organism: Hipposideros armiger; assembly: GCF_001890085.2. Taxonomy (NCBI): domain Eukaryota; kingdom Metazoa; phylum Chordata; class Mammalia; order Chiroptera; family Hipposideridae; genus Hipposideros; species Hipposideros armiger. The sequence continues at coordinate 760,034 of NW_017731531.1, forward strand.
CCTACCTGGCAGGAGAACATCCTCCAGAAGGTGGTGATGACAGCCTTCGCAGACCGTACCGTGGTCACCATCGCGGTAAGGGGCCCGTTGGTGGGGTGCGAGGGAAGGGCTGGCCTCCTGAGGCTGTCATCAGTGGGCAGCCCCTGGGATCATGTGGGCCTGGTAATCAAAGAGGATCTTGGAGCTTGGCGGGGCAAGGAGTCTGGAGGGCTTGCAGGGAGCCTGAATTGCAGGATTTGGGGTAGGGGAGATTTGCACCTGCATGTCCCTCAGACCTCCCCTCTCATTCTCCAGGTTCCAAGGCCCACCCCTGTCCCAAGGCCCTGTGAGCTAGACTAGGGTTACTTCTCCATAGAAAATAGGGAGTGGGGGGATCTCTGAGACTTGAAGCCTGGAGGTTGGGGCAAAGCTGAGACTTAGTGAGGGAGAGGGTGTCATTAATGGATGGAGGGCTTGGACTCACAGCCACCCCAGGAAAGGGCAGTCACCAGAGAGGTTGGACATTCTGGCCACATGCCCCCTCATTCAAGCTGCAGGAGGGATGCCCTCAGCTGCCCCGCCCCTCCCCTCCCGACCCTGACCAGCCCCCTCCTGCCTGGCCCAGCACCGTGTGCACACCATCCTGAGTGCCGACCTGGTGATTGTCCTGAAACGCGGTGCCATCCTGGAGTTCGACAAGCCAGAGAAGTTGCTCAGCCGGAAGGACAGTGTCTTCGCCTCCTTTGTCCACGCAGACAAATGACCTGCCAGAGCCCAAGTGCCATCCGTGCCCCACCCTGCCCCCACCTCCCGCCTGGGTTTTCAAACTGTAAATCACTTGTAAATAAAGAGATTGGTTATTTCCTACCAGACGCCTTGGTTCTGGTGGGCAAGGGCTGGGGTGGACTGTGGTGTCCAGCAGAGCCAGCATGACCTTGGCATCAGGCAGACCTGTAGAAGCTGTGAGCGTGGGCAAAGCGGGTTTCCTTATCTGAGAAATGAAGGTTGTATTAGTCTCCTAGGGCTGCCATAGCAAAGTACCAGAGACTGCGTGGCTTAAACAACAGATATGTATTTCTGACAGCTCTGAAGAATGGAAGTCCAAGATCAAGGTCGCAAATTTGGTTTCTCCTGAGGCCTCTCTCCTTGGACCTTCTAGCTGTGTCCTCCCTCACATGGCCTTTCCTCTGTGTGTGTACATCTCCAGTGTCTCTTTTCTCATTAGGAGACCAGTCATATTGGCTTAGGGCCCCACCCTTATTACCTCACTTAACCTAATGACCTCTTCATAGGACCTATCTCCAAATACAGTTACATTGGGGGCTTCGACATATGAATGTAGGGTTTCAACATATAATTTTGGGGGCAACACAATTCAGTCCATAACAAGACTTATAGCATTTTTGTGATTATCTCATCAGATAAAGTAGCAGATCTCCATAGTGTGTGGTCCCCTTCCTTCTTTAATTTTTGGATTAAAATTTTTGGGCCTCAAGTATCCTGGATTAGTACCATTTCCCTTGCAAATGACAGGAACATAACTCCAAGTGGCTTAAACAAAAATGGGAATCTATTGTCACATGTGACTGAGAAGGGCAGGAGGTGTACCTCTTCAAGCACGGCTGGATCCGGGTGTTTGGCATCAGAGATGTGTCTATTTCTGGGTTCCATCTTCCTCTCCCTCCCCGATAACAGAGGGCCACTAGCGGCTCCAGCTGATCTCCTACCCCTCTGAAAAAATATGTTTTTTCCCAATAGTTCCCACAAAAATCTTGGTAGCAAATCTCCACGGACCAATTTGGGTCATATCCCCACTCCCACCCAATCACTGTGGTCAGAGGGCTGGAATACACTGACTGGCTAGGACTGAATCACATGTCCCTGTCTCCGTCCCCCATGTAGGAGCATTCAGACGTGGGGGAAGGGTGACCCCTCAGGGAAAGCACAGTGCATATATCGTAAGTTAGCTGGGTGGTGGCTGGGAGATGCTGGGGTCCAGACACTGGGGAGACAAAAACAACAACTGTCCATCTGCATCATAAAACAGGAGTACACACCTGCCCTTGAAGGCAGGTGCTCATTTACATATCATTTTATTATCATTACATGTTGCCTTCTGTACGGGCTATATCAGACCCTTGGGCCTGCGTCCTTCTTGTTTGCAAGGGGGTCAGAGTCATGCAACATAAGGAAAACCCACCAATCATTGGAGAGGGACCCAATACCAAACAAACCCTTCTAGATGTTCTAGGAGCCAGAGGAGCTCAGGAAGGGAGAATCCTGTAAGGCTGCCTGGAAGAGGCAGGATTTGATTTGGGCATGGAAGGGGTAGGAATTAGAAAGGCAGAGAGTTGGAGACAAGGGCCCATGGAGTGTGTGAGTATGTGTGTGTGTGTGTGTGTGTGTGTGTGTGTGTGTGTGTGTGTGTGTGTGGTGGGGGTGGAGGGCACAAGATCAGAGAGCCTTGAATGCCAGGACAAGTAGTCTGGGATAAACCTCTGAACAAAAGGAAAGTGAAGAAATTTTTTGAGATCGGGTCCTTAAAAGTGTGGTGTTTGGAAGAGATGAGTATGAGGAGGTGCAGGATGGAGTGGCATGGAGCAGACTTTTGAATAGGGTGTTCACCCTCCTGGAAAGGGTAGAGCAGAGAATAGCTGAGGCCTCAGGGCAACACTGTGAGGCAGGGCGTGGCCTTTCCAGCTCTGAGATGCCTCTGGGGGCCCAGCAGCTCCCTCCACTGCCGGGCCTCCTAAGAGCAGAGTCTGGGAAGGGGAAGAGGTTTCCCATCCCTCCCATGCCCACCACCCCTCAAGGAATTGAATGGAAGTAGCAGGGGCAGGGCAGGGCCCACACTGAAGTTTTGAATGGATGCCCAAGGCCAATGTAATCCAAACCCTGATAATCTGCCAACCTTGACTTGGATACCCTACTGACATAGGTCATCTCTGGTTATTAGAACTGACCCTTCTATATGAGAAATCAAAGCCTGCCTCTGTTCCACTGTGTGTCTATACTGAGTCTACACTTGGGGCCACACCAAATTATTAGTCCATCCTCCTTGGACCCCCCCAGGGTTTCTGCAATAGTGCCCAAACTCCCGGGGGACTCTTCAAGGCCCCTTTTCTGATGGCTAAACAGCTGCAGTTGCCCCAGAGGTTTCCTGTGTAACCCTGTCTCCTTGAGCTCCCCACTCTGCTCATCCTATTTTCCCCTCCCCACCGTAGGCACTGCACCTCTAGTAATATAGCCCAAGATCACACTTACTTGAGTAGTAGTGTTCACTATGCCTACAGTTGGGTATGGGAGAGAAAGGAAAACTCAATATGAAAGTCACACCGTGTCCGACTGTGGCCCACATGCCCACTGTCCCTATCTTTCCAGCCCCTGCTTCAAGCCCCCACACCAACAAATGGACACACATAGGTCAGGGGTTTCTCCATAAGGACCTGAGATCCCAGAGAGGGAGTGGGGCCATTACTGTCACAACAGAGACCTAGCAAGCTTTCCCTTCAGCTGATAACTGGAGGCTCTCCATCTGGGGCCCACACTACGGGGCAACCCTAGGCTTATGTCTACAGTAAAAACACCAGTCCTGTCCAGGCCAAAAGTTTGGGCCCCCTAGTGCCCAAGGCAGCAGCCCTAATACAGCCCCTCAGACCCAGGGGCCTCCCATTACCTGAGGTAGAAGAAATCAGGCTGTGGGTGTAAAGCAAGTGTCAGTAGCTCGAACCCTCTTTGAAATGCAGGGGTGGGGTTGTGAGGACAGTCACGATTGAGAAAATGTAACCACCCAGGCTTCTGGGCTGCTGCATCCAGCATCCCCTGTAATAGCTGCTAAACTGTGTTCCTACATCTTCTAAGGTATATTTTCTTCTGGGGAGGGAGATCGTGGCTTTCATCAGATTCTCAAAAGAGCCATGACTCAGAACAGATTAAGAGCACCCGCAAAGAGAAGAGGCAGTCAGTTGAGAAGTCCTCGGGCCTCCTAATCTCCTCCAGTCACCCAATTCAATTGGTTACGCAGCCCCTCGGTGCCTCCTTTCTCTGGGAACCAGCAAAGCCCAGTGCTGCGCCAGGAGGCGGATATTGACCCAAATGAGAATAGAAAAATTGAGGAGGGGAGCCAGGGCGACAGGGGTTGCTGTCCCCAGACTGAGAGGGCAGGTCACGACTCCCTTCACCCGCCTCCTGCTCTAATTTCATAGGCCGTGAGCAGGAGGGACCTCTTTTGGTACATCAGGCTGGGCAAACCCCCAAGGCCAGTGGGTGGTGAACGGCGATGGGAGGGAGGGGGTGGGGCTTGAGCTTGTGCCCGCCTCCCTCTAGCTCACAAATAGGTCGGACTCCCCCTTGCGGCTCCCCGGCCCCCACTGCTCTCTTCAGGCGCCCCTCGCCTTCAATCTTCTGCACCCACCTCGCACAGGTCTGTCTCCGCGAACCGACAGACGGATGGGAGAACTGCCCGCCGCGAGAGACCGGGCGGCAGGAGGGGGCGGGGAGGCGACGGCTGCAGCTTGAGAAGCAGGAGCAGGTGCTGCGGCGACGAGCAGGCTGGGCAGGGACAGAGCGCGGGGCGGGGGCGCGGCGCCGGCGTGCGTGCGGCCGGCGGGGAGCGGGGAGGACCCAACTCGGTAGTGAGCCCAGCCAGGTCGCACGGGGGGCGAGGGGATCTGGTGTTGATCCGGGTCGGGTGGGTTGGTGACTCTGGAGGGCGCAGGATCCCAAGGAGACAGAGAGGACGAAAGCTGGAGGGGGATCAGAAGAGCGGTGAGAGCGCTACGGGGTGTGGGGTAGGAAGGAGGGGGCATACCAGGTGAGACTGGGGGAAGGTCAGGATATGAAGCTGGAGCTTGGAAGGGAGCCAAGGACAGGATGGGTGAGGCGGGAGACGCGGGGGTTGTGTGAGATCTGGTCAGTTGGTAATAATCGGAGGTGTTAAGTTCCAAGGTGGGAGAGGGGTTGAGAAGGAAGGCTGCGTGGGGAGAAGGGGACTTAGGGCGTCGCCCAGGTGTGGTGAGCGGGTGGAGGAGTGTTGAGCTGAGATCCTGGGCCAGGTGGGGAATAATAGGCAGGGTGGGGGGCTCACTAAGCAGGTGGGCTGAGGTGTGAGGCTGGTATAAAGAAGTGAAGCAGGGGCCAGGTGGAGGTGAGGATGAGTCTGGCTGTGGAGGCATCTCAGAAGTGAGGCCAGCACAGACTGAGGGTGGTCCCAGAGTGGACGGGTACACAGGGAGGGAACCCTACAGTGAGGCCCTAGGCTGGTCAGGGGAGCACCCCCCATGGGGGAAGCCTCTCCCTGGTGGTCGCTGGAGCCATGCTGTCCCGCAAGGGCATCATCCCTGAGGAGTATGTGCTGACGCGACTAGCAGAGGACCCTGCGGAGCCCCGGTACCGTGCCCGTGAGCGGAGGGCCCGCTTCGTATCCAAGAAGGGCAACTGCAATGTGGCCCACAAGAACATCCGGGAGCAGGGCCGCTTCCTGCAGGACGTGTTCACCACGCTGGTGGACCTCAAGTGGCCGCACACGCTGCTCATCTTCACCATGTCCTTCCTGTGCAGCTGGCTGCTCTTCGCCATGGTCTGGTGGCTCATCGCCTTCGCCCACGGCGACCTGGCTCCTGGCGACCTGGCCCCTGGCGAGGGCACCACTGTGCCCTGCGTCACCAGCATCCACTCTTTTTCATCTGCCTTCCTTTTCTCCATTGAGGTCCAAGTGACCATTGGTTTCGGCGGACGCATGGTGACGGAGGAGTGCCCGCTGGCCATCCTGATCCTCATTGTGCAGAACATCGTGGGGCTCATGATCAATGCCATCATGCTGGGCTGCATCTTCATGAAGACGGCCCAGGCCCACCGGCGGGCCGAGACCCTCATCTTCAGCAAGCATGCGGTCATCGCCTTGCGCCATGGCCGCCTCTGCTTCATGCTGCGCGTTGGCGACCTCCGCAAGAGCATGATCATCAGCGCCACCATCCACATGCAGGTGGTGCGCAAGACCACCAGCCCCGAGGGCGAGGTGGTGCCCCTCCACCAGATGGACATCCCCATGGAGAACGGCGTGGGTGGCAACAGCATCTTCCTGGTGGCTCCTCTCATCATCTACCACGTCATTGATGCCAACAGCCCGCTCTACGACCTGGCGCCGGGTGACCTGCACCACCATCAGGACCTGGAGATCATCGTCATCCTGGAAGGTGTGGTGGAAACCACGGGCATCACCACCCAAGCCCGCACCTCCTACCTGGCCGACGAGATCCTGTGGGGCCAGCGCTTTGTACCCATTGTGGCTGAGGAGGACGGCCGCTACTCCGTGGACTACTCCAAGTTTGGCAACACCATCAAAGTGCCCACGCCACTCTGCACGGCCCACCAACTTGATGAGGACCGCAGCCTGCTGGACGCCCTGACTCTCGCTTCAGCCCGTGGGCCACTGCGCAAGCGTAGCGTGGCCGTGGCCAAGGCCAAGCCCAGGTTTAGCATAGCTCCGGATTCGCTGTCCTGAACCATGGTCCCTTGAGCCCTCACACCCTGTGTGTGCACATGGACAGTGTGGTATGGTATGCAGTGGACATAGTGTGGGCTTCTTGGCCAGGCCAGGACCTGGTGTGAGGCTGGGCCCTGCTGGGCTCAGCCTCCCCCCCTGCTGCTCGCCCAGGGTGTTACAAGGCACTTGTCACTAGGCTATTTCTGGCCTCAGCAGGAGCCTGTACTAGGTTATTTTTGTCCCCACTCCTCCCAGCCCCAGCTCAGGACTGGTTGGTCCCCCTCCCCCCGACCCAAGGCTGGGGAAGCTGTGGGAAGCGTCGGGCCCTCAAGCTGGGTCTCCAGCTAGTCCTGGGTCCCTGTGATGAACTGGCCACAGGCTCGGCAGATGGCCGGGGAACAACAGTCCCCAGGTTGGAGGCCTGCTGCTGTGTTTCTGTGGCCCCAAGAGATGCCTGTGGTCAGGCCCTAGCCGCCGTTGGTCCCTGAAAATGTGATGAGCTACAGGGTAGGCCCAGCCACCTGGGAAGGGCAGTCAAGGAGGGAGGATATTCCAGCCAGGAGACTGGAGATGTGGAGCCTACAAAGACGGACAGGCTGAGGCTGACAGGGCTTTCCTCCACGGGGCAGGCTCAAGCAGGAAGGAAATTGCGTTGAGGATGCTCAGCTTTGCCGAGTCCTGCGCAGGCACAGGGAAGAGGAAATGGGCTCTGTGCCCCTGACCTTTGCCCCAACACCAAGGCTTCTACGGTGAGGGCTCCATGGGCTGTGGCTGCTGCTCCCGCCTGCTCCCATTCTGTCCCCACCCTCAGAGGCTGGGGTGGGCTGTGGCAGACATTGGCATGCCGAGCAGAAAGAGGCTGAGGAGATGGGAGTCCTCGGCCCACCACACTCAGTGGGCCTCAGACCAAACTCTGGTCCTGGCTCCCACCACTGGCTGCCCCTCACTTTGTCCAGAGGATGACCTTGGAGAGAGGGTCTTTGGGTTTCTCAAAAAGGAGATGTTGGAAAGTTCAGGATGGTGGGGGTGAGCGAGGTCCTTGAGGCAAAGAGGCCTTTTGCCCTGATGGCCTTCACCCCAAGCCTGGACTCTCAGAACAGTGCTGCGTGTGCTTGCCCAGAATTCTGCCTTTTCCCTTGTCAATAAATCCTCCCTCTTTCATGACCCAAACTCTGGGCTGTTCTTGCTGGGGAGGCAGGGGACATACTCATGGACAGGAAGGGCAGGGGTTGGAGCTGCCAGCCCATATTCCAGGGGTGCAATGGGCCATAGCCCTGAGGTCGGCCCTCTTCTCCAGTTCAGGGGGACCTTTCCCCCCCTGCCTCAGGTAGCCCAGCTCTGCCATCCTGCCTTTCAACCTTTGGGCACCTACCAGGCTTATAGCCCTGCCTACACTTTCAGGAATCTGCTGGAAGGCTGGGGTGCTCAAGGAGAGAGGCGGGGATGTCATATGCGTTAGTGTAGTGATTGTAGGGTAAGCTCTCAAGCCAACTGCCTGGATTCAAATCCTGGGCCTCCCTGAAGTCCCAGATTTGAGACTGATGACAAGCTCAGCTGTGGTAATGTCTATGGCTTTCACATCTAGCTCGAAGAACTTGGTCAAGAAACAACCTCTCTGTGCCTCAGTTGTCTCATCTATAAAGTGGGTATACTAATAGTATCTACTTCATAGAATTTGAAATAGGAGTGGGAGTAAATGAAAAACATGTAAAATGCTTAAGTGTCTGGTCCATAATAAGTCCTCAATAAATGTTAACTACTGCGATTGCTGTTGAATCAGCCACACGATGAGACAACTGACCAAGCGAATGTTAAGAGAGAAGGTGCTATTCTATTTCCCCTCGGTGATGAGTTTCTCTGTCTAGTATTATTTTCTTCACAGTGCTGCTCCCTGCTGATCACAGGGGCTGTGGCAGTGCCTATTACCTGGTCTCCTTGTCTCCATCTCACCCCCTTAGTCCACCCGCCATGCAGCCACCAGTGGTCTTATTAAAAGGGTTGTGATCATCCCCTCCCATGTCAACTACCTTCAGTAGTTCCCCATCACCTCCTGGGTCAAGGCTAGACCCCACAGCCAGCCATGTCAGGCTTTGCCCACTTTCTAGCCTTACAGCTCACAGTTCTCTTGCCAGGACCCTGTGCACCCTCCCACTCCCCTGGCTGCTTTTCTACCCTCTCCTTGCATATAACATTGACCTTCCTGCCTCTGAGCCTTGCTTATGTTACGCCCTGTGCCTGGACTGCCCAGGCCCCAGCTCTGCCTGTTGAAATCCATAAAAGTCCAAATGATGCCTCCTTGAAGCCTTCCCTGGTTCCTCTGGAAAGAGATGGTCCCGTACCTTCCTCTGTGTTTGTGGGCATTCTACTTTTGCCTGTTTATAGGTCTGTGTCCCCATTCCCAAGTCCATGGCTTCTTGAGGTCAGGGACTGTGTCTAATTTAGCAGTGTTCCTGGCACTGAGTAAGTGCTGAATGAGTGAATGAATGAATGGATGAATGAATAGATGATGGGTGGATAGATGGATGGATGGTGTACAGGACCGCAAGCCAGGTGTATTGCTGCGTTTGAGGCCTGCAGAGGGCTTTTGCTGAATTTGTGAGAGTTTGTCCCAGGCTACTCCAGAGACAGGGCTAAGGGGCCAGAAAGCTGCTGCTGCTATTCCCTGCACCACACAGTCCCCCAGCATTGATTCCCTTCCTTGCTGAGCTGACCCATTTCTGGTTTAGAGGAAGAAGGGATGAGAAGCTACTCAGAGCCAGCCCAGACTTTCTGGGGGCAGCGCCTGGCTCTAGGGACTTAGCTTGGCTGTCCTTAAGATCCAGGGAGGGACCAGATTCACTGAGAAGCCCCTTGGCCACACCATCCTTGGGACCCCATCCAGAGTAACCTTCCTCCCAGCCTCACAGACTTTAAGCAGCTGGTGACAGTGAACTGGCAGAAGTGAGGGCTTAGCGCCACCTGCTGGCCGCAATGACAATCAGAGCCATTGGTGCTAAGCTTTCCTCTCTTAAAGAGAAACATGCTCCCACCCCACTTGCCTCAGCTTTAATGCTTAGCTCAGGGAGGAGCTGGAAAGTTCCAGGCATGGAGGGGTAGCTGCACCAAGTCTTCCTTGACCCCTCTGAATGTTCTTGCCCACTGATAGTGCTTCCTCCATCTTAAGGACTAAACTGGCCAAGGAAGCTCCCCTGAGCTCCCCTCAGTCCAGCAGGAACTTCTGTGAGAATTTAGTTTCTGATATTCTGCCCCCAAGACAGCATTGGACATCACATAAGAGCAGACAGAGCAGTCCATAGTAGTCCACACCCTATGTGCAGAACTGGCTCTCCTCCAGGCTCCCTGGAAAGGGGAGGAACGTACCTCGCATCACCCTGGTCCGGGGCTCAGGGAGGCACTGTTTTGTGGTCCAGTGTTGAAGGAGGTGCTGTTCTCTGAGTTTCCAGGTGAGGAAACACGATCAGAAGTGACATTAACTTGCTGAGATCTCACAGCTAGTAAACAGCAGGCCAAAGATTTGGACCTGAGCCTGTCTCAGACTGCTGCACAGTCCCAGGGACCTGAGCTTTTACTAGGGATGCCACCTTTTGTGTCAGATCCACCACAGGGAGACAGTTGTCTCTAGATCAGCGGTTCTCAACCTGTGGGTCACGACCCCTTTGGGGGCCCAACGACCCTTTCACAGGGGTCGCCTAAGACCATCGGAAAACAAAAAGATATTTACATTACAATTCATAACAGTAGCAAAATTACAGTTATAGAGTAGCAACGAAAATAATTTTATGGTTGGGGGTCACCACAACATGAGGAACTGTATTAAGGGGTCGCGGCATTAGGACCGCTGCTCTAGATGGAGAACAAGAGGGAAAGTGTAACCCGGAAAGTCCCTGGGCATCCCTGAGGCTCTCAATATGAGACTGACGACAGCCTCAGCTGTGGTAATGCCTATAAATTTGGCATCTCCAGCTGGTCACCGCAGACGCATATGTGGCCCTTCTGCTGGACCCAAATTCTACAGGACCCACTCTCCACAGGCGGATCCTCCCAGCTCCGTCCTGAACTTGAGCTCCTCCTTGACAGCTTTTCTTAGGAACTTTCCCATGGAGGTTGCTCCAAGGAGTAGAGTAACCCTGGCTCCCTACGTGTCTCTGGGCTCTGCTCTGATGTCTCCCCGGGTCCAGGTATCAGACACCCTATCTTGTACCAAGACATGTAGGTGACTCTGGGGAAGACAATATGAATTTCTGCCAAAGTCCTGTTGATCCCAGACTGGGGCAGGTGTGAACAACAACAGATCTGTTCTATTGATAGCTTGAAAGAAGCTGTGGAAAGGCAGGACAGTGGGGTTCAAGTCAGAACTGGGTTTCAGGAAAGGGGTCTATTGCACCAGGATCTAAATTATTAGCATCTTCTCTGCCAGGTCCACCTGCCTAGAGCAATTTGTCTTCATGGAAATGGAAGCAGGTGCTACCTACAGCCTACTCTGTTTCTACTCTGAAATGACACAAAAGGCAGGTCACTTAGGCTGGCCAAGTTGGGTACAGGAGTGCAAACTTCTGCCTTTCCCTTGACCTCAGGGGCTTCCAGGCACTGATGCCCAAGAGTGGAAAAGCAACGCAAAGTGCATATGCAACTATACAATTTATTTCCTTCAGTGGGAGAAGCAAGGGCATACAGGGTACAGGTCAGCTCAACGGTCCCCAGAAGCTTTCTTCAGCTCGTTAGTCATACACCTCCCCTTCATGAATGGGTATAATTCTTTGCAGCACAAATTCATCCCAAACTCTTTCTCCACAGACCATCAGCACCCGAAGTGAAGCAAACCCGACTGGGGTAGTCCTGTCTGTGTGTCCTCTTTACTTCATTTGATCAATTCCAGTTTTTCTCATAAAGCTATTATTATTGGGGAAGGGAAGTCATTCCAGGGTAACCCAGAGAAGTAAATGCAATCCAGTTCTGACACTTTTTTATTCTTTTGTTAAATTCCTACTGTGGCCTTGGTTTACCTATCCAACATGGAAGTGGAAGAATGAAAATCACCCCATAATTATGCCTCTTTTGTGTCTCTCTTCACCTCTCTCAAGGTCTGACAGGCATACATACTTATTTTTGAGTTTAGTAACTCCTTGATGCCTTTTGTTTTAGCTACATTATAGATTCTCTTCCAATCAATAATCTCCATTTAACAATCCCCCACATTTTACATCTAATGTTTTCATCATCCTATAAAAAGGTCCCATTTGTGGTTTTCCCATCTAACTATATTTCATTTTTTTCCTTGCATTTTACCATTCTATCATAATCTCTCCAAAATTATTTTTCACTAAATTTATAAAATTTCAACTGCCTTACTACTTTTTTCCAAAGGGTGTCATTCTTTCAACCACTGTAAACAGCTGTGAACTACTTCATTTGTTCTATAGTCCCAACTTTTACCATAGTCCTCCTTCAGTTCTCGCACTTTGAAATTTACTGGTTCCTTCAATTCTCTTAATAGGCACCAACCAGAGGCTGCAATCCCCATGTGCTGCCACAATCAACTTCAGGTGGGAACTCAACTATGGGAATCTAGTCTGTTCTATTCATTCATGTCAAGTTATGCTCGTGTGCTCTCGTGCCCCTCCTGAGTGATCTAACAACTGTTTCTCAGAGTCATTATTCCAACTGCCAGTAGAGATGGGAACAGGGCTTCTCTGCCCCACAAAGGCCCTGAAATACAAGCGCATATCCCTGATAACTGCACTCAGAACCACACTGTATCATACCCTCGACCAACACCTGCATGACACCCTGCACAGCCCTGTCAACGTCTATCCTGGATGCAGTGCCCATACTTATACCCAATTAGGAATAGCATCAGACACCTTGATTCAGTTACAGAAAATAAGGCAAAGGCCAAACACACCAACCTATAGTCCTCCCCGAAGAGCAGACTAGAGCTGTACAGAGTGAACCTGTCGTCTAGGCCTACTGGTCAAGCTGATTCTTCCCAGCCCAGCCCCACCCTAGATCTTCCTTGGTTATTATTAATAGTGATTAAAAATCCAAGCTCCACCCTCTATTAGCCATGACACCGGGGGCAAGTCACGTATCTTCTATAAAGAATAACTCAGAGATATCAAAGTGCAGCTGTATGCTTTTATTCACATACTAGATTGTACAGATTGCTCTCACGAAACACAGAATATGAAATGGAAGTGGGTCACAGTCTGGCAACAGAAAGGGTTGCTTTTTCCCTCTCTTTTGAATTTAGGTATAATTGACATTATATTAATCTGAGGTGTACAACATAAGACTTAATATTTGTATATATTGCAAAATGATCATTACAATAAATCCAGGTAAAAAATCCATAAAAACCAGTCACAATTTTTTTTGTGATAACTTTCAAGATTTGTTCTTAGCAACTTTCAAATATGCAATATAGTATTAACTCACCAGGCTGTACATTACATCCCCATGACTTCTTACTTTTAAAACTCAAAGTCTGTACCTTTTGACCCCCTTACCACTTCGACCCCTTCTTATCCCCCACCTTGAGCAGCCATCAATTTGTTCTCTGTATTTATGAGGTTGTTTTTTAGATTCCACATATAAGTGAGGTATGTATCTGTCCTTCTCTGACTTATTTCACTTAAAATACTGCCCTCAAGGACTATTATGTTGTCATGTGTTGGCAAGACTTCCTTCCTTTTATGAGAGAGTCATATTCCATTGTGTATACAGTCATGCACCACATAACGATGTTTTGGTCAACGATAGACTGATTGCATAAACAACATTGGTCCCATGAGCTCATAAGAGAGCTGAAAAATCCCTACCACCTAGTGACATCACAGCCATCATAACACTGTAGCAAACGCATTACTCACGTGTTTGTGGTGATGCTGGTGTAAACAAATGAATGGTTGCTTCCAGTCATATAAAAGTATAGCACATACAGCTACATATAGAACATACCATAATACTTAATAATGATAACAAACAACCATGTTACTGGCTTATATATTAACATTTACTATGCTACATTTTTATCATTATTTTAGAGCATACTCTTTCTACTTAGAAGTTTGAGATAAAACAGTATGTGGTGTTATCCTGGCAGCAGCCTCACCTCAGGTTTATTGCATCTCATGACTATCATTTTCACTTGTGCTTAATTTCACATTGTTTTATAAACTTAACGTTGCCTAAGGGTACAGCGAAGTCTACATGAGTACACAGAAATGTTCTAGGCCTTCACACTCATTCCTCACTCACTCACTCACTCACTCACCCAGTGCAACTTCCAGGCTTCAAGCTCCATTCAAGGTAAGTGCCCTAGACAGGCATTTTTTTATACCCCATTTTTACTGTACTTCTTTTATGTTTAGATACATAGTTACCATATGTTATAACTGCATACAGTACTCAGTACAGTAATATACTGTACAGGTTTATAGCCCAGGAGCAATAGGCTGTACCCTATAGCTAGGTGTGTAGTAGGCTGTATCATCTAGGTTTATGTAAAAGCACTCTATGATGGTCACACAATGACAAAACCACCTAGTCCTAAAAATGTATCCCCGTTGTTAGTGACACGTAAATATATATCATATTTTCTTTATCCATTCTTCCATCGATGGACACTCACGTTGTCTCCATGTCTTGGTTATTGTAAATAATGCTGCAATGAACATGGGGGTACAGATATCTTTTCAATTTGGAACTGCTGGATGATACAGTTGCTCTAATCTCTTGAGGAACCTCCACACTGTTTTCCATAGTGGCTGCACCAATTTACATTCCCGCCAACAGTGCACGAGGGTTCCCTTTTCTCCACATCCTTACCAATACTTCTTATTGCTTGTCTTTTTTATAATAGCCATTCGAACAGGAGTGAAGTGGTATTTCATTGTGGTTTTGATACGCATTTCCCTGATGATTAATGATGGTGAGCACCTTGTCATGTACCTGTTGGCCATGTGTATGTCTTCTCTGGGAAAATGCTTTTTCTTTTCCTTAGATAAACTTGAAAGGGTGCAGGCTATCAAGGAGAGCAGCTCGAACAGTCTGCTCTTGAGCAAGCTGTCTGGGTCATCAGGAAAAGTAATTTCAGTCACTTACATTCTCTGAGAAACCTTGTGGTTTCTGCTGTTTCTCTCTGTGTAAGAACTGGCAATGTCCCAGTGTTTTCTGCATCGGAATAAGTATTGTGTTAGTCTTCTGGGAAGCACTTTTCAAGATGGTGTTAGAAGTGCAAGAGAGTTAGCGAGGATAATGCCTGTGAAAGATAAAGGGGAGAAAGTGCAGAAGTAGGTGGGGAAAGCCTTCATGATGTAGGTCTGATATCTGTAAAGGAAGCAGTGAGAATTGGGTAGCAAGAGGCTCAGAGTACAGTGCAGCTCCGAGCAAGTCTCAGGCACCCCCGCAGAGAGCTCCAAAGGTTCCTGCTTTGTTCAGCCACTGACTGGAGCTGCCAAGGAGAACATGGCATAAGCTTGAAAAGTGCAGCAGGTCCCTGAGATGGCATGTTGGCTGAGTACACTCTTCATGGCAGGCTCTCTCTTGAAGCGGGGGGGGGAGTGTCTCAGTAGCACGTCTCCACGGCAACCAACCACAGTTTTTTGGTCAAAACTGAGCTTCCTGAGTTGTTGTATCAGTTAGCTTTTGCTGTGTAACAAGCCAGCCTAAAACACTGTGGCTTTAAAATAAATTAGTATTTATTGCTCAGACATTTGCGAGTTGGCTCTGTTGGCATTAATGACCTCGAGTAAATTTGTTCACATATCTGAGAGTTGGGTGATTGTCATCTACAGCAGGTCCTCAAAATAATGTGGTTTCATTCAATGTCATCTCATTATAATGTTGACGAAATGCCATAGGAACTTAACTCTTGTTTATATCAATTAGCCTCTGGTAAAATTGGTTTAATTATACGTCGGGTTCGCTTCAAGTTGCAGAACGTATCAATGACATCAAGTGAGGACTTACTGTAGACGGGCCTCCACTACAGCAACTAGCTTTAGCTTCCAGTGTCTTTTATCCTCCAACGGGCTAGCGTGGACATGGTCTCCTCTCACTAATGTCAGAAGCACAAAAGAAAGCAACTGGAAATCCACAAGGCCTCGCGAGGCCTATGCTTAGAACTGGCGCACTTTCGCTTCTGTCTCACTCTATTGGCCAGAGCCAGTCACAAGGTTGAGCCCAATGTTAAGGGGCAGCCCATGATTGGAGGACAATGCAGTTACACGGCAGAAGACACAGATATAGGGAAGGATGAAGGATTGGAGCTGTCTTTGCAAAAAACTACCACAGGGGGCCAGCCGAGTGGCGCAATGGTTAAGAACAGGCTTGGGATGCCAGAGGGCCCCGGTTCGGATCCCACATATGAGGGCCAGTGACACTGCCCTCCACAGCTAAGATGCTGAACAACAGCTCAACCTGGAGCTGGGCTGCTGTGAGTCGCCAGCGACGGCGTAGCCTGCAGCCCCTGTGGCAGTGGGTTGCCGTGGGCTACCGTATGTAGCCAGCAGCCAGCGTGAGCGGCCAGCAGCCGCAGTGAGCGGCCGTCCAGAAGCCGGCGACTGATCTGCCTCACCTGGGAAGAGCGCACTGATGGTGCCAACTTGGGCCAGTGAAGCAACGTCCTCCACAACTAGACTGAAGAACAAAACGACAGCAACTTGTCTGTTCCCCTCCCCCCAATTCCCCAGCACTGTTCCCATCCCCCCAATTCCCCAATAAAAAATAAAAAATAAATAAAATAAAAATTAAAAAAAACTACCACAGAATCCAGGCTGGTCATGAAGGCTTTAGTCTCTTTTTTCAATAAGTTTCATTGCCAAATGTTGATTGGCGGCGACGATGAGAGCACCTGGATACCACAAGCCAGAGGAAGACAAGAAATGTGAAAACATTCACATTTGAAACATTTGAACACCACTTTCCATCCAGTTTTCACATTGGCCTAAGTCCAATCAGGAGACTAAGTCCCATGAATCAGCTGGCCAACTTTAGATAAACAAACAGCCTTTTATCTTGATTAACTGATTATTCTACTTTTCCTAAAGCATTTAAAATGAGATGTATTAGCTACTGCAGATTCTGCCTTGGCTGGCCCATAAACAAGTGAGGGCAATTTTGTTATCTAGAATCATTTTAGCCAACATGTTTACTCTTGGGCCTCTACAGCTTCAGCTGTTTTATTTGTTATTTGGACCCCAGTTAGGGATACACATGTTTGGAAACATGTCTTAGTTTGGAAACACCTATTGATGGTTAGAAATTCTTGGTTTACCTGGTGAAATCTTGTGGTAAGTTATCCCATTGAGGTAGTAACAAAATATGAGCTCCTGGGGGAAGGAATTCCCGTCTGAGCCATGGTTTCTCTGTGTGAGAGTAACAGTGCAGCCCACATATGATTCAAAGGCCTGGTCTGAACTCATAATGTGAGGTG
This sequence comes from Hipposideros armiger, assembly GCF_001890085.2. Classification (NCBI taxonomy): domain Eukaryota; kingdom Metazoa; phylum Chordata; class Mammalia; order Chiroptera; family Hipposideridae; genus Hipposideros; species Hipposideros armiger. The sequence continues at coordinate 776,932 of NW_017731531.1, forward strand.
TGGATCACAAGGAGACTGTATATTATGAAGAGGCAGAAGGGCTTTACAATGCATCTCTCCAGAATCACAAGCCACCACACGCAGACCAGATGAGAAAGTTCTTCCCCAACACAACATCAGAAAAAGCCAGACATCACAAACACGCACAACACTTAGAATCCCCCAGCATCAATCCAGAGAACGCCCCAACACCATCCACTGGCTATGATCCCTGAACTCCCAGAGCCAACTCCAAAATACAGGGCTAAACTTTGTTTTGGCACCCCTTACCATTTCCAAAGACACAAAAATAACACCCCAATTATTAACACTCCAATTCCTCCAAAACAGACTGTCACAGCAACAATCCACGAGCTAGTTGACTTCTGAGATTCTGCTGAGAGAAAAAAAATGGAAAACGTTAAGAGGAAACCTACTGCAGGGGCCAGAGACCTACACAAATGCTGCTAAGATCTGTGTGGTTGTGTGTCATTTCCCTGTCAGAGATATAACCACTCATCCTCTGCCACACATCTTGGCATCTTCCACTCATACCCCATACACCTCCATACATCCAACAGTGTGTTTAGCACTTGCCAGAAATAAACAGCAACATAGAACACCACATACCACATATACATGCCATGCACATGTTCCAAGCTTCCACACTACCCTACCTTACATCACTGTATATACTGCTACAGATTGAATGTCTGTGTCCTCCCCAGATTCATCTGTTGAAATCCTAATGCTCACTGTGATGGCACTAGGAGGTGGGGCCTTTGGGAGGTCACTCGATTATGAGGGTGGAGCCCTCATAAATGATATTAGTGCTCTTATAAAAGAGGCCCTAGACGGTCCCCTCACCCCTTCCACCATGTGAGGATACAATGAGAAGTCTGTGACCTAGAAGAGAGCTCTCACCCGACCATGCTGGCACCCTGATTTCAGACTTCCAGCCTCCAGAACTGTGAGAAATCAAGTTCTATTGTTTATAAGCCACCCAGTCTGCAGCAATTTGTTACAGCAGCCCAAACGGACTAAGGCATATATACATGCATCACCCAGACACACCTCTTATACCAAATACACACAACGCATGTTTCAATTTCATACTCCCCATGCCCCACACATACCCTGCACACCTCTGTGCACACACCACCCACACACATCTCTGGCCCATACTTCCAAGAACAATTCCTCTCTCCCTCCAGAACCATCCCAGGCCCCATCTGACATACCCAAGCCGCATTCCCCAGGGCCTCTAGTTAGCGCCTGCCTTCCTAACCCCTCAGTGCCAGGCAGACGCATTGGACCAGCAGGGTCATCCCCACCCAGGACCACAGCCATAACCACAGAAGCTTGGCTATAAGCTCAATGAATCCCACCCCACCAGCAGGAGGGGTTGTGTAGTAAGTTGTGTTATCCTAAGCTAAAGATCCAGCGTGCCTGGGAAAAGCCCTAAGCATCTGCCGGGCCCCCTACTATGGCCTCCCTATCGTGGGCACGGAACTACTGATTCAGCCTCTACCAGCCAACCATCTGCAGTGGACCTGGAGCCTGACCAGGAGAGTTGCTGGCAGGGCTGAGTGTTTGGCCCCTGACAGACTTTATTCTCAGGGTACATGGACAGGATCCTATCCCCTTTCTCCTGGCAGCAGGCAAGCTTCCCACTCCAAGGCACACAGACCACCCAGATCACTCAAGCTGCCATAAGCTAACACGGAGCCCTGTTTCCACCTGAGGACTACTGTCACCACTCCACCTCTCAGACCATCTTCCCTGGCTTAGGGACTTAGTGTGGACTGCTGACTCTGGGGCTGAGCTAGGCCAAACGGCTTTCTCTCTTTCCCCACTGACCCCCCCATCTTCCCCCAGGCTGCCTGGGAAGCTGAGTTTTATGTTATACCCCCTCAAGGTGGAGAGTAGGGGAAATGTCTAGGAGGATGCTTACCTATTGCATTCAGAGTCAAGTTGTAACTCTGAGAGGTAGGTAAGGAAATGTGCACTACCACACATTTGAAGACGATCATACTGCCCTGCAGAGGGGACTTCGGCCTCAAATGGCTAGTGATATTAAAGGTGCCATCTTTATTCTTGACAGCTGAATCGGTGCTGATGCCCTCAGAAATCTGCTCATACTGGTGATCCTCCTGGGTCCTTTTATACCACGTTATGTTAATGTCCTTTGGGTAGAACCAACTTGACGTACACAAAAAATGTTTGTCTTCATTATTTTTCACTGTAGCTGGATCCTCATACAAGCTGCTGACTGGGTAAGCTGCCAGGAAAGAGAAGTCATGCTTTGAGGATAGGTCAGTTCAATGTCTGACCCATAGCAAGCCTTCCGGAAAGGTGAGTGAACCAAATGGGATTCTGCTTAGGCTAAAAATTCTGGGTATGTTGGTCCCAGTGCCAGCAGGGTGCTGATATGCCATAACCCCAACTATCACAGCCATTTTGTAAAGCAGTTTCTTACGCCACTTTGTGTCATAAAAGCCTTTGAAACTCTGAGGAAAGCCTTGGAACGTTTTTGCGGTAGAGACCCGCTAATTGCTACCCATTTCCATTCTTCAGTGACACATTCAAAGCTATATCTCCCAACTTCTACTACAGCTGGTGTGGCCATGTGAACTCAGGGTCTAGTAGTTTGGATATAATCAGAAGTGGCGAGGGCAACCTCCAGGAAGTATCTTTAAAGAACAGGGTATCTTTAAGAAAAAACCTGTGCCCTTCGCTCTCTCCCCCCTTCTTCCTTCCTGCAGAATGGTTGGAATACCATGTGATGGCTCGAAATCGGGAAGCCATTTTCAAACACAAGGTGGAAGCCACAGGTGGAGGACGGTGAAGTGACAAGATAAAAGGATCCTGGGTCCCAAATGATCACAGAACTGCCCTACCTGCCCTGGGTTGGCTACATTTTTCTGAAAGAAAAGTAAACTACCTTTTCAAAAGCCACTGTTGGGCCGGCCGAGTGGCGCGATGGTTAAGAACTGGCTTGGGATACCAGAGGGCCCCGGTTCGGATCCCACATATGAGGGCCAGTGACACTGCCCTCCACAGCTAAGATGCTGAACTACAGATCAACCTGGAGCTGGGCTGCTGTGAGTCGCCGGCGATGGTGTAGGCTGCAGCCCCTGTGGTTGTGGGTTGCCACGGGCTACCGTGTATAGCCAGCACCCAGCGTGAGCGGCCAGCAGCCACAGTGAGCGGCCGTCCAGAAGCCAGTGACTGATCTGCCTTGCCAGGGAAGAGCGCAATGATGGTGCCAACTTGGGCCAGTGAAGCAACGTCCTCCACAACTAGATTGAAAAACAAAACGACAGCAACTCATCTGTTCCCCTTCCCCGAATTCCCCAGCGTTGTTCCCATCCCCCCAATTCCCCAATAAAAATCTTAAAAAAAAAAAAAAAGCCACTGTTGACTTCTGGTTTCCCCTCTGACATGTAAAGACCTTGGAAGTTGTCACTCCTGGCCTCATAAGAAAAAAGCTGAAGTGAACAAATTGCAAATCAACAGCTTTTCTTAGATTCATCAGAGAATTGAGGTGACAGAGCAAACTGCCACCCTGAAAACTACAGAGACAGGCAGGTTAAGAGAACCACAGCCAAGATCATATTACCTTAAGCAGAAGGTGCTAGAGCCATAAATTGGTAAAGCACTTAAGCAGTAACTTTGACAAATTGCTAAAGGATGAGGGTGGACTAGCTGGATAGTAAAATCTCCTGGGGGTCAGTCTTAGGGAGTTTTTCACGGGTTTGACTTCCAAGAACCCCACAAGGTTCCCACAGTCACAAGAAAAATACCCTCATGTTTTGGGGAGTGGGGAGAGGAAAAATAACCATTTAAAAATGTACCCAGTTCATTCCCCATAACAAAGGATGCTCTCAGGAGGGGAGTCTTTGCCAGAGTCTTTGATGACCTGGGAGAACAGTGATTAGCCAGCTCCAGCCCCCTCTAGCCTTCCCATCTCACCTGGGAACACTTCTGAAGGTCACAGCCTAGGGGCTCAGACCACTCAAAGAATGAGATTCAATAATAAGATAAGACTGCTTCCCTTCCATATCATTTTACCATATCAACAGGGCTCCAGTATAACAGCAGATTACAAGTAGGAGAACTGGAAGATAAAGACTATTTAAGAAGGAGTTCAGGGGCAGCGGTTAGCTCAGTTGGTTGGAGCACAGAGCTCATAACACCAAGGTTGCCAGTTCGATCCCCACAGGGGCCAATGAGTTGCACCCTCCACAACTAGACTGAAACAACTACTTGACTTGGAACTGATGGGTACTGGGAAAAACACACTGTTCCCCAATAAATTAAAAAAAAAAAAAGTTTAAAAAATAATAATAATAACTATGACTAAAATGTTAAGAGCACTAATGGAAAAAGCAGATAACATGCAAGAACAGATGGATAACGTGAGCAGAGATGGGAACTCTCTAAGAAACAATCAAAAGGAAATGCCAGAAACCAAGAACACTATAAAAGAAATGAAGAATGCCTTTGACAGACTCATCAACAGACTTAACACTGACAAGGGCAGAATCAACTAGCTTAAGTATGTCAATAAAAACTTCCCAAATCAAAATACAAAGAGCAACAAGAATGGGGAAAATACAAGGGAACGGAATATTCAAGAACTGTGGGACAATTGCAAAAAGTATAACATACATATAATGGAAATACCAGAAGAAGAAAAGAAAAAGGAGCAGAAGAAATATTTTGAAAAATAGTGGCTGGGAATTTTCCAAAATTAATGATAGACACCAAAGAACAGATCCAGGAAGATCAGAGAACACCAAGTAGGAAAATACCATATCATGCTCAAAATGCACAAAAACTTTTTCTTTTTTTTTTTTTGTCATAAGACAAAGAGAAATTTTTGAAAACAGAAAGCCAGAAGAAAAAAATAACTTATAGAGGAACAAAGTTAAGAATGACACTAGACTTCTTAAATACAAGCAAGAAGACAGGCCCATGAATATTTAAAGCATTGAAAGAAAGCAACCCACCAATCTAGAATCCTATACCCAGAAAAATTATCCTTCAAAAGTGAAGTATAAATGCTTTCTCAAACAAAAACTGAAGGAATTCGTTGCCAGTAGGCCCGCCTTGCAAGATGTAAGAGAAATTCTTTTGAGAGAAGTAGAATGATACAGGTCAGAAACTAGAATCTATGTAAAGGAAGAGTGTCAGAGAAAGAATAAATGAAGGTAAAATAAAACTTTATTTTTCTTATGCTTAATTGATCTGATACATAATTGTTTGATTCAAAATAATAATAGCAACAATGTATTGGGTGGTATAGCATATGAATAAGTGAAATGAATGACAGTAATGTTATAAGAGGTGGGAGGGGAGAATTGGGAATATTCTGTTGTAAAGTATCTGAACTACCCATGAAGCAGTATAGTTATTTCAAAATAGACTTAAGAGTAGTTGTAAAAGTACACTGCAGACTCTAAAGCAACCACTAAAAAAAATTTTAAAGTATAATTGATATACAAAGAGAGGAGAAAATGGAATCATGAAATGTTCATTTAAAACCAGAGAGGGCATAAAAAGAGAAAAAGTGTACCAAATAGAAAACAGATACAAACATGGTACATATCAATCCACCTATATACTCAGTCATTTTAAATGAATGGTCTATGTACATCAACTAAGAGACAGACACTAGAGACTGTCCAAATAGATTTAAAAAACAAACAAACAAACAAGACTCAAATATGTGTTTTCTACAACAAACCCACTTTTGTTATGAAGACCCAAATAAATTGAAATTAAAGGGCTTGAGAAAGATGTACCATACTAACACTAATCCAAAGAAAGTTAAAGTAACTCTATGAATTTCAAAGTCGTGTTCAAAACAAGGAAAATTATCAGGGAAGTTAGGTAAAAACTAAGGAAATCTGAATAAACAATGCACTTTAATGAATAAGAATGTATCAATATTGGTTCATTAATTATAACAAATATATCATACTAATGCAAGATATTAAGTGGTATGCAGAGGCAAGAGTAATAATGGGAACTCTGTATTATCTTAGCAATTTTTCTATAAATCTAAAACTGTTCTAAAATAGCCTATTAAATCTTTTTTAAAAGATTTTTTATTGGGGAATTGGGGGGATGGGAACAGTGCTGGGGAATTGGGGGAAGGGGAACAGACAAGTTGCTGTCGTTTTGTTCTTCAGTCTAGTTGTGGTGGAGGACGTTGCTTCACTAGCCCAAGTTGGCACCATCATTGCGCTCTTCCCCGGCGAGGCAGATCAGTTGCCGGCTTCTGGACAGCCGCTCACTGCGGCTGCTGGCCGCTCACGCTGGCTGCTGGCTACATATGGTAGCCCATGGCAACCCACTGCCACAGGGGCTGCAGCCTACGCCGTCGCCGGCGACTCACGGCAGCCCAGCTCCAGGTTGAGCTGTTGTTCAGCATCTTAGCTGTGGAGGGCAGTGTCACTGGCCCTCATATGTGGGATCCGAACCGGGGTCCTCTGGCATCCCAAGCCAGTTCTTAACCATTGCGCCACTCGGCCGGCCTATAAAATCTATTAATTTTTTTTAAATCTTTTATTTTAGGCTTTCCGTCAGTTGCAGAGGAAATGAATCCTAACATACGTTGCCATCCCCAAAATTAATATGTACAAAACATTCAAAGTCTTAAGTACAATTTTGGAAGGCTCATAGACACTGCCCCCCTGTTACAGGCTGAATTGTGGACCTCACCCCCAAATTCATGTGTTGAAGTTCTAACCCTAGCTCCTCAGACTGTGACTGTATGTGGCGATAGAATCTTTATTGAGGTTATTAAGTTAAACGAGGTCATTAGGTTGGGACCTAATCTAATACAACTGATGTCTTTATAAGAAGAAGGGATTAGGACAGATACATGCACAGAGGAAGACCACGTAAAGACACAGGGAGAAGACGGACACCTACAGGCCAAGAACAGAGGCCTCAGAAGAAACTAAACCTGCTGACACCTTGACTTCAGACTTCTAAACTCCAGGATTGTGAGAAAATAAACTTCTGTATTTAGACCACCCAGTCAGTGGTATTCTGTTATGAATACCACTAGCAAACTAATACAACCCCCAAGCTCCTCCACGTATTATCAGGCCTGTTTATAATACTCATACAGCAAAGTGGAGTTCAAAGAGGTGTTTAGGGGATATTGTTGTTGTAAGTCTTGACTGAACACCTACCTCACAACAGCCCTCAGCTGGGCCTTTTCATACACTGTCTTATGTAATCCTCAGAATGCTATGAGGCAGGTATGACTTATCACCCCATTTTGTACAGAGGAAAATTTCAGATCCAAAGATGTTAAATGCCTGGCCCAGCCACCCAGTTTGGAAGCAGCAAAGCTGAAACAGGATTCAGGTCTATGGAGCCAGAGCATAGCATCTCTCTCCTTTCCCAGCTTCCTTTCAGAGGCCTCTCTTCATTGAACACTGACTGCCCACACACGAGGTGAATTAAGGCTATCTTTTACTGAGCACTAATAATAGGCCAAACACTACGTATATGCTAAGCATTTCACCTGCATTTTTTGTAGACTCTTCCCTACAGTCAATCCTCTCAGGTAGGTATTATTACATATGTTTTGAGCAAAGGGCATTGAGGTTCAGCGTGATTAATAACTTGCCCAAAGTTGGCCAGATATTCATGGAAGCCCAGGACTCAAGCCCATGTCTGTGTGACTCCTAGGCCCATGCTGTAAACCTCTGCTCCATTTGGTCCATCCACATCTCCACCCCAAACCCCATCACCATGGGCACTGTCATCAGGCACTCACCTATAACCTGTAGCCAGACTGTTCCCTGTGCCTTCTCAGGTGTGACCACCACCTCACATCGGTACTCTCCTGCTTCCCTTAGCTGGACTCCAGGCAGCTGCAGTGAGGCGTCCCCCATCGTCAGGTTCCGTGGAGACACAATGGCTCCTGATCGGAATGCCTTTTGGTCGTGTCCAACAAGCTCTAACACCTTGACCTCTGTATCATTCATTGGACTCTTCCTATACCAGACAACACCCATAGTTCTGATGTTCAGTTGTTGGGATCCAGGGATCCTGCAGATGATGGTGACATTACCATTCAGGAACACTCTTTGAGTCTGCCCATCCATCTTCACTTCCAAAGCTATGGCAATAAGAAAACTCAGTTATGGGAAATCCTTGGAAAAAATACAGTCCTTGTACTCCCAAACACTACCATGTAACTGAAAATAAATTCCTTTGGGGGTGGGGATCTTGTGTACAGAGGTTTTGTGCTCCTCTTGTTAAATTTATTCCTAAGTATTTTATTCTTTTTGATGGTACTGTAAATAGAATTGTTTTCTTAATTTTATTTTCAGATAGCTCATTAGAAGTGTATAGAAATAACATTTCTTCTTTCTTTATTTCCATTTCTTTCCCCCGTCAGGCAACCGATCTAAGATGTTTAATGTCTGCATTTTGTTCTTTAAAACCATCTTGTTTTGTTTCTCAAACTTACAGAAATGGTATTAAGTTAAATAGCATTGTTTCCCTTCTTGGCACTATGCTTTCCAAATGGTTCCACATTGCTATGTGTACAACTAGTCCTTTGCTTGAAGTTGCTGCCCAGTTCTCCATGGTGAGCATCCACATCTGGCTCAACTACAGCCCCACTGATGGACACCCAGAGGGTCTCCTAGATTCCCACATCCCCACCAGCACCACTTGGCATCGCCCAGCCTATTTTGGCCAGTCTAATAAACATTAAGTGATATCTTATTGCTTTAACTTCTATTCTCTGGTTAGTAATGAGTTTAAACATCTCTTCATATGACTTTCAGGCTTTTGGTTTAGTGTTGGAGAACTAGAAACACGTCCATCAGTGTTCCCAGAAAAAGTAAAAAGAGAGTGTTTAAATACCACCACTCAGTCTCAGAAAAGACTTTATAGTAAAAGTCTAGATGCTTCTCTGATACGCAGTGGGGTTTTCTTCTTGCTCCACCCCCCCACCCCCTCCACTTCCTCTCAGTTCCAGAATCTAGGATGATGAAATTTACGCGGGGCACTCAGAGCCCAGAATTTAAGGAGCTACTCAGTCTCAGTTCCTACACGTGCCGATTCGGCACATAGAAGGCGTGAACACATAATGGTTGAATCAATAAATGAATCCGATTTCACAAAGGAGAGCTCAGAGTCTGGGATCTTTAAAGTCAAGCCCCACGTAGCTGAGATCCGCTGGCAGGACACCGGAGAGCGCCTCGACTCCGAGGCTGCCCCTGACAACCCCACCCCCACCCCTCACCCTCGTTCCGCCTGCCTC
>NW_017731531.1:788068-796271 GCF_001890085.2 Hipposideros armiger
AAGCTCGCTCAAGAGTGTGAGCTCTGAGCAACAGGGTCGTGGAATCGAATAGAACAGGCCCTAGCTGAGCTGCCAACAGGTGACAGGATGGCTCAGCTAAAAAGAAAAAAAAGATTGCTCCTAGCCTGAATCATAAAAGTCTTCTATCCCCCTGCTTCTTGATTGTTTTGTAAATCAGTTTCTTAATCCTAAACAATAGAAATCTCCTACCCCTGCTTCAGATAACTACTTGAAAGCCTGTGGCCAGTAAGCCTAACGATTCTTTCCAAACCCATTCTGGGCCCAGACAGTTGATGCCACCTGAGTGACCTGTTACACCTGAATGGCCACAGGCTTCATAAGAGCTAACAGATTTATTAATTAAAATCTATTTTTTCCTCATTCAGGGACCTTAGGGATACAGATGATACCCCAACAAGATTGCCTGTCACAACCAAAGAAGCCAACATGGTCTTCCAAGAAGATCTCGAGACCCCTTCCTCTCATCTGAGATAAGATAGGGTGAGTTTCGTGAATCCCCCCCAATAGGCAGGCACAGCTCTATGCCCCTGCCCCACAGGAAGCTGATACAGAAGAAGAGACCTCCTGTCCCTCAGCTTTCCATAGAGACTTTATGGGGATCACATCTCTCAAGGGAAAAACAAGGCAAACAGAGGCAGGCATTGGGTCTCTGCATTCCTGCATGTCCCACAGAGTGTGACCACCCAGGAGACCTCCCCTCTCCACCCAAAACTCCCCCTTTGCATTGTAATTACCTACCCCTGCGGGAAAACAATTGGGAACAAAATACCCAACTAGATCAGACCAGTCACTTGCACCTGTGCAAGTACGTACCTGTTGTCAATCACAGGTGCCAATCAAGTGGTCCCACGGCCAGAGGGGAACAGCCCATTCTAGAGAAAAAGGGATAAAAACTCCAAGTCCAGAGAAGCCCTTCCCTTTTTGTTGGACCGCCTTCCTCCCTTTTTGAGCCTTTTGAGTCTTGCCATTGCGCGTGGCCCGCTCCAAACTCTTTGGAATGTAATTTCTCTTCTAATGATGGGCCCTTGAGCCATCCTCTACTGCTCAGGCCTACTTCTATTTCTTTAAAGTGTACTATCTCTTCTAATAAACTGCTTTTTCACTACTTTGCCTTGGTATCTCGTTCACTTCTTTGCTCGAGTTGCCGAGGACCTGGACTTTGCGCCAAGAAGGGCCCACCCTCCGACAACAGTTTTCTTAAGACTCGCCCACAAGACAGTCTACCTGCAGTCTGCCCCTAGTACCTCAACCTATGCAGAGAAGTTCCCTTCCCCGCATCCGTCTCCTGCCAAACTGAAGGCTGCTGCAGGCCACTGAGTCCCCTGCCACCCAGAGGGGATGAGTGGGATCGGAAGGAAGCTGTGCAGCTCTTTCCTTTTCACCTCCCCCACCAGGGAAGGCAGGACCCACTCTGCCAAGAGTCCTCTGCATGTTCCTTTCTCTCCTAGAAAATGGAATTTTTGTCTCTTGTGCACATAAGGCACAATCTTCCTGACACCAATATGTGGATTTTTAACACCCATGAGTCTGAAAGGACATCAGGTTTTCCTGCGGCTCTTTTCTAGCATTTTGCCAGCCCCTGTGCCTAGACTGATTTGAATACGTTTTCTCCGTGTACCATTTACCCTTCTACCTCCCCTTCCTGCCTTCCACCACCCTTGGCTGAATGGATTTTGTAATTCTAGCTGTTGTATTTTGTAGACCTGTTGTTTTTGTTGTTTTTCTGTGAAGCACATATATTTGACGTGGAAGGTAAAGGAATATTTCAATTGCTCCTGGTCACTCCCATTATAGACTTCATTGTCTTGGTTCTCGTAACTCAGGTTAGATTTTGGTCTCTCTTGCTCCACTGCAAAAAAAAAACAAGCCTGAAGAGATGGAACAGGAGGCAAGACCTCACAGCCAGATCTGCTGGGTTTTGAGGAGTGATTTTTCTTCCCCTTGAAGGGGAAAAAGCTTTTTTCACTGGTACCCAACTACAGGGAGGTGCCAATTTTGGACAAGTGCCACTGCAATCCAGAATGCTCAGAGAACCTGAACTTTTAAACTCTGAAGGTCTGAAATTTACTGTAGGCCACTGTTGGGTCTGTCTGGTGTTTCAAAAGAATAGTGGGTGCTGCAAATAGGAACTGAAGGGGTAAACTTATTAAACCCATGAAACCTGTGATTGGTTGGTGTCTTCTAGTTATTTTAAACAGATTAAATACGGGGGGAGGGGGCAGATGTCAAAACACTTGTACAATTTTAAAATGTCACAATCAAATATAAACTGGTTTCCCAAAAAAAAAAAAAAAAGAAAAAGCTTACATTACTTAAGCCAAAAGTTAAATTTATTATCTCCAGGAAGCTTCAGTCAAATGTCTGAAAGCAGCCCCTAATTTCCACTCTTTTACTAACCAAAAGGGGGCTTGTGACCTTGTCAAGCCAAAACCCAATATGCTCATTCACAAATCAAGCTTTACACCTCTAGACCAGCTTTAAAAATCAATACAAATTGGTAACTACAATATGGCCTCAGGGATAGAAAAGACAGTCTGGGGAATATAATCAATAATGTTGTAAATGTTTTTTAGGGGGCCAGATGGGCTCATGTCTTGTTAGGGAGACTACTTCATAGTTGGTGTAGAGGCCTGACCACCACACTGCATTTCTGAACTGATGTTGAATAATATTGTATGTCAAATATAATTATATATGCATATAGTCATGGGACGTGGGGTGGAGTGTGGGAATGGAGTCAATGGAATTGTAATAGATAAGTATGATATCGGGGGTGGGAGGGCAGTAGATGGGGGAGGGGGGTTGTTACTTTGTGAGGATGAAAAGGATAACTATTGCATTGTTCTGTACACCTGAAACTAACAATAAAATTAAATAATAAAAAAATCAATTTAACTACAAAGTTCAGAACACAAGTGGCATTGCTGTTATAAGTGCACACTCTTTTCCCAGCATCTTGCATTACAGTCAGTTATCTCATTGATCCTACTTAATTTTTTTCTCACATCATTAAAAAAGTGTAATCTACAGAAAACCACAGGCAGATCTAGACTCAAATGCCAGGTATGTCGTCTGATGATTGTGGGACAGTGGGCAAGTTACCTCACACCCCTGCCTCAGTTTCCCTTCTCTAAAATTGAGATAGCAAAATCTTCCCTGAAAAGCTTTGTAAGAATTAGGAATCAGGTGGGGTGTGGAGCAAATCCCCAATATAATCACTAGAACTGTCAGTAACTAAGCAAATATTTACATTCTCACCTGCAAACAAACAGCATGCATAATGGAAAAAGCACAGAACTGGTTGATAAACAGGGTGCCCACAATGACATGGACTAGCTGAGCCACAGTTTTAAAGAGTAGATATCTGCAAGGTTAGGTCCAGCTATAGAATTCTAAAACACTAAATTATACCCCTTCTCAACTGCTACCTCCTCCAGGGAGCCTTACCCTAAGAGAATCCTCTTCTGCTATTACTGACTCATTAAATAACCTCCTCAATAGAAATATATGATGAATCACTATACTTGCCTAGAATGGTAATTCACAAAGTTGTGGCACATACATATCATCCTATAGGAAATCGAAGAAATTTTTTTAAAAAAAGTAAAATTAATACATTCTAGCATTTATATTAACATTTAAAGATAAATCAAAATGTTAAATACTTGTGTTATCATCTTTACCGGTTTCACGTCTATTGAATTCCTATAAACATGCAAGAAAACATATCTTCTAATACTTTTGCCAATTTTTCATTCAACCTCAAAGCACACAGCAGGAGCTTCGCAAGTGCTTCTCAAACAAATTAATGTATATTCTTAGGGGTTTATGGAAGTCTGACTTAGCTGCATAGCGTTGAGACAGTACTCAAATGCTGGTTAACACTGAGGTCATTTATATATGACACATTATGTCCAACTTGCTTTTGTAATGTCACATACAATGGAACCATAATTAAATACATGAAAACATCGAACAAGTAATCAGAATGGTGAAGAAGAGACATATTATACAATGACATGCATACAAGGACAATATAGCAAAGATGGTAGATATTGTCAACTATATCTGTCTCCCTTTAAAAAAAAGCCACCAATTTCTTCCTAAGTACAGGGATCTCCAAAATAAAAGATATATTTCCAAGCCTCTCTTGGAGCTAACTGTGGCACTATGACCAAGTTCTGACCAAAATAATATAAATGGAAGTGTTTTGTGTGACTTCTGGGAGCTGTCCTTAAAGGGAGGGATGTGTTCTTTACCCCTTCTTTCTTCTGCTGGCTGGAATGCAGATGTAATAGCTAGAGCTCGAGCAGACATCTTGGACCATAATGTAGAAGCTACACATTGAGGACATTGGGACAGCAAAATAGAGGGGGACTGGGTCTCTGATGACCTGTGGAACTTCCTACCAGCCCAGAATGGTACCTCTGAACTTGTAGAACATAAGAAACAAAGTCAATAATCCACTCTTACCAGAGGCATTCTCATTTTCAGCAGAACTTAATCCTAATCACTACAAATGGTAAAAGGAATGGAGCCAGTTTTGCTTGGAGCACACTGGGGGTTTAAGACACAGTATCAGTCTTTACATCTCTGAGAAGCTAACACCTAAATATATGAGTAGACACGTTAAATAATTTTTTGAAGGCAGAAGTAAGGTTCCTATGTGGAATTTATAGAGAGGCAGATTTTGACTTAGCATTAAGAAAAGCTTCTCTAACAAAGAAATGGGCCATTTCAAGCCATTCCACCACAACATTTACTGAACTCTGCCTGGTAGGGTCTAAGTGTAATGGATTCAGAAGTGAGTAAAACATAGTCCTTAGCCTCAAAAAGCTTATTTAGACCAGTGCTGTTCAAAGTAGCTGTGACGAAGGACCATTTTTAAAGAAAATGTCCAATCCATTTAGGACTGATACTTTGTATAAAACACAATAAAAATCAATTCTTAGAAAAGTGAAATCGAAAGACAAAAATATAAGCCCCCAATTTTTATTAAACTTATATAAAATTATTTCCAAAGGCGTAATTTCAATGTCTATGTTGACTCCTCACTGTGTGTAACACTGATGTGTAGACCAGCACCGGTCACAAACCATACTTTGAGAAACACTGATCAAGACAAATGCAAATTGAGGGGCCATTCTATAAAACAACTCTTCAAAACTCTCCATGTCTTGAAAGACAGAGGAAGGCAGAAGAGCTGTTCCAGATCAAGGGATGTGACAATTAAATGCAGAGCTTAATCCTGGATTAAATCCTGGATCATGAAAAAAATTATGATAAAGGAGAGTATTGAGACAATTGGTGAAATCTGAATGTGGACCATATGTTAGATTAATAGTATTGTAACAATGCTAAATTTTCTGAATTTGATCATTAAAAGATGGTTATTAAAATAATGTCTTTGTTGTTAGGAGATGCTCACTCACATATTTAGGTTAAAGGACCATAATGTCTGCAATTAAGTCTGAAATGCTTCAGTTAAAAAAAAAAAAGTATGCAGAGAGCTCTAGCGCAATTGTGGCAAGATGCTAACAATTGATACGTCTAAGGAAGGGCTTACTAGAATTAGTTGTACTATTGTTGTAATTTTTGGGCATAGGTTTGATTTTTTTTTCAAAGTTAACAAACACACATATATACACACAACTAAATGCAATGTGTAATCTTGGGCTAGTTCTTGGCCTCAGAAAAGTATGTTAATGGGAAAATTGGAAAAATTTGCAGATTAGTTAGTAGAATCATATTAATACTGATTGCCTGATTTTAATAACTTTGTAAAGACATTACCATGTGGGGAAGCTAGGTGAAGGGCATATGGGAATTCTTTGTATTATTTTTGCAAGTTTTTTATAAATCTGAAATAATTTCAAATTGAAAACTTAGAACAAAATTAAACCCTCACAGTCCAGAACTCCTAGATTCTTTTTTCTCTAGACTCTAGAAGGCAAAAAACAATCATATACAGTTGACCCTGAACAATGCAAGGGGCATCGACACCCTACACAGTTGAAAATCTGTGTATAACTTTTGACTCCCCAAAAACTTATACTACTAATAACCTACTGTAGACTGGAAGTCTTACCAATAACATAAACAATCGATTAACACATATTTTGGATGTTATATGTATTATACACTGTATTCTTACAATAAAGTAAACTAGAGATAATGTTATTAAGAAAATCATAAGAAAAATACATTTACAGTATTTTTTTTGAAAAAAAAAACACATATAAGTGGGCCTGAACAGTTCAAACCCGTGTTGTTTAAGGGTCATCTCTAGTTAGGAAATGACAGACCATGTCCTAACACCCAGTCCCTACTACTTTCTGCTACACCATCATCACAGCTACCTTCCTCTTACATGGTTCTTGAATTTAAGTGGAAATAAACATTTCCTACATATTACACAAACACTGGTGTGTGCGTGTGTGTAGCTATAAATCCTCTGAAGTGACATCTGAATGCTTATAGAAGAACCTTCATAGCACCAGGCAGGTTTCCTCTGCAGTGCAGACTCTCTAATATTAAAAAAGTTTGAGGGCCGGCCGAGTGGCGCGTTGGTTAAGAGCTGGCTTGGGATGCCAGAGGGCCCCAGTTCGGATCCCACATATGAGGGCCAGTGACACTGCCCTCNCAGCCTCCAACCCCACCACCTCCCCGCACCCCCAACTCCGCGGAGTCCTACCTGCCGAGCGCCGCAGGACCAGAGCCAGAACCAGAACCATCAGCGTTGCCATGAAGGCCCACGATACTCAGCCTGCTGCTTTCTCCCCTGTATCCACAGCCAAGACTGGTTTGCGGGGGGGCCTGGATGCAGGCTCCGCCTGGTGAGTGGGCGGATCCTAGGACGCAGCCTGCAGAAGAAACCGTGGTCTGTGCGACGCAATTTATAGGTAGTTCTCTTAATGACGTATTTTTTCAGCTCCTAGGTCTTTAGGCCTCTTTTGCGTCGCTAAAGCGTTTTTCTTTCTCCGTTTAGAAAACCCCGCTCACTCAGGAAGGTGGGTCACGTAACACTGTATTACTTCCACGTGGACGCAGCCCTGGGCGGGGCACCAATGAAAATACTCCCGCGGTACCACCACCTTAGCGAATGCCTTGGAGAGAGCTGCCCACAGGGTGACATATCTTAGTACTAAACCCTACCGCTGGCATGCCCAGTGTGGGAGGGCGAGGGGCGGGGCCGGGCCAGAGCCAGACGGCGGAGCTGCCAGGTCCTTCATGATGAAAGATTTTAAGATGCTTCTCTCTCCTCTGTGTAGTTCGTAGTTTGGGTGGTGAAGAGATAGCTGACAGTGTCAAAAACTTTCTCCAGGACCTTGCCAGCGTAGTCAAAGACTCCCATCTGGGGAATTTGTACCGTCTCCCAGCTAGATGCTCGAGTTCCGCAAAAGAGAGGAGCAGCAGAGAAGGGCATGTAGTGTCCTGGCAGAGGAGAACCCAGAACATAAAGAGGAAGTAAGACAGTCACGTGTTGTTGGAATTTTCCAGTGCTGCGCTTGGAATGATGGAGTATTCTCCTACAGTCCCCTCCTGTTTTATCGGGTGTTTATTCCCGTGCTTCAGTCAGTAACTGCCCATATTATTGGTGATCCGTCACTACATGGAGATGATTAGTCGTGACTGGAATTCTTTCTCATGTCAATTTTCAGGGCTCTCTGGGTGCTCCCCGTTTGTGCTTAGCAAAGTTGTGAATGCCATTTGGTTTCAAGATACAGCTGATCTGGCTGGCATTCGAGGTACCAGGGGGGACAAAATCATTGCTGACACCTCTTCAACCTTCTGCTGCAGGCTCTTTTCCTCATCCAGGGGATGTTTGTGAGTCTCTTCCCATCCATCCTGTTGGTCTGCTGACTTGTCTCTTGCATAGGACCTTCTCTACTCACTGCTTTGAATATCGGTGGTTCAATAAAGGAATTGAAATGCACCAGCCGGTTGTCAAACATGGAGAGGATTTAGTTTGCCTTTGGCTTTCTTCACAGCAATGCAATCCTCATACATTATCAGTGGCTGCCTCTTCTCCATTCTTTTTCCTTTATTCATTATCAGCGCCAATGAAACAAAGACCCCTGACAAAGTTTACTTTTTCCAATTGCTCCTCTTCTCTTTGTGGTTTTGTTGCGGGCCAACCAAGTGGTCCATCTGTCCGTGCCCCCCCCCATCCACCCCTCCC
>NW_017731531.1:802802-818337 GCF_001890085.2 Hipposideros armiger
AAAAAAAAAAAAAGTTTGATATGGTCTTCCACAAGATTTACCAGCATCTCCCAAATTTGTCCACACATTAGAATTACCTGAAGGTCTTTTAAAAATTCCAAAGTCCAGGCCACATTACACAAGAATGAAATCACAATCTCTGGAGATGGGACAGAGGCATCTGTATGTTTTGAAGCTCTTAGGTGATTGCAACATGTGGACGAGCCTGGAAACCACTGTGACTTCCACTTCAGTGCGATGGCTAGAAGACAGGAAGCAGGGGCTGAATAAAGTGTCTCCTGGGAAATACTGAAGGGCTCCCTTCATTGACCTCTAAGGCCCCAAGAGTCTATGACTTTATAATGTTAGCGTTTTGCAAACAATCCAGTCTTTCAACATTGCCAAATTTGTCTTTTTCTCCAGAATATTATTTAAAATATTACATATTTTTCTAATTTTTCATTTAATGTAATTTAAAATGAACCTGTACAAATGACTAAAATATTTTCCAACAAATATTGCACTGAAAGAATTTTCACAACGAATAGTCAACAAATTCAAATATAACAACTTGTATAAAGTCTCTATGTCTTCCTGATTATCAAATTAAAATCCAATTATTTCTTTGTAGTTTTAAAAACAGACAAATTATCTAAATAAGTCAAGAATAATTAAATCTAAGTACACTCCAGACTAATAAAATTTGTTTCCAACGTTTAAAATTAACATTTTTGGCCATATATTTATAAAAGGTTAAATTTTTAATTCAACATTTAAATTGAAAGTTTTTCAAAATCCCCCAAATTAGTAATAAATAAAGTTTATTTATAACTACTAATAATTTTATTAGTAATTAATTAATAACTTTTATTATTAATTAATAATTTTATTATTTAAAATAGGATGTATAAACCATCATTATTAAATGGTTTTAAAACATAATATTGATATTTATTGGTTTTATTTTAAAAATATTTATCTATCAATAAATATTTACTAGTTTCCTTCATGAAAAGGAAAAGCAATAAAGAAAAAAATTTTTTTTCATGTTTTAATTCCAGAAGACATGGAATAACTAATCATCTTCCCTCCAGACCTATTTTAGGCACAAGCTTACATATAAACACATACGAGTTGTGATCAAACACTGTGGTGAATGTTTACATAAAAAAAATTTATTACAGTAAAAGCCACATTGCCACTAATCCCCCTCAAAATACTCCCCCTTGCTTCAAACACATTTATCCCATCATTCTGCCACTTTCTGAAGCAGTTCTGGAAATCCTCTTTCATGTTTTTACTTCATCCTCCAACATGACAACATTCCATGTCACACATCACTTCTGGTACAGCAATTTCTGTCAAATAAAAACATTATGGTGTGTCTTCATACACTTTATTTACTGGGTCTGTCACTATGAGACTTCTGGCTCTTCCCCAAAGTCAAAATGACCATGAAAGGAAAACCTTTTGAATCGATTCAGGACATCAAGGCAGCCACGACAGCGCAACTAAAGACCCTCACGAAAGAGGACTTCCAGAACTGCTTCAGAAAGTGGCAAGAACAATGAGATAAGTGTGTTCAAAGCGAGAGGGAGGATTTTGAGAGGGATTAATGACATGTCTTTTACTGTAATAATTTTTTTATTTAGTCACTGTATTTTTTGATCACATGTATTTCTTCCAAAAATATGGTATTTCAATTAGAGGCTGTATAAATTGGTACACAGACAGACACTTGGAAAGAGGCAAGAGCTTATAACTCTCATGTGTGCTAATAGATCCTAGACTAACAGCTTCAGGAAAAAAAACCACCTTCACTAAGAAGGGGCTCCTTTCCCTACCTTGGCTACATACAGTACTTCAGCCTCTAGGCCTCTTCCATTCTTAGGCCCTGAAAGTGGATAGAGAGGTGCAGATAGAACTATCCGGAAGTCACCAGAGACACCACAAAAGAATGAAACAGTCACCCCGGAGCATTAACTGGCTTCAAATTGTTGTCCTTAAAGTAAAATACTTACCCTCTATTTTACCTTTTATATAAATCTTTCGTAAATTAATCCTGTTTTAATAAAGTTACCTCTACATATTAATTAGTAACACAACAGACTCTCTTAGAGAAAACATGGATAGTTTGGGATTGTGAGGAAAGGAGAGAATTCATTCGAAACACCTGGTAATAAGCCTCATGAAGCTGGTGGCTGTGAAACTTTTGAGACAGCTGATAAAGGTGCTGCAACCTTCTACATCCCTCAAAGTTTTCTCCAGTGATTGGGAGGTGCATTAGAAATACAATAATGGAAAAGTCATTACAAAAGTAGGAAAATGGGAGAGTACATAGAGAGGAAAGAACTTAATTAAAACTCATACCACCCAGGCAAAAGTAATGAAGAAACAATAAATGACACTATTTCTAATCAGAGATTGCCAAATTCATGTCCTGGTCTTTCTATTCCAAAAAATATTTTTTTTCCTTTAACAATTGTGAGATGGAAGATGTCTGCTGGGATGCACAACGTATTTTTTAAACTATTGTTATTTAATAAGGAGGGTACAAAAAGCTGAGGAAGGGCCGGCCAAGTGGCTCAGCTGGTTAAGAGCTCGCTCAAGAGTGTGAACTCTGAGCAGCAGGGTCCCTGGTTTGATTCATGGCCCGAGCTGAGCTGCCGCTGAGCTGCCAACAGGTGGCAGGATGGCTCAGCTAAAAATAAATAAATAAATAAAATAAAATAAAAAAGAGTGTGAACTCTGAGCAACAGCAGTTCAATTCACGGCCTGAGCTGAGCTGCCACCGAGCTGCCACGTGGCAGGATGGCTCAGCTAAAAAAAAAAAAAAAAAAAGTTGAGGAATTGAACAAGGGATATTCATCAGAGTTTGGTTCATTTTGTCAAAGGGAAGGAGTCAGGAGTCAGGGACTCCACTCGTGAGTCAAGAATTACCTTCAGGGGGGCAGCCAGGTGGCTCAGTTGGTTAGAGCACTTGCTCTGAGCAACAGGGTTGCCGGTTTGACTCCCACATGGGATGGTGGGCTGCGCCCCCTCTCCCCCGACCCCAACTATCCATAGATTGAAAAAGGTGACTTCAACTGAGATGCCAATGGATGGCCAGATGGCTCATCTGGTTAGAGCACATGCTCTTAACAACAAGGTTGCCGGTTCGATTCCTGCACAGGATGGTGGGCTGCGCCCCTGCCCGCAACTAGATTGAAAACTGCAGCTGAACTTGGAGCTGAGCTGCACCCACCACAGCTAAGACTGAAGGTCAACAACTTGTCTTGGAGCTGAGAGATCCTGGAAAAAACACATTGTTCCCCAATAAAGTTAAAAAAAAAAAAGAATTCAGGGTTAAAAGCACTCTCCACAGTTCGGGAACCACTAGAAATGATTGCCTACTTGCCTAAATAGCTCTAGGCTGACTTTTCTACAAATTTTTTTTAGGTCAAAATCAACTTTGAATCTCAATGAAACATACAATGAATATCAAAGAGAGTGCAAATACATACACATCAAAGGAAACAAGAAATGTATACAGGACTACAACTGAGAGAAAAAACAATCAAGATACAAATTGTAAGATACCTCCCTCAATGCTATAGAAGAAGAAGGAATCACCAACACAAATAGGATAGGAGTTTTAAATTGTTTGATAAAAATGCTTCGATACTATCATGAAAATGTTTAAAACATCACAGGGCATGGCAAGTATGTTTTTAACAGCAAACAATCTATAAGCCATCACTACTTTAATAAGAAAATATTTATGAAGTGTCAATCCCAAGAACAGAAAGGGTAAAATTCAAAAGTAGACCAAATTCAAACCACTTTAACAATTGAAGGGTAATAGTGGATGGCAAAATAGGTAAAGTAACATGGTACAAAACAAATATAGCACAGGCTACACATGTGTTTCATACGCCATACGTGGGGAATCTAAAGTAAAGGTAAGGATTTAATTAAGTGACATACTCTTATATCACTAAAAGTGAACACTTAAAATGGACTAAAATTGAACACACAAAAAATAACATTTTAATACAATGATTTATGGGGGATGGCAAAGAGAGCTAGAGGTTTACTTTTTCTCTCTCAATTTTAAAGCACTCAGACAGTTCTTAACTTTAAAATCATGTGGAAAATAAATCATTACTCATTTTTAAAATCCATGGAGTAGTAAAATTATACGAATTTAAAATAAAATATTTTAACATTTTAATTACAAGAGATATTCATAGTCCTGGAAAGTCTTGGGGCATATACTTATTCCTAATGATAAAAGAAAAGAAAATTTGCACAGGAAAAGTCAAATCTATTGCTTGCAATAGATTATGTACAAATTATAAACAAAAGAAAACTTATTCACAGGCATGCAGAGTTTTGAAGGCAACCGGAAGGGTGAGTGTGTAAGGAAACTTACAAGGTCAAGGGCTGGCTGACAATCAAGCTGGTACATGACGTCCATCAAGAACATCACTGACATCATAAACTAAATGCTCTGCAGTGAAAACTGGAGATATCTGTTGATATGAAAGATAGTTGTTTATCTACACAATTCATACTGTAGGCCATATTTCAAAAAAAGAAAAATCTAAATTCCTAAATCAAAGTTTTCATTGGTTTCATTTTGCTTTGCTTTTGTCTAAATCAACAGGCTGGCAGTGCTGGTGGCCATGAACCCTCATTTATCAATTTGGTTTCTTCACCATTTGCTGTGGCTGATTGTTCTGGCTCAGTTCTTGGATTCTCCAAGAAACGGTTACTAATGCATAGCTAACTACTCATTTAAATAAGAAATTAAAACATAAGTAGGGAAAGATTAAAACCCTGCTAATGATACCGTGTTAAAAAAAAATTAAAAACGAGGAAAAGGTCTGATTTCCTTCAAATCTTGCACCTTGAAAGTAAGTTGTCATTAGTCTTTCATTACATCACCCACAAGGAATGAAAGAGCAAACTTTGTCTTTAGTTAATACACCTTAGTCTCTCAATTCCAAGTATGTCAGAGGCACCAGCGGTTGACGGTGAAGGTGGACTTCTCTCGCACGTTCTTCAGGGGATAAAAATTTTCAATAACAACAATGAAGCTCATTATCTAATTCTGGCTCTTTTTCTATTTCTTCTTGATTGTACTGCACAGCTGTAAAACAGAACCGGATTTATCAAAATTTCACCCTAAATACTTTTCTCACCCCTCTTTTATTAGGTTGGCTATCTTAAAAATCACATTATTACAATACATCAAAATTTTCATTATATTTTCCTCATGTGAAAACTGGATTTGCATTTAGGCTGATGGGAATACAAATCTGTTCAAATTAGCATGAAAAATAATGCTGTTGTGAACAAACCTTGGTAAAAAATATGTATAGCCATGTCTCAAAGGATTTTTACCACTATTTGTAAATAGTTCTCTATAGTGAGTTAAATATAATACAGGACCATCGTCTTTCAAAATAAAATTTTAATTATATAGACCTAAGTATTTTATAAAATGTACATGCTTCATGAAAATTCATGTGTGAAACAAAACCCCAAGTTACTAATACATACCACTAAGTCAGCTAAACCAAAGACACATCTAAAGAAGTATGAAGAATGGTATAAATTAAACACAGGACCAATACTTTCTAACAGAGCTGGAAAGAGTACAGTTAGCCACTCTCTAAGAAATAATATTCACTCATACATGCCCAATACTCGCAAGAACTGGAATTCCTTAAATTCATAAATAATTTTAAACTAACAATTCTTTTAAAAATTATAATAAATTATAATAACTTGCTAGAAACTGTGAGGTTTGAATAACATCCATCATTTATTCATGCCAAAAAAGCATTTTAAGTAATTTCGCTAAGCTCTCCTCCAATTACTTTCTGATTTAACCCCAGTCTAAATATCTCAAAGAGTTTACCCCAGGAGAATCTCTGTCTTATCACAATTTCTGGTCAAAGATAGAGTAATCAATAAAAGGCTATCCCAGACCATTTTTAAATGTGTCCTACAATTCCAACAATAAAGATATGACTTCTTGTCCAGCTCTAACGATACATAGTATTACTCTGTTGAGTGACTTTTGTGGGGTTTTGTGGTGGTTTTTAAGCTGAATGAATATAAGCAGGACTTTTCTAGATTGCCGTCTTTAATGTTGGGATCCATAACTTAAGAAAAAAACCTGAAGTATGTTTGGAGGAACATGCAATGATTGTTTAACAACTTGTAAAATGAGGACTAAGAGTTTAAAAAATTACGGATGTTAAAAGAAAGAATGCAAAATTATGAGGTGTGACATCGGATTGGTTCACTCAAAAGCTTTAAACATGCCTTCCTGTACAACAGAGGTAGAAAAGTTTAACAACTACTATTTCCCAGCCTCCCCTGCAGTTAGGATGTGGGGAGCAGCCTGTGGAACAGTTCAAGGAACGTTCCACCCCCACTGATCCGTGAAGAGATGAGGACAACTGAAGCTGCTTCTGAGAAATACGTAACAGGAGGTAACCTGCTGACAGCCTAACTTGATAAACACAACCTTTGCTAAGGGGAAATTGTTTCCCCATAGCCCCTGCCAAGAGGAAATTGTTTCCTCTATATAAGCTTTGTGTGAAAATAACCTGCGCCACTGCTCCGCCATCGGCAGTCGTTTGTCCTCCCGATCCCAGCTTTCGACTCTGTGTCTCTCTTCACCTCCCACCCAATCCACTCATGCAACTCCGGTTGTTGAGTGGGTCTCAACAAGTGGTGCCTGAACAGGGACCTGAGTATGGATTGACGGAAAACTGAAAGTGAGGAGACTCCCTTCGTGGCGAGGTGCGCACCGCTATGGAGAAGGTAAGGGAGCAGCATAGTCGGGAGTAAAACATGGGACATTCAGGGTCAAAGGACCGCCAACTTTTCGTGCAAATGCTTAAGACCATGCTTTGTGCCCACGGTAGCCGCGTTAAAACACATCAGCTAGAAAATTTTTTTGCATATGTACAGGACACCTGTCCTTGGTTCCCCGAGGAGGGCACCATAAATTCCGACACATGGCAAAGAGTCAGAGAACAGCTATGCGAACAATTCACCACCGAAGGCCCGGAGGACGTTCCCGTAGAGACATTTACCTTTTGGGGGCTGGTTAGGGATAGTCTCGACCCCAGACCAGAAAGCTCACGTCTCCCAGAAAGGCAGCCTCAGACTGTGGCAGAAAATCTCAAAAGTACCCTTGAAGGGTACAAGGCTCAACGCCGTACAGAGAAAGAATTGGGGGCGGCTGGGGAATCCGAAGAGCCCTTGGCACCTGAATATTCCCAGGAGCTGGCAAGGGAAGAACAACATTATAACCCGGATCGAGAAGATTATTTTGATACGAATGATGAGGGCAGTCCCGGTCCCCCCAGAGATGCGGCGTCGTTTCTCGCTGCCTGGGCCAGTCACCAGTCCAGGTGAGAGCCCTCTGCCCCGCGGGAAGAGCCTTCTCCCAGGGCACGGCCTCCACCTCCTCACCTATTGCCCTTAAAGCCATCGTGCCCTAAAGGCGTGCTCCAAGAGTCCAGCCTAACCCGGGGGATACGGCAAGCCATGCAGCGGGGTGAGGATGTATTGTAGGTTTTCAACAGTTTTGCTTCCCCGTGATTGAGTGCAATGTTCAGGGACAGGTAGTTAGAGAGTATACCCCTATCCCTTTTAAGACGCTCAAGGAGTTAAAGGCGGTGGTCACCCAATATGGCCCAACCTCCCCTTTCACCTTGGTGCTGCTTGAGACTATCAATACAGAGGCAATCACCACCAATGATTGGAAGACAGTGGCTAAAGCATGCCTCAAAGAGGGGGACCACCTACTCTGGAAGTCTGAGTTCTCAGACCAATGCCAACTGAAACTTACTAATCCAAAAGTTCTGGTGCAGGAGGTGCTGTCACACCTCAAGGGTTTTAACCCAATTAACCTTCTCCAACACACGTTTTGGTATCTGCTATGTATTATACTTCTCTTGCTACTCATCTTATGCTTCTATCCAGTCTGTGGAAGAATCATCCGAGCCTGGTCTCAACATTAGGGTTCCAGGTATGGTCGGTCCAACAATCAGATGCACTCACTTGAGACTTGCACTCAGAACCGAGTTACACGGGGAGCGAGGCAGGACATGAGGTTTCCACTGTTGCCGACACAAAGCCCAGCAGCGGTGGTGTGATTCTGAAGCTGGCAACTGTTCACATCTTCCAAACCCAGTAGGCAGCTTTTCAATCTGATAAGCAGCTTCTCGACTGTTCCCAAAGCAGCGGCTTCTTCGACAGCCCTCACTTGTGATGTAGTTTCTATTGTAGAAGCTCAGCCTCTGTTCTTTGTGTTTTCAGCCCTCTCAAAGATTCTGTGAGCTATCTATACCCCTTAACCATTCCATTTGATAGCTAAAGGAGATTCCATTACCTACAACCAAGAATCTTGACCCAGGCAGAATTTGGTAGCTAGAAGGTGCAGCAAGTAAAAGGATCTGAAGTATGAAGTGGGCTGCATTGAGGAGGTAGGGCTTTGGGCTGTGGGACCTCATACCAACTGATGTTAAAGTATCAGAGAAAGTAGTGGTAGTGTTTCAGAATGATACATGTGGGGGCTGCCTCTTGCCTCTTTCAGCGAAGTTCTACAAGAGAGATGTGACTCAGGTTAAGGTTAACAAGTCTACAGAAATGGAAGGATATATAGCTTTGCTGAAGGAATTGCTCTCTCTCTACACAATGAATTGACCAAGTCCCAAATCTGGAGCCCTGAAGAATTGAAAAAGTCAACTACCACAGTACCCCAAACTGAAACAATTACAAGGTTCTGCTGCTAAAGCTTCCTTAACTGTTTTCAAAAACCTTCCCTTAAAAGTTTTCTGCCAAGTAATGGGAGCCATCCTAAGGAAAAAGATCAGCTCAAAACTTGCCAACCCATCCAAGCTCATAGTTTAAAATGATTTTGGGCCGGCCGAGTGGCTCAGCTGGTTAAGAACTCACTTGGGAGCGCCAGCTCTGAGCAGCAGGGCTGCGGTTCAGATCCTACCTTGAGGGCCAGTAATGCTCGCCCTCTACAGCTAAGATGATGAACAACAGCTCAACCTGGAGCTGGGCTGCTGTGAGTCGCCAGCGACGGCACAGGCTGCAGTGGGGCTGCAGTGGGCTGCCATACACTATCATGAGTGGCTGGCAGCCAGTAGCCAGTGTGAGCTGCCAGGAGCCACTGTGAGCGGTTGACCAATGACCAGCGACCGATTGCCTCACCCGGGAAGAGCACAATGATCATACCAACATGGGCCAGTGAAGCGACGTCCTCCACAACTAGACTGAAGAACAAAAACAGCAATTTGTCTACCTGTCCATTACCCTTCCCTGATTCCCCAACGCTGTTCCCCTCCCCCCAATTCCCCAATAAAATCTTTAAAAAAAAAATGATTTCAAGTAAGTACCATTCATTTAAGACCCCAGAGGAGAACAAGACCACAAGCCAGCAAGCAAAGATGAGGTTCTTTGTTAAAAACTAAGTCTAAACAAGATCTTTGCAGTTCCTCATGGTAATAATTGAAGAAAACAGACCAGAAACTTATTAAATTCTTAGGGAACTGTCTTGCAAAAACAAAACAAAACAAAACAAAACAAAAAACCCTAAACCTGGCATGTAATAACCTATAAGTATCTGAAACAATCCTGAACCCCTAAACCCAAAATAACAGGAAGTGAAGTGCTAAGGCTGTCTGGCCTCCAAGAAGGGCACCCTTTCCAATGCTTGTTCAGATGTGTCCTTGAAAATTAATTGACAATGAAAACTTCCCAGAGGGCAACAGCAAGGGCCCCTTAGGACATTAGACAAGTAAGTTCCTCTAGGAAGTTGAAACTATCAGGAAGATGTTGCTAGTTCCCTGATGGAAAAAAACAGGGAATATGTATTTACAGACAGAGCAGAGAGATCTTGCTATTTTTAGCAAGCAGTATTTTTTTGGTATGGATGCATGAGTGCTATGTTTCCTGTTTTCCCCCTTTCAAAAAAGTAAATTTGACTGCAGTAATCCTGTAGCTATCCCACCATTACAGATATGGTGTTCATGGGGCAGACATCTTGCTTTTTTTAGTTTGTAGATGGCCAGAACATAAGAAACCACATCCTAACCTGATGGAGGGGACTATACTCAGATATCATGGTCTTTGAGGTATATGCAATAATGGACTGGATTGGGGTGGTTTCCTTTGGGATGGGGGAAGTGAGTGTTTTCTATGTTTCAGAAAAGTGTACAAAGATATTCAGGTGGCCAACAAGGCTGATTGGGTTAAAATTAAAAGTTGCCTATCAAGGGGCCGGCTGAGTGGCGCGTTGGTTAAGAGCTGGCTTGGGACGCCAGCTCTGAGCAGCAGGGTCCCAGTTCGGATCCCACATGAGGGCCAGTGACACTGCCCTCTACAACTAAGATGGTGAACAACAGCTCGACCTGGAGCTGGGCTGCCATGAGTTGCCAGCAACGGCATAGGCTGCAGCCCCTGATGCAGTGGGCTGCTGTAAGCTACCGTGAGTGGCTGGCAGCCAGCGTGAGCTGCCAAGAGCTGCTGTGAGCCGTCCAGAAGCCGGCGACCAATCTGCCTCACCTGGGAAAAGCACAATGATAATACCAACATGGGCCAGTGAAGCAACGTCCTCTACAACTAGACTGAAGAACAAAAGGACAGCAACTTGTCTGTTCCTCTTCCCCAATTCCCCAGTGCTGTTCCCATCCCCCAATTCCCCAATAAGATTTAAAAAAAAAAGTTGCCTATCAAACATTCCCCCTTCCCATCTTCCTTAAAGAATCCTAACTTTAGTTGGTCACAATGCCACAACGATTTCTCATCTTCTCTAGCAGTCAGATGGCCATGTGACCCAGTTTAAGCCAATGAAATTAAGTTCAAATGCTGTGTGATTCTCCAGGAAAACCCAAGGAAGCTGATTTACCTGGGAGAAGTTCCTTTTCTTGCATTTCCACCACCTGCAAAAGCAATCTTGGGGCAGTGAGGATGAGATAATTTTGAGGATAAAAACCATGCACTGAGGATAGCAGAGCAGAAAGGAACCTGACACCACCTACTTACAGGTTTCTTTTATGTAAAAGGGAAAAACACCTGTTTAGTTTAAACCACTGTTATCTTTGGTTTTTGTTTTATGTAGCAGAACCTGATCTTAAATATAGAGTATAAAGCAAAAATACAAATGAAAAATGACGCAAAATGGTAGCAAAAGCTATTCCATAGAATCTCTGGCAGTTAAAGGTGTTGAAAGTAGGAGAAAGATACCAAGCAACACTGGGGAATACAGTGGTCTCTTCAGAAGAATTGTTAATATCAAAAAGACTTTTATTGACATGGGGGATGATAAGCACCCATAAAAGAATATCTATCTTTATGAGTAAGTGAGAGCAATTTATTTGAATAGCAATAGACAGAGCTTTCTCACTTAAATAGTTACTGATAGTTTCACTAAATTATAACATTAGGCCACTTAATTAAATCACTTGAGGAGAACAAAGTAAAAAGAAGGGAGGTATGAAAGTGAGAGCAGATATTGAGTTTGTTTTCTTCTGGGTTCTGGTAGACTTCAATCCTTAAGTATCTATGTCCAAAAAAAAAAATGTATTCTCATTTAGAAAGTATCTTCCTTTATTCCATAATATGCTTTAAAATATTTATTGAGTAGAGAAAAACAAAAGGAGATAAAAAGATGACACAGATGTTGATTTTACAGTTTTCTTCCAAGTTCGGTGGACTTCGGACTTTAAATGACTGTTCAAAACAAAAACAAAAACAAAAAACTCTCATTTTAACAAACAGTATCTTCCTTTATTCTGAATCTTCTTTTATATATAGTATTTTAAAAATATGCTTAGCTAATCATAGATTACAATTTAAAAAGTTCTCTGATAATATCAATTGATTAGAAAGAATTATGAATAATGTTGAAATAAAGCATTTCATCATAAATGTTATTAAATTATAGAGCTTTTGAAATGTAATGATGAATAAAAATTTTAGAGGCCTTTTCATTTTTCTGTAATAAAGGTGCTCTATTGCCACAAACATATAGAAAATAGCATAGATATTAACTTGAATTACATTTATTAAAAATGTGGATTTTAATTATTCAATTTTTTATTTCCTTAAACAAATAAGCAATCAAAATTACATACGTGGCTCAAACTTCGATTCTCCACCATGGCCTGGTGGAGAAATTTCTTGTTGTAATTTTTTTTGTTCCATCTGCTGTACAACCTAGTGAATGGAAAAAGAATGTGTTAAAAGGATTATTTGATTTTTTCTGATATGTGTGACCTTTGACAAATCACAACAAACTAACTGAAAATTGTTTTCCAAAATAAGATAGTCAAATTTTAAAATTTAGATTAATATTCAACAAAGCAGTTTTAGAAAATATCAAAATTTAAAATACTATAGCTAATAGTACACTGCAGTATGACATTCCCAAGACACAGGCTTTTAGCACAGCTCCTAAAATTCTTTTTAATGCCACAATCCTTTTACAAAATCCCACCTGATGATATTCCTGCTTCTGAGCCTCAAGCTGGTCATGCTGACGCTGTAGCTCTTCTTTTTGTTTTTGAAGCTCATCTGCCTTTTTCTTAAGTTCATTTTCTTGTAAGGAGATAAGATTTTCATATTCTTTCAGCTCTTCCTCTGTAAAAAACTGTTGCTGATCCAATGTCTAAAAAAAGAAAAGAAAAGAAAGAATAATCTTAGAAATACAACAAATAAGGTCTGTTTCAACTTTAAAATTCTATGATTAGCAAAGTATAATAGAATATAGTATTATACACCTTTTGGATAAGAAAGAAAGGAAAATAAGAAAATGCATATTTATATACTTATCTGAGCAAAAGGGAAAACAGGAACAAAAACCTGTAGACTAATGAAATTGTTTGCCTACAGAACAAGTAAGAGAATTGGGTAGAAAGGACAAAGGGAATGAGGGAAAGGAAATCATGCTTCTCTGAACATACCTTTTTGGTACAGATTTATTTTTTGGAAACATGTCAATGCTTCACATACTCAAAAAAAAGCGGGGGGGGCTGGGTGGTGGGTGAAGGGAGTCAGAAGGTGCAAATTTCCAGTTATAAAATAAGTCATGGGGATGTAATGAACAGCATTGTGACTATTATTAATACTATGTTGCATATTTGAAAGTTGCTAAGAATATATCTGAGAAGTGCTTATCACAAGAAAAAAAAAGGAAATAAATCCACAAGGATAGAAAAATCCCCCAAACTGAAAACAAACAAAAGCAAATAAATAATACTTTCATTTTAATAAAATAACTGACAGAGGGGGAGGGAAAGAAAGAACTAACCCAAGAAGCTTTTGATTTCAGTATTTGGACTATGTGCCCTCATGTTAAAAACAAAAAATCTGAACAAATATTAAACTCCTGTTTTGCAGAGGCATCAATTAGCAATTCTGAAACTCTGTACATCCTAGGAGCAAATAAGTAGATTATTATTGTGGAAAATGGAAGCCAGGTTTTCTATGAAATATGGAAGAAGGAAAAGATAAAATGCTGTATTAGAAATGAAAGTGTTGGATCGAAATGTAAGGAAACACTGTGAACTCATGAGTTGTAATATATATTGACAGCTAAATATATAAAAATGAATATAAATGTGTGTGTATATGTGTGTGTACAAGTATGTGTATATAGATGTACATATACACAATATAAATAAATAAAAATATATTTAAAAAATTTTTAATTCCCCAACTCTGTTATCTGACAAGGCCTGGAAGTAATGGCACTTCAGTAGCAAAGAGCACATCCAGTGCCCAGATCCTGGTCTGTAATATCAATAGCCACTAAAGACAAACAAACAAACCAGTGTTCCTCAGAAAAATGTCTGATCCCAGAGGTGGGACAGATAAAGAACAAGATGAGACTTGAACATCTTGTTATGCTAAAAAAAAAAAATCCTCAAAGAATGATGGAGACATGCCAGAAGGCCACAAAAACCAGTCTGAGGAAACCCCCACTTGCCAAATCTGGGACAATTTGAGCATCAAAATAAATGATAGTAAGGATTCAAGCATATTGAATAAAAATAAGAAGCCATGAGTTGACATTGATATAAACAAATAGAGAACAGGTGAGGGATAGCTTTTTCTTACAATAGAAAGGCAACTGATAAATGTAGAAGAATGATGATTAGAAAATCACCATTTGTCCACAGTAACAATTGATGTGACCAGAATCATCAGTGAATGCTAAAACTAGTAGATAATGAACCTCAAAGTATACCCTTAAATATACATTTTTTTAAAAAAAGAACATTAATTTCTTATTATTGGAAATTTAAATTAGTACACTTCCTTGAAAAGCACTTTTACAAAATATATCAACAGCCTTAAAAAGATTCCCTTCGTCCTGGTAATGCTACATTGAGAATCTGTCCTACAAAATAACCCTAAACACATAAGAAGTTTTATATAAAAATGTGTTTATACCAACACTTTTTAAAATAACAGTAAAACACTGAAGATAATCTAAATGTCTAACCCTGAGAAAACAGTTAAGCACTGAATAGCTATTAAAACAATGCTTAATCCCCTCCCACAATTCCCCAATAAAATCTTTTAAAAAACAAACAAACAAAAAAACAATGCTTAAAAATAGTATTTGGAAATACTTTTGATATAATGTAGAGTGATTTAAAAAAAGCTGACTTCTGATTCTGGCAGTATAGTAAGTTTCACAAGATACTTTTTAAATTAGAAAAGGTAAAAATAGTAACTTTACAGTGAGGAAACCTGGCAGACATCACATTAACCAAATAATCAAAGTTAGCATTGCCAGTTATGGGAATAATCAGCAGCATATGCCTCCTGATACAATGCACTTAGCACCACTTCAGTGATATTCCTACCAGAAGTAGGAATCATAAGGAAACAACAGACACACTCAAACTGATGGATGATAGTCTACAAATTAACTGGGTGGGACTCTTTGGAAACAGCAATGCCATGAGACACAAAGACTCAGGAACTATTTCAGGCAAAAGGAGAATACAAAGACATTACAACTAAGTTCAACGCATTATCTTGGGTTTTCTTTTGCTATAAAAGACCACATTGGAAAAATTGACAAAAATCTCAATAAAGTCTAGAGAAGAGCATCGTGTGTGTAGGATTTATAATTTTACTGTGATTATGTAAGAGAAATCCTTGTTTGCAAGAAATACACATTCAAGTATTTGAAGTTAAAGCAGTGTCATGTGCAAACTTACTCAAAAATAATTATATGCTATATATACATACACATACGCACAGATTAAAAATAAAGAAAAGCAGGGCCAGCCGAGTGGCACGATGGTTAAGAACTGGCTTGGGACGCCAGAGGGCCCCAGTTCGGATCCCACATATGAGGGCCAGGGACACTGCCCTCTACAGCTATGATGCTAAACAACAGCTCAACCTGGAGCTGGGCTGCCATGAGTCACTGGCAACGGCATAGGCTGCAGCCCCTGTGGCAGTGGGTTTCCATGGGCTACCGTATGTAGCCAGCAGCCAGCGTGAGTGGCCAGCAGCC
>NW_017731531.1:818514-824000 GCF_001890085.2 Hipposideros armiger
AAAATAAAAATAAAAATAAAGAAAAGCAGAAGGAAAGAAAGTAACAGTAGCAAAATGGGAAATCTGGGAAAAGGGTATTCAGGAATTCCTTTTCTATTCCTGCAACTTTTTTATAAATCTGAAATTAGATCAAAATGAAAAAGTATATCATTATCTATTGATCTAGTTCACCAGATGCACTAAAGGAAATGCATGTTCAAATAATTTTAAAATTCTGCTTCACCAAAGTCCAGAAATGTTTCAAATGTTAAACAAAAACTTGTAACAAAAAGAAGATGATTTCTTTAATCTCAAACTAAGATGACCCCAACTATTTCAATTTGCCCAGGACTGGCCTGGTTTTAGCACCAAAAAGTTTCACTTCCTGGGAAACCTTTCAGGCCTGGGTAGTCAGGATGGTTGTCGCCTTATCTCAAACTATTTTCTAGACAATTAAAACTCTACTTAAAATGGTAAACATTTTATTTTCTTTCTTCAATATAGTTTGGTTGGTACTTTTCAACCACTCTTTTAAAGATATGCATGTACTCATTTATACACAGTAAGCTATTGCACAAATTGGTATACCTTTCTAGAGCAATTTGACAGATATATTTAGAAACTAAAAAATGTTCATAAACTTTGAGAAGAGTTCTATTCCTAGGACTTAATCCCAAGGAAATCATCATAGATGCCAAAAATGTAGGAACAAATGGACAGTTATAATAGTGGTATTTATTACAGTAAAAAAAAAAAAAAAAGGAATTGACCCAGAATGTCTACATCTGGAAGAATGGTTATATAAATTATGCTACAACCACACCACTGCAAGCTAAGTAGTCATTTTTTTTTAAAGTTTTTTTTTTTTTCAATTGGGGAATTGGGGGATGGGAAGAGCGCTGGGGAATTGGGGGAAGGGGAACAGACAAGTTGCTGTCATTTTGTTCTTCAGTTAAGTAGTCATTTTTTTTTTTAAGATTTTTATTGGGGAACTGGGGGGATGGGAACAGCGCTGGGGAACTGGGGAAGGGGAACAGACAAGTTGCTGTCATTTTGTTCTTCAGTCTGGCTGTGGAGGACGTTGCTTCACTGGCCCAAGTTGGCACCATCATTGCGCTCTTCCCAGGCGAGTCAGATCAGTCGCCGGCTTCTGGACGGCCGCTCACAGCGGCTGCTGGCCGCTCACACTGGCTGCTGGCTACACACGGTAGCCCATGGCAACCCACTGCCACAGGGGCTGCGGCCTACGCCATTGCTGGCGACTCAGGGCAGCCCAGCTCCAGGTCGAGCTGTTGTTCAGCATCTTAGCTGTAGAGGGCAGTGTCACTGGCCCTCATATGTGGGATCCGAACCAGGGCCCTCTGGCATCCCAAGCGAGTTCCTAACCATCGCGCCACTCGGCCGGCCTTAAATCATCTTTTTGAGGAATGGCATTGCAAAATGTTCATGAAATACTGATAAATTTAAAAAAAATTTTCACAAACATACAAAGCATTTATACAGTATAAAACCATTTTCAAAAATATATAGGTATGAATTTATGTATACATGTAAATTAAAAATGGGACAATACATTATATATTGTATGCTATATATACACATATACTAAATATGCAAATATGCTATATATGCATATACTATTTAAAGTGGCAAAACACAATGCATAATTTAAGTGTCTACCTCTGGATGGTAGAATTATAGGTAACTTTTTTTTTTGAACTTCTAAATCTTTAAATGTATTTACATTTCTAATTTTCAAGAATGAACATTATTTTATATTTAGAAAAAGACTTCTCATTATATGCAATGTAATTACAAATGAGAGACCAATTGCCACAAGCTTTCCAAGAAATCAAGTTCATTATTTTAAAGCGACACTTTTATATGAATAGCCAAAACGATAAGACTATATACATGCAATCACAATAGAGAATGAAAGTTAAAAGTAGAATAGTCTGATGTAGAATTTATTGAACCACACACCCCATTTCAAGTAGGTTCTATTACCTCCCAGCTATCCGGCTCCAAGAATTCCTTTTTTTCTGTAGCTTTCAAAAACTCTTCTAGAGTCACCAGTCGGTCTTTGTTAGCATCAACCTGATTAAAGGAACATGTGTAGTTAAAATAAATAGCTCTTTCCCCTATTATTTAGACACTAGAAACTCTCCTTTAATAGATGCTACTATATAAACATACAGCAATTAGGGCTAGCCTAACATCCACAGAAGCTGGGGGTAAAAAAACAGAACACTCAACATTATAGTAGAATTAGAAAATAGATATCCTTCTCTTCTATATAATTCAAATTTGAAAATACAGTGAGATGTCTATCTACCTGATACCCCCAAAGATCTCCAAGTTTGAGTCTGTTGATCTGACTGGTAAGACTAATATTGTCTTCCTCCCTCACCATGTATAATCTCTCTTGAAGCCTAGTGTTTGGGCAAGAAAAATAACCTTTGCAGTAAGAGAACTGTTTTAGATAAGAGTAAAAGAGTTTAAGTTAAAATGTTCTCAACATTTTTTCTTAAAAGCAAACAATTAAGTACATTAAAGCTAAAGTTGACAACCTCTCCAAACCCTACAATGGCTCTTATAGACTACAGCAAATTCAGTTACAAAAGTGGACTCTGTAATGGCCAAAGAAATTCATTTGATACTTGAAACGCCACCAGTCAAAAGAAATCCCAATTCATATATCAGGTGAAAACCACTGAAGCAAAACAGTGGGCTTTAGTTACCACGTCTATGATATCTGTATCAGAGTTTTCAGTTTAGTAACATGAACAAGAAATAAATATTTGTTGTTATAAATGATTTAGGATTTGGGTTTGGGGATTTTCTTAGCAAAACTAAAACGGCCTTTTAAAACATCTAATATTGGGCTACATTATTTTTTACTTCTAAATGGATATTTTATAGCTGATATGCAGCAGCATCTTAATCTTTTAAAATATTTTAAAGTTACACAGCATAAATACGTAACTACAATATTGCCACAGGGACATGAAAGACAGTTCGAGGAATATAATTAATAATGTTGTAAAATTTTTGTAGGGTGTCAGATGGTCACATGTCTTGCTAGGGAGACCGCATCATGGATGGGGAAGAGTCTTGATCACTGCACAGTACACCTGAAGCTGATGTATAATATTGTATTATATATATATATATATATATATATATATATATATATATAGAGAGAGAGAGAGAGAGAGAGAGAGAGAGAGAGAGAGAGAGAGAGGGAGAGAGAGAGAGAGAGTGTGTCATGGGACATGGAGTATAGTGTGGGAGTGGAGTCAAGGAAATTGTAATAGATATGTATGATATTGGGGTGGGGAAGTGGGGCGGCAGATTGGGGGAGGGGGTTGTCACCTCAAGGGGTAAAAAGTATAACTATTGCACTGTGTTGTATAGCTGAAACTAATTCTAAAAAATGTGTATTGCACAATAAAAAATAATTTTTAAAAAAAGGAAAAATTAAAAATATAAAATGAAATAAAATATTTTAAAATAGTTACAAAATAATTTTATTTATACTTAAGGAACCTACTAAATATTCTGGATTAAAAATGAAAAATCCAATCAAATATATATTCTGTATATGTATTTTCCACTTTATGATAAAAATTTATTGCAACAACTTGAATAATCCACAGAAGAAACGTATATTAAACTTTTAAAACATACCTCATTCATTACATGTTCCCTCATTCTAAGCCTTTCTTCTTCCATTTCTACCATATCATCCTCTTCATTTTTGGGGTCATATATTTTCTCCAACTAAAAAGAAAAATTTAAGACCAACATAAAAGAAAGGAAGATAATAGAAGAAAAAAAGAGAGAGCAAAACACTAAATACTTAATGAACTCATTTACCTCTTTAGTAAATAGGGCTTCCAATTCTTGTTCATCCAGGAAGCCATCATTATTGACATCTAAAGTTACCAAGGCAAAAAACTGATTTTAATGCCTTATAAAATAATTAAATAGGGGAGGGGGGTTGTCACTTTGAGGGTTAAAAAGTATAACTATTGCACTGTATTGTACAGCTGAAACTAACTAAAAAAAGTTTATTTCACAATTAAAAAAATAATAATTAAAATACAAATATATACAAATGGTTTGCAAAAGTAGTACCGACACAAAGCATCAATATGCTACAGAAAAAGGTCTCTTCTTTTTTATGAAGCCCCAGATCAGTCCAACTGATAACAATTCACTACCTACTTATAATTCATCATAGATTTTTAGAAAAATATATATCAAACAATCTTTTCCAAAAATCTAAAGTAAAGCAATATGCTATGAGTAAAAGTGAATTTCATAAAGCCCATTAGATATAACCTACCTCGTCACAAAAATACCTTCATTTTACAGAGAATCTTGTTTTAAGTCATGTAATGACGTAACAGTAAAAGCAGGTATAAAGAAACAGCTACTAACCTAAAATATTTTATACTACAGATCAGTAGTAAAGACTGTTGTATTACCCTAGAGAAAAATTCTCAACATTTACTTTCAATAGAGCTCAACAGCAGACCTTGGCAGAAATCAATTAAGAGTAAAACAACTATAATTTTTCAAACAACAGATAAAAATATTAATATTTGTGTCAAATCTGTTACCATGTAATTTGAAAAACGTCTTGGGGTCAAAGTCATTAGGATCCAATCCATCAGTCTCTTCCCATACCTCTTTTAGTTGATCTTTGCTTCCCTGTGAATCAATTTAAGAAAAACACTCAAAACAAAATATAATCTGTGCATATGTTCAAAATAAAATATAAATCTGAGGAGCTCTGAAGAATTAAGAATCAAGATTTAATTACTAATAACTCATAATAAAATTCTACTATCTGATACAAAGAAGTATTTTCATCTAATAATGGTTTCATAAAGTTATAATCCTTACTGGATGATTAATTTTGGGGTGATTTTCATGCTTTTTCTTCATTTCTTCAAATTTAGATTCTTCTTCTTTTCTCTTTTCTTCATTCAGTGTTTTTAAATATTCTCTCCTTTCATGTTCCTTCATCATTTCATATTTTTTAAACTCTTCATGTCGAGTCTTATCATAGTGTTCCAGGTCACTTGTAGCCTAAAATACAGTATTTAAATTAAATAAAAAGATGTGTTTGAAAAATAGAAATAATGCCATTCTTGCAAATAACATATTTTCTAACAGGAGATAGTATAGAAGGGTCAAAAAATACTGAGCTCCTCTTTTTAAATTCTACCAATTTATTTTAGTCATTATTATTACTAGAAATGTAGACATTCAAAAAAACCAACAGTTTAGGAAGTTCCTCATAAGCAAGTAATATATAAGTTGATTTGAAAAAGAAGGAGGGGGCCGGCCGAGTGGTGCTTGGGACGCCAGAGGGCCCCGGTTCGGATCCCACATATGAGGGCCAGTGACACTGCCCTCCACAGCTAAGGTGCTGAACAACAGCTCGACCTGGAGCTGGGCTGCTGTGGGTCGCCGGCGACGGTGTAGGCTGCAGC
>NW_017731531.1:824246-849805 GCF_001890085.2 Hipposideros armiger
TCCTCCACAACTAGACTGAAGAACAAAACGACAGCAACTTGTCTGTTCCCCTTCCCCCAATTCCCCAATAAAATCTTAAAAAAAATAAAACCTCAAAGGCACAACAAAAACATTATTTTGGGGTATTCTCACCGCTTTAATTAGCATATCTAAATCGGTAGATTCAAACTTGTCAGGATTTAGGTGGTTTAGGTGATCAAATTGTTTTAGAAGAGCATGGTGGTCTATGCCTGTATCTGAAAGAAAATGAGAAAACTATAAATGATAAATTACTAGAAGCTAGGAACATTAGTATCAATGATATATAAGAATAAGCATTCATCTGTATTCCTACAGGATTTTATAAGAAAATACAGTTACAGATTAAGGGTTCATATTTTCTTTTAGACTATTGTACATATTATTATTCTAGGCAAAGGTAATGTCCTTGAGTCTAGAATGGAATACAATTTAGTGTTATTTCTAGAAAGACTAGTTGACCATCAGTATAATTAATAGCAAAAAGCTTTATTATCATAAAACTACCAAATTTCTATCAAAATTACATGTATCTTTTGCTTTAACAACTTCACAATGGGGAACTTATCCTACAGGTAATCTTACACAGATACATAGGATATATGCACAAGAGTGTTCACTAGAAATAACTCAAATGTCCATCAACAGGGGCCTGGTTAAATAAATTATGGTTATCCCCATATAATGGAAATCTATGCAGCTGTTAAAAAAAATAAAAATGGTCTCTATGTACTAATACAGAAAAATCTCTAAAATACATTGTTAAAGGAAAAATACAAGACAAAAAAATGTGTATTGTATGCTATATTTTATATAAAAAAAAGAGAGGAAAAATAAGAACCTTTATTTGTATTTGCTCATATAATAAAGAAACTCAGGAAGGATGGTGTGAGGGGACAGTGGGAACTGGCAGGGTACAAAAATATCAGGGAGCTTTTTGCTATATAGCTAATTATGCTTTCTTGGTTTAAACCATGTTAATGTATTGTCTGCTTTAAAAATTAACCCCCCCCAAAAAAAATTAAGACCCTTTAAACCCATCTTCAAATTATCAGAAATTTCAATTCATACATTCTGAATCAATGAGAAAATATTTATAAGTTTTCTAAACATATCAGACTGTTTTCTTTAGATAATGAAATTCAGTCTCTATCTTGGAATAAAGGAAATATTGCCAAGACTGAGGGAATGGAGGTTGTCTAAGGGGAAAGAAATCTCAAAACACTTTAGGCCCGGCTTCAAGGATAGAATTGCCTTGTGTGTCTGGCCACCTGAAGTAGTAAGATATGAGTAAGATATCAATTTATCTCTTATTGATATCCTTAAGTTCAGGATAACGAGTGTTTGGTACTCGTTTTCTAAGTCTATTCATCAGCAGGAGCTTAATGCTCTATACAAGCATTTCTCCAATATAATCCATTGACCCAAAGGTACATGCTTAAAATGCAGATTACTCATCCCCAGAGTTCAGAATATATGGAGGTAAGATCCAGTAATCTGCATGTTTAACTAGTTCCCCAGGTGGTTCTTACGCAATAGAAGTGTAAGAACTACTATTCCACCAAGAGCAAATGCTCAGATTCTATTAATGACAACGCACCACCCAAATAACCAACTATGGAGGGTAAGTCACAAGGACACAGGAGCCAGCTTAAAGAGTCTCGCGTCTGCCAAAATCTGCCAGCAGCCAATGTGAGCAGCCGTCCAGAACCTGGCGACTGATCTGCCTCGCCCGGGAAAGGCACAATGATGGTGCCAACTTGGGCCAGTGGGGCAGCGTCCTCCACAACTAGACTGAAGAACAAAAAAGGACAGCAACTTGTCTGCTCCCCTTCCCCCAATTCCCCAGCGCTGTTCCCATCCCCCCAATTCCCCAATAAAAATCTTAAAAAAAAAAAATTAAGAAGGGATGTTAAATTTTATCAAATGCTCTTTCTGTATACATGGATATAATCCTATGAACTATAGGATTACTTTCTTTAAGATATCCTCACATTTTAAAAATCTACTTCAGAGCTATTTCATTCACATAGTCCAAAATTAAAAGAATATAGGGGAATGAATAAGCGGAGCACAGAGGATTTTTAAGGCAGTGGTAGATACATGTCATTGTAAATTTGTCCAAACCCATAGAATGTGCAACACCAAGAGTGAACCCCAAAGTAAACTATGAATTTTGGGAGATGATGATGTGATGATGTGTCAATGTAGGTTTATCAGTTGTAACAAATGCACCATCTAGTGGAAGATGTTAGTAATGGGGGAGGCTATGCATGTTTGGAAGCAGAGGGTACATGGGAAATCTCTGTACCTTCCCCTTAATTCTGCTGTGAACCATATATCACTCTAAAAAAATTAAGCCTTAATTTAAAAAAATGCAAGCTTCAAAGATTTATTCTAATTTATCATTTGTCCTTTGACTTTATGATTTCTTTTGTCACATCAAAATCATTTTTTCCTTATTTCTAGTCATATGATGATTTATATTATTAGATTTCCTAATATTGAGTCAATCTTGCACTCCTAAAATAAATCCACTTGCTATGATATAGAGTTCTTTTGATATACAATAATTTTGGTTTTGACATTAATACATAGTGAGAATGTGGAAGCTTCCCTTTTTTTTTTTCTATGCTCTGCAATAGTTTAAACAGCATTGACAATCTGCTCTTTAATGGTTTGATAGAATTCCCTTTGACACCATCCAGGCCAGGTGTTTTTGTGGAACTAGCTCTCTGACAACTTTTCTATTTTATCTATGAAAATTGTTGCAATTAGATTTTCTCGCTCTGCTTTCTTTTGGTTTGCTTTGATGTTATTTTTCCTCTTTGAAATCAGTGTCTTAATTCATTACTTTTCAGTCTTCCTTCTTATTGATACAATTATTTAAGGCTAATCATTTTGATTTTTTAATAATGTGAATGTATTACCTATTCAAAAAAATAAATTTTAAAAATTAAGAGAAGCCATGGGCCGGCCGAGTGGCGCGTTAGTTAAGAGCTGGCTTGGGACGCCAGCTCTGAGCAGCAGGGTCCCGGTTCGGATTCAACATGCGGGCCAGTGACACTGCGCCCTCTACAGCCAAGATCATGAACAGCAGCTCGACCTGGAGCTGGGCTGCCATAAGCTACCGTGTGTGGCCGGCAGCCAGCGTGAGCGGCTGGCAGCCGGTGTGAGCTACCAAGAGCCACTGTGAGTGGCCGTCCAGAAGCTGGTAACTGATCTGCCTCACCCGGGAAGAGCGCAATGATAATACCAACACGGGCCAGTGAAGTGACGTCCTCCACAACTAGACTGAAGAACAAAACGACAGCAACTTGTCTGTTCCACTTCCCCGATTCCCCAATGCTGTTCCCCTCTCCTAATTCCCCAATAAAATCTTAAAAAAAAAAAAAATTTAGAGAAGCCAAATCAATACTAACATTAAATTTTGACTAGAAGAACATGGCATGTGCTAATGTAAACTGACATCAACAAGCAAATATTGAAATTTTCCTACCTTTTATTTAGCACTTACCTTGAAGGGAATCCAATTTAGCTTTAATTAGCATTCTTAATCTTCCTACTTCTTGCCTTTTCAGTTCATCAAGTTTTGTCCTGACATGGTGACTTACTAAATCCAGCTCTTTGCTTAGCCTCCCACTCTGTTGACAAAATAATAAGTTTTATCTATTACATTGCATTTTTAGAATAGATACCACATATTAAAAATAGGGCTATAATAAAGTAGCTGTAGATGCTTTTGACTAATTTAGATAAATTTGACATTACAAAAGTATTTCTTTCAGCAGATAATGTGTCTTTCAGAAGCATTTCTTTCAGTTTGAAACCCTAAAATCAAGATGTCCAAAAAAAAAGCATAATTAAAACAAAAAGCAGAAACCAAAAAAGTAACTTGAATTGTAAAATGGTGTGGCCATATCGAAAAACAATTTGGCAGTTCCTCAAAAGTTAAACACAGAGCTACCATGTGACCCAGCAATTCCATTTCTAGGTATGTACCTAAAGAACTGAAACACGTTCACATAAAAAATTGTACATGAATATTCATAGCAGCATTATTCATATTAGCCAAA
This sequence comes from Hipposideros armiger, assembly GCF_001890085.2. Classification (NCBI taxonomy): domain Eukaryota; kingdom Metazoa; phylum Chordata; class Mammalia; order Chiroptera; family Hipposideridae; genus Hipposideros; species Hipposideros armiger. The sequence goes on from NW_017731531.1 coordinate 828,341, forward strand.
AGGTAGAAATAACCCAAATGTCCATCAACTGGTGAATTGATAAACAAAATATGAAATATCCATACAATGGAATATTACTCAGCCATAGTAATGAATGTACTAATACATACTATAACATGATGGACCTTGAAAAATATAATGTTTTCATTCATTATGCTAAGTCAAAGAAGTCAAACACAGAAGGCCACCATATATTAGACGATTCCATTCATATGAAATGTCTAGAAGAGGCAAGTCCATAGAGACAGAAAGTAGATTAATGGTTGCAAGGGGCTGAGGGGAGGGGGAAAAAGAGAGTGATTACTTAGTAGGTACAGGGTTCTTTGGGGACAAAAGAAATGCTTCTAAAATTAGATAGTGGTGATGGTTACATGTCTGTGGATATACTAAAAAACACTGAACTGTATGCTTTAAAGAGGCAAATTTTATGGTATATGAATTATATTTCAATCAAGTTATTATTTTTAAATTAACTTGGCCTCCTTAAGCTTTAGTCATCCCATATATAAATAGCTTTCAAAAATCATCTTTTTTAAGGTTGTCTCCTTTGATTACTTTTTTCATAGATAAGTAACTAGACACATGCTCCAAAATTTAAGAAAGAAATAGCTAGTGGTTTACTTTCTCTTGTTCATAAATGTGTTTGCAATCACAAACTGCAAGTCTCACTGGCAGTCAGGCAGACAAACCTTTTAGGGCTGAGCCAACGGGGCCTGTTGAAGGCTAGGAAAAGAAACCCCACAGGGAAGACCAGGAATGAATGTTTGGAGAGGGAGGAGGACTAGGAGAATATGCTGTTTAGAAGCAAAAAAGAAAAGAAAGCACTATATTTGAAGGAGAGAATCGTCATCATTATTAAATAAAACAATGGTTCTCAAAGTGTGGTGCCCAGCTCAGCATATCTGCGTCACCTAGGAAGTTCAGAAATACAGGTCCTAGATTTACTGAATCAGAGAAAGTCTGGAGACAGGGCCCAGAAATCTGTGTTTTAACAAGCCTTAAAATCTGAGAAGCCTTGAGATAAAATAACAGAGTTCAGTAAGAAGAGGAATAAAAAGTTTAATTTATTTGATTTTGTCTCTCCCCATGCCCCAACAAGGAATGGAAATTCAGTTATAAAGGTATTCTCTTTATAACAGCTATAAAGGTATTCCCTATACAAACTAGGAAGCTTGTTGTCTTCTTTTCCCTGATGACCTCTATATAGTACCTCCCATTATTCACATTTTATGTTACCCCCAGATAATGCTCTTAATCCTAATTTAGGTAGATAAGAGATGCTGAAGTTCTAAGTTAAATATCATTTACCCCAGGAAATTAGTTCCACAGATCAAATGAATTCTTCAAAGGAAACATAAGCTTATTCTCAAGATGATTTTGGGAACTATGGGCATAATGCTGTTACCTTTCCCCACAACAGTTCACAGCCTCCAAGACAAGAGCTGTGCATTCAAAGCATCAACTTGTGGCTTTGATCGTTGCCACAACTTGATGAACGTAAGTCTTTCAAAGTGTTCCATACCAGGGACAAAGACTATAATAAGAAGGATGTTTGACCCAGAAAGGTTCCTTCAAATAAAGTTCTCTAATTCTGATTCTATAAAGAGGTGAGATAATTTTTTTAGGAAAGTTAAAAATAAACAAAATAACATAAGCAAAGAAAACTATCTTGAAAGGTATAAGTGAAAGCTTAAAATTAAATGATTGGAAATTTTTTTGCTGCTGACTCTAAGATAAACCCAACTAAACTGATTCATTGTCTTTCAAGGACGAGCTTTAAAAGAATCTCTCGTGTCAGGCCTCTACAACTCTCTTTATTATGAGTACTAAGGAGATGTCTAGGGCTACGATTATGTCAGAGGCAAATTGTTAAACCTCCCTATTGATAAAAGATATGGCCCATTACATCTTTGATTAATCTGGGCCTGATTAAAACACCAGAACTTAACCTATTTCAAGCCTTTGAACAGATTTCTGCTGTCCTCACATCATGATCAAAGCCCCTTAACATGATGTACAAGGCCCTGTCATCTAGCCCATGACTTTTTCCAACTTCATCATTTAGCCAACCATGGCCTCCACTTCCCAGTACAGGTTCCAGAAATAGTTACTACTTCCAGTTTCCCATGTATCTCTTATCTCTGTAACCTTGTACCTTGGCCTAAGATGCCTCCCAATCTCTTTCCTTTTCTCAGTCACAGCTTTACGCACTGGTATAATCTCTTCCAAGAATGACTTCCCACCTTCCCCCACTGCTTCATACTGAAGTATGTGTCCATCCTCTGCATATTCAAAATATATTATATATTCATCATATATCCTGATACTCTTTTTCTGGATATTACTCTCCCTTGAAGGTTCCTGAAGGCCTGGGAGTGAATCTCACCTTTGTATCCCCAGTACTTAGTTCAGTGTCTGGCATGCTCAAATGTTGTTAAATAATTATTTAATACCATTTACCTTTATCTCCTCTATGTCTGCTTTCTGGAGCTTTTCTCTGAAATGATTATCTGTTTCCAGAACATCAATCACTTGCTTGAGATATTCATCATAATACAGTCCAGTATCCTTCAAATTAAGAAACAAACAATAATGCTTCTGAAAGCTTTTCCTTCCCTGCATCTAAAGATCTCAATTCTAAAGAAAGAAAAAAAAAAAAGAAATGTCTAACAAAATGGCATTGAGACATATCTAGTTTAATAGTTTGGACAAAGTTAAAAAGCTTAAATGATGAGTTTCAGAAATCAGGTTTCAGGGATCAAACCAAAATCACCTTTTACGATAACATAAAGGTACAGATTTTCTATATGGCTTAGACAACGAAGACTTTATTAATATTAGCTGGGTTTACTCCATTGTTACCTCTCTCTCCTCATTGCTATCTGTCTCTCCTTTGAATATAATACAATGTTTTCTTGGCTGGTTAGCTCTAAATTGGAAATGTATTATGATTAATTCTTCTATGCACTATCTAATACATGAACTACATTAAGTAAACATTGTCTAATATTAAATAACATATGCTTATCCAATACTCTTTTCACGGCTATGTCAGAAATAGCTTCTAAATGTCCAATTTCATAACTAATAAACATTAGCAATAATTTAGTTAAAATTCTTCCCACAAGGCTATCATTATCATTTCACTTACTGGTGGTTCTATCTTTGCACTGTCCATGGGTTGAGTATTTTTAACTTTTGTCTTGTCTATATCTATAGGCACAGCTTCAAGAGCAATAAGTAGACATGTAACCAAGAGAAAACAATATTGTAGTAGGATGGTCCTCCACCTCATCTGAAATAAAGGTATAATTATAGTAAGGCCTTGAAAAGATATTTTCAAACTATATATACATGCATTCCCGAGCCACATTAATAATATATTCAATTTTAGGAAGTTTAATATAACAAAAGAATTCTAGGAAAGGGCTTAAAAATATAACATAAAAAATGTTTAAAATAGATCACTAAAGAAAATCAGGGGAGAAATGCTTTTCAGCTAAAATTAAAAAGACAAACAAAATTTTAAAGTTTATGTATGTATTATAAGAAAACATTTGGTTAATTATAAAAGCTTCAAATAAAGATGGTAATGAGGGGCTCAGAATTTTAAGAAATAAATAGCCCAAGTTTAAAAAAGGGAGAACTAAGGAAAAACTACATATTTTTTTTCTCAATTAAAATATTAGAGAACCAAAATTATTTCTGGATATGATATTTAATTAGCTTCAAACTAATTTTGAAAAGAAGGTGCTCTACAAACATAAGTTAATTAAAAGAGACAAATAACTAGCTACAAACATTCTCTAAACCTTATTAAACATTATTTTATCATAGCCCATAGTCATCTGCTAAAATTCTTTTCGGTCAATAATTTTTCAAATAAACAGTTTAATAAAATATCAAGCAGGATATAACAGGGTTGAAACAAGCGAGGAGTAACTATTGCTGGTCCCATAATGATTCAAATTTTGCTTATTCGAATAGTTTCCATTCCAGGAGGACCTTAGTAACTCCAGAGGATCTACTACAAGAATTAAAATGAATAGAAACCTCATATTTAATTGATTTTATACATATAGATTCATGTTAGGGTTCAAGTCAAGAATAGTTGTCTGACCATCAATCTGGGGAATGCATTATTGAACTCAGAGTCTCCCAAACTTAGCTGGCCATGGGTTTTGTTGTTGTTTTTGTAACATGTTTTTATCAACAGAACACAATTTGGAAGAGTACATTGCCTTATATTCACCACACTCTAGGTAGTATATAGGGCAGTTACTCATTTTACAGATGAAGAAATTTTTAATTAAAACTGTTCACTCATAGAGCATTTTCTTCCATTAACAAAATCACTAGAACTTACATTTTAATGCTATAAAATACTCAGTCAAATGTTTAACATCTTTCTTGAGATATAATTCACATAAAATTCACCCATTTATGGTATAGGATTTGTCTATTTTGTAAAGATGCTCCTCAAATCTAGCTCTCAAAACCTGAAGGATCAAATCACCTGAGAGCTTGTCCAAAATGCAAATTCTGAGGCTGCACCCACGATCTCTAGAATCAGAATCTCTGGGGCGGGGCCCAGGACTCTGTTTTAATAAAGTTTCCATGTGAGTCTTACCTATGTATGTTCAAGCCCAAATTTCACTCTTTTCTAGGTCACTAGTACCTCAACATGATTTTTATTGAGTAAACATTTTTCCTGATGAAATGTGTAGGAGATGTTGGCTCAATGAAGCTAAATAGGTGTTCAATTTTGCAAGACTTTCAGAACTTGTGATGGGCTACTATGCATTATGAATCTCTAACAAAGGATGGTTTGTTTCTCTACAGAAGGTCTTCCCGCCATGAATCTCTTCTTCTTCCCACAATTACATTTTTACCATAACAAAAAATGCATTTTTCACTCGAGCTTCATGTCCATTGCAGGTATATATTTTGTTTTTGCTTTTCTGAGCTGTAATTCACATGCCATAAAACTTACCCTTTTAAGTTGCACAATTCACTGGTTTTTAGTATATTCACAAGGTAGTGCAATTATCACCACTAGTTAATTTTAGAACATTTTCATCACTCTAAAAAGTAACCCTGTGGGCCGGCAAGTGGTGTGTTGGTTAAGAGCTGGCTTGGGACACCAGAGGGCCCCGGTTCGGATCCCACATATGAGGGCCAGTGACACTGCCCTCCACAGCTAAGATGCTGAACAACAGCTCAACCTGGAGCTGGGCGGCCATGAGTTGCCGGCAATGGCAGGTGGGTTGCCATGGGCTACCGTGTGTAGCCAGCAGCCAGCGTGAGCGGCCAGCAGCCGCAGTGAGCGGCCGTCCAGAAGCCGGCGACTGATCTGCCTCACCCGGGAAGAGCGCAATGATGGTGCCAACTTGGGCCAGTGAAGCAACGTCCTCCACAACTAGACTAAAGAACAAAAGGACAGCAACTTGTCTGTTCCCCTTCCCCCAATTCCCCAGCACTGTTCCCATCCCCTAATTTCCCAATAAAAAAATCTTTAAAAAATAATAATAATAAATAAATAAATAAATAAAATAAAAAGTAACCCCATGTCCATTAGCAGTCATTCCCCACTCTCCTATTCTCCCCTCTCCTGGCAACCATTGACTTACTTTCAGCCTCTATACCTTTGACTATTCTGGATATTTCCTATAAATGGAAGCATACAATATGTGGCCTTTTGTATCTGGCTTTCTTTCACTTAGCATTGTTTCCAAGGTTCAACCATGTTGCTACATGAATCAGTACTTCATTCTTACTTATAGCTGAATAGATATTCCATTGTATGGATATACCATATTTTGTTTATCGATTCATCAATTGATGGACATTTTGGGTTGTTTCTATTTTGTTGGCTCATAGGAATTGTGCTACTATGAACATTTGGGTTCAACTTATTGTGTTAACATGTTTTCAATTCTTTTTGTTACATACCTAGGAGTAGAATTGCTGGGTCAATTTGATAACTCCATGTTTACCTTTCTGAGGGATTGCCACACTGTTTTCCATAGCGGCTGCTCCATTTTACGTTCCCACCAGCAACATATGAGGGTTCCAATTTCTCCACATCCTCACCCACACGTTATTGTTAATCTTTTTCATTATAGCCAACCTACTGGGTGTGAAGTGGTATGTCACTGTGATTTTGATTTGCATTTCATTGGCTAATGATATTGAGCATCTTTTCACATTTACCTTTACAAAAAAAATTCATTTACAAGTGTCATTGAGTTAGTTGTTTTCTAAAAAACTCTGAGTTGAAACTTTTTTTTTCTTTTTAACCATTGCAAGTCCCAAGAGTCACTGCAAACAGGCTGGCCAAATGACTATTAAAAAGGAAAAAGTTTTTAAGTGTAGTCACAGCTAAAAATCCCGAATTATGACTTAACCACTCAAATCAGTTTTGACATCTTCTACACACATTTCTGGAGCTTAAATGCATCTCCACGGTTCCTAACATGGTACACATATAATTAGAAAATGAATAATTGTTAAAATTTTGGAATCGTCTGTGATATGCATGCAGAAAGTCAGCTCAGTGACATACCTCTGTAACTTTATTTTTCAGACCTCATGAGAAACTGTCACTATCCGTTAAATGAGGGCCACCCAGAGTTTCAAAGAATCTTTCACGTGGACGCCTCCCTCCACCCTGAATTATCTCCAACATCCCTTAGGCTCTCCTCCTCCCACCATGCAACACACATCCTTTAATTTATTATCATGCAATTTATGAGCAGTTCTGTCTCAGCAGTTGGCAGCTATTCATATTTTTAAATATACTCTTTTTTTTTAATAGGGTCTATCTTTACTTCAATACACAATAGAAACCTGAGATTAATAAAAGTAAACCCTGGTTAAATCCAACCTTGGGAGTGTAATTGCTTTACTAACTTGCCATTTCATTCTCTCACTCTTCTGCTAAGTCTACCATAAATAGCAAGGCAAGTCAAAAGAGGAATATGTTTGTACATATGAATGTGTGTGTGTGTGTCTAGACAGCATCTCAAAGTGCCAGAGTGACAAAAAGTCTCTGGACATCTACTCTAAAACACTGACTGAACTTATGGCTCATAAACTTTTAATTGGGCCCCAGGCTTATTATGAATAGCAATAGTGTTTACTATGCACCAACCAGCGTGCTAAACCTTTTAAAAATACTAACCAATTTAACTCTTAATTCTGTGAAATATATATTATTACCCCCAATTTAAAGTACAGGAAACTGAGACTTAAAAACTTGATCTGGATCACACAGGAGTAAATCATAAAGCCAGAGTTTGGACCTGGGAATGACCAACTCCAAAGCCTGTGTATGCTTTTAAGCAGTGGTTCTCAAAGTGTGGTCGCCAGGCCAGCAGCATCAACATCACCTGGGAAGGCGAGAAATGCAAATTCTCAAGGCTTACTCCAGACCCTCCAAATCAGAAAATCTTTGAGAGGGGGCGGGGCAAAGGGGGGCACACTCTATACTAACAAGCCCTATAGGTGATTCTGATGCATGCTAACATTTGCAAACATACTGCCTCTCTTTGCTCTATTATTAATGAACCTCCTGTATACAATGACAGACTAAGAGAATGCTTCTCTGAACAGTAAATTTAAATAATCAAAGTAAAGAAAAACAGGTGTTACACCTAAGAAGAGTAAGGCAAAATTAAATTTAGGTCTGTGCTTGAAGTCCAGCGGCACCACTCACTTGCTATGTAATCAGAGGTCAGTCAATTAACTTCCCTTGCTTGTTTTCTCATTTTTTAACAATAATAGATTTTTTTAAAGGGAATTTAACTAGACCTCAGTGTTCTTTAAGCTCTTAAATTCTATTATCAGTTTATTCTTCTGAATAAAGTATATGTCTTTTCTGTTACATTATCAGAAATATGGATAAAATTGATTGTATTCATACCAATTGTATGAAATTAAGTTATATGTTTCCAAATGCCTTTAAACTAAATATTGCTTATTCAGCCGTCTTAAAATTACATCAGTAGAGCAAGTAGAAGATCTGGGTGCTGGGATACAAAGAATACAAAAATCAAATACCAAAGAGAGTTCCTATCTAGATACAAAAAAAAAAAAAGAAAAGAGAAAAAAAAGAGGTAAAGCCAGACTGATCTGCCTCACCCAGGAAGGGCGCAATGATGGTGCCAACTTGGGCCAGTGAAGCAATGTCCTCCACAATCAGACTGAAGAACAAAACGAAAGCAACTTGTCTGTTCCCATCCCCCCAATTCCCCAATAAAAATCTTTAAAAAAAAAACAAAAACCAAAACCAAAACCAGTTTCATTTTTTGATAACTTCAGAGAAAAACAGACTGAAGGTTCCAGGAGACACTTGTTTGTTTTAAAATCCAATACAACAGAGCTGATGAATAATTGTAAAGGAACATATATTATATGATTCTATTTATATCAAATGTCCAGAATAAGCAAATCCATAGGGAAAGAAAGTAGATTAATGGTTGCGTAGGGCTGTTGGTGAGGGAAGAGGGGAATGAATGAGAAATAACCCCTAATAGTTATGGGGTTCCTTTTTGGGGTAATGAAAGTCTTCTAAAATTAGATAGTAGTGATAGGTGCACAACCTTCTGTATATATAGAAACCCCTAAATTGTACTCTTTAAAGGGGTAAATTTTATATGTGAATCATATTTTAATTTTTAAAAAAGTAATGAAAATAAGGCAAGAACTCTGACCTTATAAAATGCGAACTTTAAAAAAAGAACAAATACAATTTATAAACCATCATTAACCTATAGAAGTATAGAACTAGCTATGCTCTATAACTTTTCATAATTATCCAATTTTTATTTTCTTGATGATTTTTGTCTGTTTGTACTATCATTACTAGAAAGTTAAGTTAAAATCTTGCAGTGTGATTTTGATTTATGTTTTTCCTTATGATTCTGTCAATTTTTACTTAAATACTTTGAGCCTATGTTATTAAGTGTACACAAATTTAAGATTTTCTGGCTTTTTGGTGGATTTAATCTTTTATCACATTTGAGTGACCTTTAAGCCCCAATTTGCCTTAAGGCCTATTTTATTTGATAGTAATATTGCTAAACCAGTTTTATTTTGATTAGTGTGTGGATATACAAACACACACGCCTTTTTAATCCAGCCTAACAATCTCTATCTTCTAACTTGAGTATTTTCTCTGTTCATATTTAATCAAATTACTGATAATCTATTAATTCCAATATGTATAATTCCTCAGTTTAACATCTCAGAAATAAGAAAGTGTTTTTCAGTTGGTGGAATATTAAAGTTGTGGTTGAGCGAGTGGCAATAGCAACATAATCTTTACTGCCTACACAGCACAAACTTTCTCATTGCTATTCCACTGCCATAATTTCAGATTGAGTTTTTGTATCGTTGGTGCCTCACAAATTCAGTGTAATCAACATTTTAAATGTCTTCAAAGGGTTAAATTATGATTTGGCATTTGAAATGAAAGTTATTTTGTAAACATAAAAATGTATCAGCTGACGTGCTGCTCTTAACAAGAAGGTTGCCAGTTCCACTCCGTGTGAGATGGGCTGCGCCCCCCGGCAACTAGATTGAAAACAGAGACTGGACTTGGAGCTGAGCTGTTCCCCTCCACAACTAAGATTGAAGGACAACAACTTGACTTGGAGCTGATGGGTCCTGGGAAAAACGCACTGTTCCCCAATAAAGTATAATAAAAACAAAAAATATAGCAGCTGACATTGGTGAAGCAAAATATTTGATGTTAAAGGAGTAACAACAACTATATATTTTCTCGTTTAGGAATAACTAAGTGCTTTACCTGCCTTTAGACAGGAAGAGATCCACAAGCAGGCAGAGCTGTGTTACATTTTGTTACTGAAATACAAGATACCCGTGAGCAGCCAAACCCTGCAATTGAAGGCAGTAGAAACTAACAATGCCTCCAATTAATAATAAAAAAATGTAAATATGAGGCTAATTTGATGGATTCATGCATCATTAAGGCAAATGTCAATTTGTCAGAAACTTCCTATTAACAGTGAACTGAAGTTGCATAACTTCCTTGTAATTTGAGGAAAAAACAAAGCTGAGCTTAGTTGATAGGAAATGCTGAGAAATTCCTGATGTTCTTTTTTTTTTTTTTAAGATTTTTTTTTTATTGGGGAATTGGGGGGATGGGAACAGTGCTGGGGAATTGGGGGAAGGGGAACAGACAAGTTGCTGTCATCTTGTTCCTCAGTCTAGTTGTGGAGGACGTTGCTTCACTGACCCAAGTTGGCACCATCATTGCACTCTTCCTGGGCGAGGCAGATCAGTCGCCGGCTTCTGGACGGCCGCTCACTGCGGCTGCTGGCCGCTCATGCTGGCTCCTGGCTACATACGGTAGCCCATGGCAACCCACTGCCACAGGGGCTGCAGCCTACGCCGTCACCGGCAACTCACGGCAGCCCAGCTCCAGGTTGAGCTGTTGTTCAGCATCTTAGCTGTGGAGGGCAGTGTCACTGGCCCTCATATGTGGAATCCGAACTGGGGCCCTCTGGCATCCCAAGCGAGTTCTTAACCATCGCGCCACTCGGCCGGCCCCTGATGTTCTTTTTTACATACCTCAAAATGATACACGAATGCTAAAGGTGCTAGAGATTGGTATCCTGAGAACGAGTTAGGAAATAGCATATCACTACAACACTATTATAAATGCCTATGGCCAAAAGTTATTGACATATTAAATTTTAAACTACAAAATAGTTTCCCCAAAATGTTACTGTATGCATAAAAAGGAGGGGTGGCAGGAAACAGATGATGGCTGAGCTAAAGGAAGGCTGGCTAAATCTGGTTTGAATGTCCAAGAGCCCTTCATCACCAGCCAAGTTCTTGATGATGTCTTCTGAGGACGTTTGTCTCAATATTTAAAGAATCAGTTGCCTGAAAAGTAACAACTTGATGTTATTCCTGATGCCATCTCTAGACAACTGGAAAACCTCAACATTTCAGCCAACAAACCATTGAGGGACAAGTTGAGGAAAAAAGATGATCTTAAAATTGTCCATTGTCGGGACGGCCAGGTGGCTCAGCTGGTTAAGAGCTTGCCTGGGAGCACCAGCTCTGAGCAGCAGGGCCCCGGTTCGGATCCCACATTGAGGGCCAGTGATACTGCGCCCTCTACAGCTAAGATGATGAACAACAGCTCGACCTGGAGCTGGGCTGCTGTGAGTCGCCAGTGACGGTGTAGGCTGCAGCGGGGCTGCAGTGGGTTGCCATGAGCTATGTGAGTGGCTGGCAGCCAGCGTGAAGAGCCGACAGCCGGTGTGAGCTGTAGGGAGCTGCTGTGAGCGGCCGACCAAAGACCGGCGATCAATTGCCTCACCGGGGAAGAGCGCAATGATAATACCAACATGGGCCAGTGAAGCGACGTCCTCCATAACTAGACTGAAAAACAAAACAGCAATTTGTCTACCTGTCTGTTCCCCTTCCCTGATTCCCCAATGCTGTTCCCCTCCCCCCAATTCCCCAATAAAATCTTTTTAAAAAAAATCGTCCATTGTCATCTTCTAAAAAGCACTAGCATCAAAGCTTACAAATGAGTGTCAGAGGCTTGGAAGAAAATTTCAGGCAAAATGGGCTTAAATAAATTTCCAGAAGAAAATCACCCTCACGCTCCACTGTAGAGAACAATTCTTTGTGGAAAACACATATACAAGTCTGAATCAAGAAAGTCTTTCAAAAGAATGAGACTATGAATGTGATAGTCTTAGAAATACCTTAATGAATTTATTTAATTTATAATTCCTTTATGTATGCACAGAAGTGATGTGAGAAAAATCTGTATGTCTAAATGAATCCCAGAAAGCACTTTCATTAAACATAAAACAAAATTATAAATGATAAAGCATAATGTCATTGTTTGATTGGCAGTATGTTTTCTATATGGTATATAATGATGTCTTAATCTCAGTGAAGTCTTAGAGTCAATGAAATACCATATCTTGAGTTTTAAATGTACCATCTTCTTTTGGGCTTTCTATTATCCTGACTCTTTAATATTTACTCCCTCTCCTTTCCTGCCTTTTTTTGGTCTTGTTTTTGATTGATGGAGAATTTTTAAAATACTTTTCCCCCTCTACTAGTCTTCTCATCTTTTAGTGTTTGTTCTAGAAATAATTAAGACAATTAACTTACTTAAGTCTAAAATTAAGTGAAACATTTACTCTACCCCTTAATAAGGACTCAGTAAATGTTAACTTTTATCATAAAAGAAATAGAAAATGTGCTAGCATATTAGGTAGAAAAGTGATGACATAAAAATCTCTTTAAATACCAAGATAATGTCAAATGTGTCAGAGAAAAGTTTACAGATTTTCATAAGCCCAATAATATACAAATAAATGTCCATACAAAAGGAGAGATGAGAGATAAGGAGAGGCAATTAGAAGACGCGGAAACTACCCTACTTTTCTCCCATTACCGGATCTGTAAGAATGGCCTTCTCCTTTTTTTATCACTCTCGTTTCCACAAGAACAGAGACCTAAAGAGGAGACACTGGGGTGACCTAAGCTGAAAACGGTAGACGGATCCAAACCAGGATGATCTGAAATTGGAAATCAGGCAGTGATCTCAAAACTACATAGAAAGCACTGATTCCCAAAGGCATCGGAGCCTCAGGCAAAATTACACAGTAAGCAGAATGCTTAAGCCTCTTCTAGGTTCAGGAGATAGAAAATAATTTCCCTAAATTTCCAGGTCCTAAACGAAAGCTTATCTCTCCTCCCACCTCCACCAAATCAAAACTCCCATCCAAACGCAGAGGCAGGTTTCTTAACTATAAATTCACACCAGTAGTTACCTAGATTAAGTCTACTTGGTGGGTTGGTGGGTGGATGGGGGTATGAATCAGATATTTTCCTGTATTGACTGTTAGTGAGAGACATCCTGGAATGGTTAAAAAGAATGGTCATGGTGAGAAGGGTGAAAACTACAGAAAACTGAAACTGGTTTTATCTCTCTTTCCTTGTAATGTCTCTATTCCTCCCTCATCTTTTTCTCCCTCCCTCAACCTTCTTTTACTCGTCTTCCTTTTAAATTTAAGGCTGAATTGAAGTACGTTTAATCTGTTGTATGTATTTATTAATGTAACAATTATTTATTGAGTACCAGACATTATGCTGGATACAAAGGTTAAGTGAGATAGACATAATCCCTACCCTCCTAGGACTTTCAATCTGGTGTGGAGGGCAGCCTATTAAACGAACAGCTGCAATCTGAAAAAAGCTGCTTACAAAACAATGCATAGTATGATCCTTTTTCTGTTAATAAAACATCTTTAAAGACATTTCAATGGTATTCAGCAAATAGACATTTTCAGTCAGGTGACTTGCAATGCTAAATTTCTCTTAAAAATAAACTACGCTCTCTTTATACTCATAAGGTTCCTGATTATTTTATTTGGGGTCAATGGTTCTAGATTGCAAAAAAAAAAAAGAAAAGAAAGAAAAGGAAATCCAAGCACAGGTAGCAAAAGAATTATTATACCTTGTTCCTAAGGAAAAATTCAAAACCTTGCAAAACCACAAATATACTTTGTAGAAATAAAATCTTAATTAGCTCCATATCTTCCTTCTAATATCCCTAAAAGATTGACTAAATTTCCAGATTCCTCCCCTCCCCCCCTCCAATTTCCACTCCCTGAATTTCTATTTCCTTTTCTGGAAACTTTATCTCAAATCACTTTCTTCACAGATGTAGTGGTAACTGAACCATTTCACACGACAAGTATAGGGTATAGTCACATAATATTACCAAACGAAGTCTGGAATGAAATTAAATATTGGTATACTGAAATAAGTTAAGCCAGGGCTAGTAGTTACGTAAGAGGAAATTTCAAGACAGGTAACAGTTATGTGGTTAAAAAAAAAAAACCAACACAACAACTTCTAACTAACAAGGAAGGCCAAAGTATACCTCATGTAACCATATTGAACTTAACTGTATCCTGAGATGGATTATACTTTTCAACATAAATTTACTTCCTAATGATTTACTATGTGATATCCTTAGGATAACTTATCTGTCTTTTTAGTGCCTTGTATAAAGCAAGTGGCTCAAAAAATATTAGTTCTAACACATCCATAACATATAGATTGCACAACAATCTATAGCATTTACGGGTAATTAAAAAAAATTGAAAAACAGAATAAATACCCAATCAAGAAGGAACGCTTCTATAATGAATTCTGGGATAAAAGTTAAAAAAAAAAAAAAGAAAAAGAAACACAATTTATTAGATAAAAGTTATTTCCTCCTGTAGACAAGGTCAGACTTAAAGCTCTGCCACGGCAAAGTAACTGAAGCTTCTATGAGTGGCTATCGTGGCACACAATTCTCAGAGATGAAAGAGAAAAAGATCCGTACTGTGGCAGGGACTTCAATTTGCCTGCCAAATCTTCACTTCCTCCTCAGTAACAAAAGCTCAATTTTATTCAGGGCAGCCATGCATCCATCTACATTTTCCTGCTTCCCCGGTAGCCTGAGCTTTGGTTCATGATATCTCCCTAAAGGGAGAGGATACATCCTTCTTTGTCTATGCCTTGCTGCCTGGAACTTGGCTGTGATGGTCAGAGCTGTGGCAGCTATCTTGAACTACGATGACCAGCCACACCTTAGGGATAGCAGATCAAAGAACTGGAAAAAGCTTAGGTCCTTGATGACTTTATGAAGCTACTATACCTAACCTAGACTGCCTATTTCAATAATTATTTCACATGAGAAAACAAATATTGTGTGTTTAAGCCACCATTAAGTCTGTTTTGTTTTTGTTTTTGTTTTTTGCTTTCTTAACTGATCACTTACCTTCAGATACGTAAAGAATTTTTATGTCGTTTTTACAGATGAGGCAACTGAGATCCAGAGAGATGAGATGCCTTGTACGATATCAAATTAGTGAAGAGGTGGGTCTTGGCCCCGAGCTCAGTGCTTTTTCACTGACTCTTAGCAGGTTCTAAATGTAAAAAAAGAAATAAAACACATTAACACATTAAATATAAATATAAATTTAGCTTTACTACAGTGGTAATGGCACATGATAGTGTATGCATTTGTCACATTCTGTGAAAAAAGTATCAAGTTTTTATGATGTGGAAGAAGACTAAATGATATAATATTCCAATGGTGAGGGGAGAGAGATATATTAAATAAAGAGAATCAAAGACCAGAATAAGCAAGATATTGATTTGGTGTCCCCATGTTTTCTCATATTGCTCCCCTTTTAATTAAATAGGAAGAATTCCAACTAAAAGCTTACTTTGGGGCTGGCCGAGTGGCGCGATGGTTAAGAGCTCGCTTGGGATGCCAGAGGGCCCCGGTTCGGATCCCACATGTGAGGGCCGGTGACGCTGCCCTCTACAGCTAAGATGCTGAACAACAGCTCAACCTGGAGCTGGGCTGCCATGAGTCGCGGGCGACGGCGTAGGCTGCAGCCCCTGTGGCAGTGGGTTGCCATGGGCTACCATATGTAGCCAGCAGCCAGTGTGAGCGGCCAGCAGCCGCAGTGAGCGGCTGTCAACCACAGTGAGCGGCAGTCCAGAAGCCGGCGACTGATCTGCCTCACCAGGGAGGAGCACAATGATGGTGCCAACTTGGGCCAGTGAAGCAGCGTCCTCCACAACTAGATTGAAGAACAAAACGACAGCAACTTGTCTGTTCCCCTTCCCCCAATTCCCCATCACTGTTCCCATCCCTCCCAATTACCCAATAAAAATCTTTAAAAAAATAAAATAAATAAAAAATAAAATAAAAGCTTACTTTGCTTAGCAATAAGACTTCAAGAAGCAGTGTTAAGTTTTCTCATTAAATCCTTAACTGGGATCATTCTTTATCCTTACCACCACTTTTAAGAATTAAACTTGACCCAATCTCAGTCACAGAAATCAGAAATAAAGCAAAACATCTCAAATTCCTTTTTGAAACCCCACTACCTAATTGTAAACTACAAGGCAATGAGCTCATGTACAAACTCACTGGTGAACATAATCAATTATTTCTAAGCAGTCTGTAAGAAAACAAGCAAATAAAATATCTTCAAATTCTAAGAACATATATATTTTTCTTTTTATGGTATATTTCTTATAAAATCACATAATCAGGAGAGTGATCTTATGCATGTTATATATGGAAAAGGCATACGACTTTCATTAACACAGCATGATCAAAAATAAACAAACAGCAGGTTGAATCCTAACCACTTCTGTTTACTAATAGCTACTTGCCTCTCTGAGTCTCAATTTTCCTATCTATAAAATTGAACTAATACTTCTTCATAAATTTTTGATTGGTTGAAAATAAGAATGAATATAATGTGAGTAGCACAATGCACGGCAATAGTAAATGCTCAATAAATATTAATGCCATTCCTGTCTTGAAAATGAAATAGCTATATACTGAAATAATGAACATCTGTTCTGTAAGCACCCAAAGTTGTAGAACTTAAAAAGCAATAAACCAGGTGGCCAGTTAGCTCAGTTGGTTAGAGTGCAGTGCTTACAACACCAACGTTGCCAGTTCGATCCCAACATGGGCAGCTGAGCTGCACCCTCCACAACTAGATTGAAACAACTACTCATCTTGGAGCTACACACTGTTCCCCAGTTAAAAAAAAAACCACACACAAAACCCAGCAATAAACCGGTTTGACATACGACCTTTAAATGTCATTTTTTGAAGGGCCACTTTAAAGCTGTCTAAGCATTGCCACAATCAAAATCCTGGTGCAGTTACAGGCCAATGAAAGGAATATAGACAATGGGCCAGCCGAGTGGCTCAGTGGCTCAGTTGGTTAAGAGCTGGCTCAAGAGTTTGAGCTCTGAGCAACAGCGGTTCGATTTCCGGCCCGAGCTGAGTAGCAGCTGAGCTGCCAAAAGGTGGCAGGATGGCTCAGCTTAAAAAAAAAAAAGGAAGAAAAAAAAAAAGAATATATCCAACAAAAGAGAAACACAATCTCTTCCTCCTGGGCATTAAAACAGAGCTTTAACAAAAGGCCCAGGTTTCTTTCTCCAAAGCACCGCCCTGAGCCAGAAAACCTGGGTTACTTCTTTTTACTGTTAGTGTCATAATTCTAATAATGAAAAGGAGTGGGGTAGAGGAAAATAAATGGCTTCTGAGTTTCTCGATGGCAGCAGTGACAAGGACAACTGCAACCTGATGTTCAATTCCATTTTTCCCTTTGAAAATTAAAGTCAATGAGAAAGTGAGGTTCAAAATAAAATAGTTGTATGACCAGCTGAGCTGAACTTCAACCCTTTCCTGTATCAGGACATTATATACATGTTAGAGTCTCTGATGCTCATATCCGAAGAAAAGTACATCAGTCAAGGAAACCATTACATGGTCTTGTTTTCCACTTAACAATCAGCTACAGTATCCTTGATAATAGGTTTATGAAAAGCAGACTGTTGTTCATCTGTATCACTCAATAAACAAATTTATTAAAATGACCATGTGTTCATTATTTACACATGCTTATTTCAGGTAACTAAAATACAATATGTCAAAAAGCTCTGCTAAAAATAGAAGCATGCAACTGCTTTCTTAATCAGAGAATTCTGGGACCAGAAATTATCTTAGAGATGGTTTGGTTCACACCCTACTTTTATAAAAGTTTATAAAACACAGGGAAGTTAACTGACTTGGCCAAGATCATTTGGTAAAGCCAGAATTGAAATCTGGCCATCAAATTCTAGTTAAGTGTACTTTTCACCATATCATTTTTAAATTTTTGATTGCAAATCATTAAATGGTTGAGCTTTTTCCTTTTCCTAATAAATTACTTGAAATTGTTAGGAGCCTGTTTTTTAAAGTCTATAAACCAATTGCATGTATTAAACATAAAAATAACAAATTACCCCTTACCAGACCTTCAATTATTTAGAAAGAATTGATCATCTATCATGCCAAATATAGTCAACTCAATTACTCACAATGCTTAAAAGATTATCTACTTTAAGGATTATTTTCAATACATTTTAAAATCCTACACTTGATTCCTCCAGCTACCCAATACTTACAAGGGTATTTTGCATACCTAAGTCATCTAAATGGTCCTTAGAAAGTAATTTAAATATTATTCTAAATAATGCAAAATTAGTTTGGTACATCTATAGCGATATACACAACATATTTCAAAACAAAAAGATACTGGTATTAATCATGTTACTGATACTCTATATTAGTGCCCATAATCAATAATGAGTGTTTTTCAAAGGTACTCTCATTGCCTTAATTGTGCATTTTACATTAACGGGTCTTTACAGACCACAAACCAACTCGGCAAAAAGCATGCTGAAGGGTATATACAAAATGTATGATATGAGATCAGAGAAATGTAAACACAATAGGACCTGACCCTCGTAAGATGAATGAAATTAGGATGGACGCTGGAGAACAGCATGAGTAACCACAGAGACAGAAATGAATTTTTTACTTATGCTATTAATAGAAAGTTGAACCAGATCATAGAGAGTTTAAAGATCAAGATGAGAAATAGAAGTTTCCATGCTCACCCAAATAACAAGTGATATTGAGATTTCATTTCTAATTCCAACTATCCATGTTTGTTTGTTTACATTCTTGACCCTATTAACTGAGGGATGCTTGTTGAAACATTTGTTGAACTTGTTCAAGTTTTATAAAACAAGAACTCACACTCAGCTTAAATCAGGACGAATTCTAGGGCAATTTCTATGAGAGGCAAGATGCATGCTAGAATCTGGAATGTTGCCTGACTCTAATTATTCAATAGAATTCACCCGGAAAGGCCTTAAGAAACAAATAATTTAAATAGGTTGTTGTAAAAAAAGCCATAGATATTCTGATCTAAATCTATTATGCCACTAGTCATATTACTTTTAAAGAATTCCTTAAAGCAACTGTCTCATTAAGTCTTTCAATTCTTATTGGTAAAGTCCATAACATCCCTCAAGCAAAATTGACTATCAGAAACATTTGCGTTTAAATTTGCTCTCTTATCGCCTTATCTAAAACAAGATAATATATCGTTTGGTGTTCATATTAATCCATGGATTTGATAGCCTTAATTGTGTAAAATGTACATGATCCAATTTAGGAGTTTACTGAGCAGCAAAAGCAACAACAATAACCCCATCTGCTCACCGAGTTACTACTTGGCAGGTGCAACAAGGAAGTGCCATCTTTCTCATACTCTCAAACAGAAAGAGCTCATCTCACAACCCATGTGATTCGTCACTTAGGGGAAAACAATACCAAAACTGGCTAGAACTTTTTCCTCTCCTGTGTTAGGGGGTGCCGGCCTAACAGAACAAGCAGAAGAGCAGATTCACCAGCCTAGCTTTGCTCGGCGGCGCGAGGGGTGGTAAGCATCACCCGGGAATTGGTGGGTGTACCCTCCTCACCAGTTGGCACCTCTCACACCCATCGACCTGCCAAAGCCAGGCTGGAACCCCGCCCCGGTCCCAATCTAGTACCCACCCCCGCCTGCTCCCCGCCAAGAGTCTGCCACCTTCAACCACCCCAAAGAAAGCTTGGGTGCCCTGCAGCGAGTGGAGCGGAGAAAGGCACCCCGCGCCTCAGGCTCGAGCTGGAAGCCCCCTCCCACCCGTGCCCACCCACTGTGCGGCCCCCGCCATCCTCACTGCCGGGGCAGGGCAGACGAAGACCTAAGTTGTATCGTAGGATCTGCAGCAGCCTGCCGCCGTACTGATCCGCACCCACCTCGAGGTCATCGGCTTCATCTAGCCCTTCTTGGCCAGCAGCTTTATGCAGCTCACAGACCTGTCTCTCCAGCCTACAGCTTTGCTCCTGCTCAACGCGCGCTCCGCCTCCTCGCTGCCATGGCGACAGCCCCCACCCCCAGGCAGCCGCTGATTGGTCCGGCTGGGATCGCGGAAGGCGCTGATTGGCGGGAGGCGAGATGAGACCGCGCCGGCGGGCTGGGAGGCGGGTGGCGTGGAGCGCGAACGCGAAGGAGCCTGGGGGAGCCTGAGCCAAGAGGGACGTGGCGCTCTGCGACGCGGGCGGGGAAGCCGCGCCCCTTCCTTTAGCGTTCTTGGGGAAGCCTGTGGAGCTGGATTTGGGCGGGTGAGGTGCTGTCCCGGGACCTGGTCCCAGAGATCGCTTCCCCCTTGGCCGCTGGCCCGCGCCGGCAACGCCCAGGCGGTCAGAGACAGGCTGTCAGGCCGTTCTGCTATCCCATAGGCCTCGCTTGAATCAACACCCCCTGACCTCCTCCATGGCTAGACTCCTACTCGTATTTGCAACTTCATCCACCCACCCCCTTTATGCTGGGCCCTCGGCCACTGTGGCTTCACTAGTTTATACTCCACCTCTCACACCCATATACGGACATATCTTTTATCTCTACACCCACCGCTCAAAGACCTGAGACACCTGCTCCACAACCCTCATTTCAAAGATGGGGAAACCGAGGCTCAACGATATCGATGGCTCGAGGGTTAGAGAAGCTTTTGGAGGCCCGAGGCTGGTTTCGAAGCTTAAGTCTGCTAAATAATAGTACTACTCTGACCCTCAGTTTTCTCCCTTGTGAAAAGGCATATCATCTACCTCACAGTTGTTAGCAAAGTTAGATGAGATAACATTCCAGAAAACCAGTACAGAACCTGCTGCATATGTTAGCAATGGTAGCTTTTTATCAGGAGATAATAGAGGATAGTAGCTAAGTGCACCAATTTGGAGCCAAACTGCCTCTGTGTTGCAAAACCAGACTCTGCTTATCAGAAACCAACTCCATGATTGGGGCAAGTTACTTAAGTCTCTGTACCTCAGTTTCCTTGTCTGTAAAATGGAGATAATAATACGTACTACCCTCCTGCTTACAGCATATCGAGTTAATAGAAAAGTGAGTGGCACATAGTGCTCAGTACATGTTAGCCATTCTCACCATTAGTGGCTGAGGACTATAATTCAGGTCTCTGGATTCCAAGACAAGCAATCTTTATTCTTTCATACTTCTCACTTACAAAACATGTATTCAGTTTCTTTAAATCAAAATCTCTAAACTATCTCCTTCATCATGAAAGTCCTGGAATGTTGTGACTCTGCCTCCCGTGAAGGTTTGATAGTGGAGACAAACGTAAGGCAAATAATATTCAGTTCTCATGGATAAAATTGAAGAGTAAAAGCAGTAGAGAAAGAAAGGACATTCAAGAGGTTGTGGTGTAGGAGCACTAAATTTCAATTTGAAAAACATTAGAATTATTATTTGAGTATTGGTTATGTATCATTAGTAACCAATGTTAGTGTAAGATCAGGAAATAATACCACATCCCAACACTGGACAACACTAAGTGAATAATACATTAAAGGCAGGAACTATCTTCTACATTTTATTACCTGTTATCTACCACAGAGCCAAATACACAGGGTCTCATCAGACAGGAAAGTTCGGGATAGACCCTCTAATACAGCAGTTCTCAACCTTCCTAATGCCG
>NW_017731531.1:851159-855655 GCF_001890085.2 Hipposideros armiger
ACACACACACATACATATATATTTGACACCATATATACATATTATGGTGTCAAGGAGATTCTGGCTATTTAATACTTCAATTTGTCCCCTCATCACTTCTTCTAGGATCCCACAGAAAATCAACTGGTCAAGTTCTTAATTGTGATCAGAAGAGGGGAGAGGGATGCAGGAGTACATACTTGCAAGAGACAGTAAATACCCAGAAATAAAGAAAACAGTATACTCTACATAAGCGCCAAGACTTACTAGTTTTATTAAGGTCTAGATTAGGGATCAGTAAACAAATCAACCAACTGCCTGTTTATGTAAATACTTTTATTGCAACACAGTCATACTCAACAGGCACACTCATTTGTTTATGCATTTTCTCTGGTTGCTTTTGTACCACAGTGACAGGGTTGACTGATTGTGACAGAGCCTGTATGGCCTTGAAAACCAAAAATATTTACTGCCTTACTCTTCACAGAAAAAAATGTGCTAATCCTTGTTGTAGATAATTCGCCCAGAATCATATTTTCAGTATCCCCAGGGCAAAAATTTTCACGTTCATCAAGTCCTCTAATCCATTGCTTCTCAAACTGTAATGTGCATATAAGATCACCTGGGGGTCTTGTTAAAATGCAGATTCTGATTCAGTAGATCTGCAATGACGCCTGAGATTCTGCATTTCTAACATGCTCTAGGTTGACACCAATACTGCTGGTCCCTAAATCAACTTGATCCATCCCATCAGGTTTTTTTTCTTTTTTCTTTTTAATTGAGATATAATTGACATACAACATTAGTGTCAGGTATACAATGTAATGTTTCAATATTGCATATTCAATATGTATATATTGCAAAATGATCACCACGCAAGTCTAGTTAACATCTATCACCACACATAGTTATAAATTTTTTTCTTGCGATGCAACTTTTTATGATTTACTCTCTTAGCAACTTTCAAATATACAATGCAGTATTTTTAACTATAGTCACCATGCTGTGCTTTATATCCTCAGGGCTTATTTATTTTATAATTGGAAGTTTGTACATTTTGACCACCATTAACCATTTTGTCCACTCCCCAGCTCTGCCTCTGGCACCACCAATCTGTTCTCTGTATTCTATGATGTTCATTTGTTTGGTGTTTTTGTTTGTTTGTTTGTTTTCTTTTAGATTCCACATATAAGTAAGATCCTATGGTATTTGTCTTTCTCTGTCTGACTTATTTTACTTAGCATAATTCCCTAATGGTCCATTCATGCTCTCGTAAATGGCATGATTTTCTTCTTTTTATGGTTAAATAATATTTCATTGTATATATATATATATATATGTATATACCACATTTTCTTTATCCATTCATCCATTGATGGACACTTAGGTTATTTCCATGTCTTGGCTATTGTGAATGCTGCAATGAACATGGGGATACAGATATCTTTTCAAGTTAGTGTTTTCATTTCCTTGGGATAAATACCCAGAAGTGGAATTGCTGGGTCATATGGTAGTTCTATTTTTAATTTTGGGGGGAACCTCCATACTGTTTTTTATAGTGGCTGCACCAATTTACATTCCCACCAACAATGCACTAGGATTCCCTTTTCTCCATATCTTTACCACCTCTTATTTCTTGTCTTTTTTATAATAGACATTCTAACAGATGTGAGGTGATATCTCACTGCGGTTTTGATTTGCAACACTGCGGTTTTGATTTGCATTTCCCTGATAATTAGTGATGTTGAGCATCTTTTCATATGTCTGTTGGCTACGTGTATGTTCTCTTTGGAGAAATGTCCTCTGCCCATTTTTAAATGGGATTACTTGGTTGTTTTTTTTGCTATTGAGTTGTATGAGTGCTTTGTATATTTGGATATTAACCCTTTATCAAATATATGATTTGCAAATATTTTCTCCCGTTCTGTAGGTTGCCTTTTTAGTTTGCGGATGGTTTCTTTTGCTGTGCAGAAGCTTCTTAGTTTGATATAGTCCCACTTGTATATTTTTGCTTTTGTTACCTTCACTTTTGGTGTCAAATCTAAAAAGTCCCTGCCAAGACCAAGGCATTAAGGAGCTTAGTGCCTATGTTGAAGTTTTAGGAGTTTTATGGTTTCAAGTCTTACACTCATGTTTGAATCTATTTTGAGTTCATTTTTTTGTATATGATGTAAGCTAGTGGTCCAGTTTCATTCCAGTTTCATTTTTTTGAATGTCACTGTCCAGTTTTCACAACACCATTTATTGAAGAGACTGCCCTTTCCCCATTGTATATTCTTGGCTCCTTTGTCATAGATTGACCATATATGTGTGGGTTTATTTCAGGCTCTATTCTGTTCCACTGATCTGTTGTTCCTGTTTTTATGCCAGTACCGTACTGTTTTGATTACTATAGTTTTGTAATGTAGTTTGAAATCAGGAAATGTCATGCCTTTGGTTTTATTTTTCTTTCTCAAGGTTGTTTTGGCTATTTGGGGTCTTTGGTGATTATATTCAAACTTTAGGATTGTTTATTTCAATAAGGATTGCTTTGAATATGTAGATTGCTTTGAATAGTATGGGCATTTTTTAAACAATATTAATTCTTCCAATTTATGAACATGGACTATCTTTCCATTTATTTGTGTCTTCTTCATTTTCTTTTATCAATATCTTATAGTTTTCAGTGTACAGGTCCCTCATTTCTTGGTTAAATTTATTCCTAGGTGTCTTATTCTTTATGATGTAATTGTAAATGGAATTGTTTTCATAATTTCCATGTTCTATCAGGTTTTTTTGTTGTTTTGTTTTGTTTTTTAAGATTTTATTGGGGAACTGGGGGAGAGAACAGCATTGGGGAATCTGGGAAGGGGAACAGACTAGTTGCTGTCCTTTTGTTCTTCAGTCTAGTTGTGGAGGATGTCGCTTCACTGGCCCATGTTGGTATTAGCATTGTGCTCTTCCCTGGTGAGGCAGTCACTTGCCGGCCATTGGATGGCCACTCATGATGGCAGCTCACAAAAGCTCACACACTTTGCTGGCCAGCCCCACTGCAGCTTACGCTGTCACCGGAAACTCACAGCAGCCCAGCTCCAGGCTGAGCTGTTGTTCACCATCTTAGCTGTAGAGGGCGCAACGTCACTGGCCCATGTGGGATCCGAACTAGAGCCCTGCTGCGCAGAGCTGGCATCCCAAGCTAACCCTTTTTTTTTTTTTTTTTTTTTTTTAGCTGAGCCATCCTGCTACCTGTTGGCAGCTCAGCGGCTGCTCAGCTCGGGCTGGACTCGAACCGCTGTNTTGCTACTCTATAACTGTAATTTTGCTACTGTTATGAATCGTAATGTAAATATCTTTTTGTTTTCCGATGGTCTTAGGCAACCCCTGTGAAAGGGTCGTTCGACCCCCAAAGAGGTCTCGACCCACAGGTTGAGAACCGCTGCTCTAATAGATTATCTGATAATAAACTATCTCGACTGTTTATAGTAATCCAGTGGAGATAAAGAATGGAAAATGAGAAGATTGGATTAGTCCAACAATACAATGAAAAGGATAATGAACTCTAGCTTGGTGACAAGATGCCAGCATTATCCTCAGCAATACTCTGGGGTGAAGGAAAAAGAAAAGACAGGGCAAACAAATAGCAAGATGAAGGATTAGGAGGAACCACTAAGGAAAACATTTCAGAATGTCATGTGCATATAAAGCAGGCGACAGCATCTCTTATAAAGATTGTTTTGTGGTAGGGAAAAATAGGAATCTTGATAAGGAGCCCCGGAAACATCCTATGATCTGAGGGACTTATGAGGAAATGTTACTTAATAGGTAAAACCCAAAATTTGGGGGTTTAGCACTGATGAAAAAAATCTGATGGGGAGGAGGACTAAAGAATGTACCTTCTACATTGTACAAGGGAAAAAACAAGGCTTTGGAGTCCCAGCTGGGCCCCAGCTTTGCCTGGATTAAAACCCAGCTCCACCTTTAGTAGCTGAATGTCCTCTGACAAGTTTCTAACCTCTCTCCTTAGCATAATTTCCCTGTCTCTAACATGGAGGCAATAATAGTTCCCACCTCACAGAGTTGTGCAGATTAAATGAGTTTTTATATGTAAAGCAGAGTAGTGCCTAGCACACGGTAAGTGCTGTATTAATGTTTGATAAAATACTGGCCTTAGTTCCCCCATCTGTAACCTGGGATCATAATACTGAACTTACTGTAAGGATTCAAATGATGTATGTGAAGTGTTAGGAGATGCTCAATAGATATTATGTCTCTTCCCCTCCACCCCTCAGCCCCCTACCACCCCCCTATCCTATTACCTTTGAACCCCTCTCTGATTACCAGTGCCACTGCCACAAAGGAACTATTTCTCAACCTGGTCTTAGCAAGGATAAAATATGTTTCCTAGATTTCCCTTGGCTCAGCTGAGAAGCTCAAAAAGAGACTACTGGAGGCCAGGAGAAAATAAAAGGGAAATAACTCCAGAGAATCAGCTGATGTGAAGCCTATCCCCATATTACATCTCTTGGTACTCCGGGGGG
>NW_017731531.1:859060-875025 GCF_001890085.2 Hipposideros armiger
TCAGCGGCTGCTCAGCTCGGGCTGGACTCGAACCGCTGTTGCTCAGAGCTCAAACTCTTGAGCGAGCTCTTAACCAACTGAGCCACTCGGCCGGCCCTCCAAGCTAACTCTTAATCAACACGCCACTCAGCTGGCCCCACCAGTTTTTATTATCAATTCTTTCTTGTTATTTCTTCCCTCATTATCCAGCTTAGATTCTCTGGTTCATCAGTAAAATAAGCCCCATACAAACATAAACTCTCTTTTCTTTCTTTCCCTCTGTTTTTCTCACTGTAGAAAAACCCAGCAGTGGATGAACCCCAAATATGCCACTCCTTGTCTATACCAACATAGCTCTACATTGCAGGAGAAATATCATTTGACTCATGTCTTAAAGTCATGGTCACCAACTTCAAACAGACCCTAACCACTGCCCAGCAATCCTCCGATGTTTCTTCAGCATACTTTCTCTTACTCACCCTCAAAGGCCATTCCACACTTCTCCTTGCTCCTCAGACCTCCCATTCTTTCTTCCCACGCATTTTCAGTTGACTCTAAGTCAGCTTTGTTGAGAACCTCCTTGTACAAGTTAAGGAACTCTTATTTCAAAGCAGGATTTCTCAGTAGCAGCACTATTGACACATTGGGCCAAATATGCTTTGTTGTGGGGAATTGTCCTGTGCATTATAGGATGTTAGCAGCATCCCTGGTATCTACATTCTAGATGCCAATAACACCCACCCCCAACTGAGTCAACCAAAAATATCTCCAGACATTGCCAGATATCCATTGAGGAGTAAAATTTCCTCTAGTTGAGAACCACTGGTTTAAAGCAACAGAAACCAATTCCACTTAACTTAAAGAAAAGGGGGATTTATCGAGAGGATAATGGAGTAACTCACAGACAAACTGAGTGGGAAAAAAATCCCAGGGGATCTTGATAATGTTGGAGTTCTACAACCCTTGACCTGCATTCCCACATGGCCATGACTTGCTGAAGCAAAGTAACAGCTTCCCTTTTTGAACAAGGCAAATACTTTGAGTCTACCAGTCCCCACTTACCCAGCTTTATTCATATTGTCCATGTAGCACTTTTAGGCATTTACCTTTGTGACACTGGTTTGGGAAATTCCATATAACAAAGAGGTGAGTCACTGTTGAGAAAATGTGTTGTAGGAGGGGAAGGTAATCTATGAGATAAGAATTTATGCATAGCCTGAAAAACTCATTGTGATAAAGATAGAAGCAGCAGGTTTTTATATCCTGCCATTTTAATCCCAAGAACATTCTTTCTGATTCTGCCACTCTGACCTCAGGGGATTTTGCCCCCATTATGTATTTGAGAACTTTTCAGTCTATGCATTAATCAAGGAATTGATTCATAAGATACTTTCCAAAACATTCACTAATATTGGCATAATTCTTATTATATGTTTATTGTCAAATATCCTTAGTATCAAAGGTCCCTGGGTCAGGTTTAAAACAAATCTCATTATCCTCAAGTGATATAAATCATTATGTCTCCAAAGGATAAGATATTCCATAACATCACCAACAATTTATCCTTGAAACATTTTATTCCACTTACTGCCTGCATGCCTTAGCTCAGACAACTTCACTTCTTAGAATAGTTTTCTCTCTCACTAAACTCCTAGTCATTCTTCAAAGAACAATGAAGAAATCACTTTCCCTAATCACACCCTCCTAGCATTAGGAAATAATTGCTCCATTAGGCTCTCATAGAATTTTGAAGACACCATTAGTAAAGAACTTATACCTTTATTAGAAATAGAACTGCAATAGGTTTTCTTTTTTAATTTACTAACCTCATTTGGTAGAATTAAAGAATGTGAGTTACTTAAACACAGTGTTTTTGTGTATACAGGGCCTGACATCTAAAGACACTTAATAAATATTTGTTGCATGAATGGATGAATGGCCATAAGCGGGTATGGAAAACTGCTAGGTCAAAAGGTTATTATAGGGTGGGGCCATGATGGGATATGCTATTATGTAATAAGAAGTTGCCATAAGGGGATGAAGCAGAATATGATGTCATAAGAAAAATCTATGAGAATTTATCTGATGACGCTAGTCTGGTAGTGTTGACTACAACAGGAAGAGGAGCTGGACCCTGCATTTAGGCACTAGGGTGATGTAAACCTCTTGGGATTCCTCCCAGGTCTAGATAAGCATTAACACCTACCACAGTGCCTGGAACCTAGTAGGCCTACAATAAACACTTGTTCAATAAATTAATGAGTGAATGAGCCTGGGAATGAACTAGTATATTCTGGGCTCTGGGCCATCCTAAACCAGGCTTTGGTTCTAACCTGGGTTAGTCCAGAGTGGTTTGGTTTCTATATCAAGCTGGACTGGCATATAACTACGTTCTGAGTTGGGTTGAGCTCTTAGCTGAGCACAACATAGTTGTCTATCTATTTCAGTACAACTTTGGGTACCACATTGTATTGAGATGGTATTGGCTGGGATTCTGACTGGGCTGTAACTGGTTTCTGAACTCTTATGCTTGGACTGGTCAACAGGTCTGATCTTAGATATGGGTCCCAGTTTGGGCTATGGATTGGTATGTCATTTTCCTTGGCTATGGAATTAGCCCTTAGCTGAAATCATGAGCTAGTTCAAATCATAGAGTGTGGTCAAAATTCAAGGATAAAAAGTATAACTATTGCACTGTTTTGTATACCTGAAACTAATAAAAAAAAATTCAAGGATAAAAGAACTATTGGGTTGTTGGAAAAGTCATGACATACTTTTTCTATGTTTTTTGTTGCAAAAATGCATCATGACTTTTCCAACAATCAAATAAATGCAAGTAACTTTTGAACATAATATTTTGGCAGTTACACACTTAGGCTAAAGACCAAAAGAACTGCAAGGAATTTTTATTTTCTTTTTCTTTTTTTCTTTCTTTTGGAGAACTAAGGGAATTATCAAGGCCCCTTCTAGTCCTAAAGTCCTCATATACGGAGAAGCAAGACAGCTTTAACTACTTCTCTGAGTAATTCAAGCATACTTTTCCTCTTGGTAAGAAGAAACGTTAACCTTTTCTTTCAATGGGGACAGATCCAGAGGAAACAGAAGAGTTTCCACAGAAAGGAAGACAAGAAGCCAGAAAGGGAAACTATTCCAAAAAATACCTGAGTCTGTCTGCTTGGACAGAAGGATCTTGAAAGAGAGGAAATTTATTACAGGGATTATTCTTTCCTTTCTAGGTCTGTATGTAGCCTTCACCATTGGAGAATTACACGCATGTTAGATATTATTGGGCCTTTACTATACCGTCTAATATTTGCCAAACATACAGTAGTCATGTATTAGTTAATATAAGTATTTTAAAGCACTGGGTAAGTCTGTTTGCCAGCAATTTGTTGATCTGATGAAACATTTTAAAAAGGGAGAACATGAGAAAGGATAACAAGCCTGGCCAAGACATAACCTCCAGCCACCACTACCGTTCATATTTCTAAACAGAAATCATGGCATATGGGTAAACCACAGATTAGGACTTTCTTAGTCAACTCTGGGTCACAAGGTCACATCACACTGAGAAGTCTCTCACCACAACTTCAATTCTTGATCAGGAACAAAAGGCCAGAGAGAGCTCAAATTCCAGCATGAGCCAACCACTGTCATCTACAGGGAATCTCTCATGTCAAATGCCTAGTCTCAGCAAAGGTCCTCCGGGTGTTGTTTCAAATTCCATCTCCAATTTTCAGTAAATGTTTCAGATATAGGAAAAATATTTGAAGTATATTTGTTAATAATGTGACTACTTTGTTGAAAATAAATCTGCCTCATGGTAACATAGTCACATAATTCAAAGAAAGGGGAAAAATCACAGGAAACTTAAAAGTCAGATGTTATACTTCACATTGAAAGATATTAATGCCAAAAATTCTATCGATGTATTTCATGGAAAACATTAAACACATAACCTGGGGCCAAAAAAACCAAGACATTCCACTCTCTCTCAACAATAAATAAGGAATTTTTTTTTACTTTTTTTTGCCACTTTATTGAAGTATGATTGACATATAAAAGGCTGTACATATTTAATGCATACAATTCAATGAGTTTGGAGATAAATATTCACCTGTGAAACCACCATCACCATCATTAAAGCCACAGTCAAATCCATCACCTCCCAAAGTTTCACCCCACTCTTTTTTTTATTATCTATATTATTTTTATTATTTCATTATTGTTATTTTGTTTTATTTTTATTATTATTGTGTGTGTGGTAAAAAAAACACTTAACATAAGATTTACTCTCAGCAAATTTTATTGTATTTTTTTTTAATTGGGGAATTGGGGGATGGGAACAGCACTGGGGAATTGGGGGAAGGGGAACACACAAGTTGCTGTCCTTTTGTTCTTCAGTCTAGTTGTGGAGGACGTTGCTTCACTGGCCCAAGTTGGCACCATCATTGCATTCTTCCTGGGGGAGGCAGATCAGTCGCCGGCTTCTGGATGGCTGCTCATGGCGGCTGCTGGCTACACACGGTAGCCCATGGCAACCTGGTGCAGCAGGGGCTGCAGCCTACGCCGCCACCGCGACTCATGGCAGCCCAGTTCCAGGTTGAGCTGTTGTTCAGCATCTTAGCTGTAGAGGGCAGTGTCACTGGCCCTCATATGTAGGATCCGAACCGGAGCCCTCTGGCCTCCCAAGCCATCTCTTTACCAACGCGCCACTCGCCCAGCCCTCAGCAAATTTTAAATATACAATATAGTATTGCTAGCTATAGGCACTGTGCTATATAATAAGTAGATCTTCAGTACTTATTTATCTTGCATAACTGAAACTTTGTACCCTTTGGCCATCACTGCCCCATTTTCCACTCTCCCCAGCCTCTGGTAACCATCATTCTACTCTCTGCTTCTATGAGTTGGACTATTTTAGATTCCACACATAAGTAAGATCATTCAGTATTTGTCTTTCCATGTCTGGCTTATTTCACTGAGGGTAATATCCTCCAGATCCATCCATGTTGTGCAAATGGCAGGATTTCTTTCTCTTTTAAGGCTGAATTATATTCCATGGTATATATATATACATTTTCTTTATCCAGTCATCCATCAATGGACATTTGGGTTGTTTCCATATCTTGGCTATTATGATTAATTGCTCCGGTGAATGTGGGAGTGCAGTTATCTCTTCAAGGTCTTGAACTCAATTCCTTTAGATAAATATCCAGAAGTAGGATTGCTGGATCATATGCTAGCTCTATTTTTAATTTTTTGAGGAACCTCCACACTATTGTCCATAATGGCTGTACTAATTTATATACCCACCAACATCCTTGCCAACACTTGTATTTTGTTATTTTAATAATAACTGTTCTCCAATAAATTTAATTTAAAAATACAAATATATATATATGATATATGGCAAAAAAAAGCCATTTTAACAGGTGTGAGATGATATCTCATTGTGGTTTTAATTTGCATTTCCCTGATGACTAATGATGTCTGAGCACCTTTTTATGTACCTGTTAGCAATTTGTATGTTTTCTTTGGAGAAATATCTATTCAGGCCTTTGCTCATTTTTAATTGAGTTATTTGTTTTTGCTGTTGAATTGGATGAATTCCTTACATATTTTCAATATTATCCCCTTATTAGATAATACAATTTGCAAGTATTTTTACCTGTTCCATAGGTTGCCTTTTCATTTTGTGGATGGTTTCCTTTGCTGTGCAGAAGTTTTTTAGTTTGATGTAGTCCCACCTAATTTATTTTTGTGCTTGTTGCCTTTACTTTTGGTGTCAAATCCAAAAAATCTGTAAGCAAATATTAAACTCTAGTTAGTTGGTTGGTTTTTTGCATGGAACAAGTTAGTAATTCTGAACGTACCTTTTGTGTATTCTAGGATATAAAAAAATTATAAATATATGTGGATAATTTATAGATTTCTCACTGTCAGAAAGGAGTTCACATATTGAAAGGAAGAAGGCTAGAATGAACCTTATAGTATTAGAATGGTTTGGAGGAATCAGTATAAATTCACCATTTTATATAGACAGATAGATGGATGGATGGATGGATGGAGGATGGATGGATGATGGATGGACGGACAGACAGACGGACAATTGGTAATTAGTTTCCTGGGTCCTTTGAAAAGCAGACATCAAAAATGGGTAGGGAGCTAGAAAAGGCTCACATCTGTCAGATTTGCAATATAAACCTAACCCCAAGTGAAGCAATGCAGGAAGGAAGGAAAGTAGGTAGGAAGATTGGGTGGAGAGCTTAGACTGCTATGTAGTTCTAGAAAAGTTTGTCAGACCATCACGTAGTCTTCCACCTGAAGACTCCATAAGAACAAGTGTCCCAGGAAGAAGCCTACCTCACTATGCTTTCTGTGCTAGTCATTGGCTAGGGAATGGCCTTGGCACAAATATAAAGAATAATTTCCAAGCACAGCAGCTGGGGCCACAGTCAGTAATGCTCCCTGTAGTCAGAAACCTGAGAGGCACTTTTTCATAGTTGCCACTGTTCACTCATTGCACCTTGCAGATCTACTTCTCTACATACATTCAGGGAGCACCTTCTCAGTGGTGCCCCTGTGCCTCTTCTTGAGAGGAAACTTCCTGAGGGAGGTCTGTGGAAACAACTACAGCATCCATTGCTGTAGTTGATTGCAGGGATTCGATTGGTCCTCAGCCTCTCCTTCCTCCACTGTGCACTGTAAATTCCCTTCACACTCAGCTACAACCTCCCCAGGTCTTGGTGGCTTACCTGGTCGTGCAACTCAAACTTTGATCTCTGAGGGGTCTGAATCCATTGATAATCATACTATTCTCAGTCCAGGTTTTCTGTATGCGACCATTCATAGTTGCAGTGGAGCCAAAGAATACCAGGAGGTGCCCCAGTGGATAAGAGGCCTGATGTACTTAACTTGCCACAAAGTGGCTGATTGGTCTTGTCGAGGAACAATGTCATAAAAGCAAACCCTGATTTCACTTCCACTCTTGCCAAGATTAACAAGAAATTGAATGTTTGTTCATTGCTCTAATTCAAGCTCAGACATTCTCGTGACAGCACACAAAAACACACAACAACAATAATGAACGCCACTCAGCAAGACACCGCTACACGTCGACACGAACACAGCTGTGAGACACTGGTATACCAAGGTTATGAAATCTTACCGAGTTGTTTGTACAGTGCTGCCAATGTAAGCACATGGTGGCAAGTTTGTGAACTTAATTGTCAGACCTCGTGCATTTGTATTATATTTAACAATGATAAATCAGAGAAAAGAGATAGCGATTTCCTAAAACCAAAATTGTTAAATGGTTCTCGAGGGGATTTAGAACATGCTGCCAGATACATTGATTTGGCCTACCAATTGTTTTCAGCTAAAGGCACTTGAGAAACAGGAGATGCAAGAAGGGCACTCTGATCTCTAGTGGTTACTTAGGTTGAGCAGATGTATTTATCTGCAGTGCGTGGCACCTGCCTCACCTCCCTCGCAGTATTTGCACTATTTCTAGTGTTCATCGTACTCATCTGGTAAGGAGAGAGGCAGACAAAGGCAGGCTGAGGCCCACAGGTGTTAAGGCCTGCCCTGAAAGATGCCCTCGGGAGCCGTGGTCAGGGCTGCTGCATGGTGTACATTGGCCAGTAGGGAGAACACAGCCTTTGTATGGGAGGAAAAAGTTTCCTAGGGTCTTAAAATTAAACTGACAAAGGCAAATTAATAGGAGAAAAACATACTAATTTATTTAAGTTTTATGTTACACAAAAGTCTTCATAAGGAAATGAAGACATAACGAAACAGTTAACCTGAGTATTTTATGCTAGGTTTGATGGAGAGTGGACAGTTGTGGAGGAATATGACAGGTTAAGGAGTATGAGGTAAGTGTAGTAAACTGGGGGAAACTTAGACCTGTTTATTAGGATTCTTCTCAGCGTCCCTTTGTCTTCAGGATAAGGATGCTCCTTTCCTCTGGGTAGAGGGAGGGCACCTCTCAATGAGAGTTCTATGACTTATTTCAGGGGAAGGAGGGTGAAGGGAAGGTGAGAATGGCCTTCCTACTTCTGCAGTTTTCTCAAAACTCCTTTAGCTTAAAATACTTAATATACTATGGTACCATATTTTGGGATAGCGTGTTCAGAACCCCATCACTCTCAATGGACCACTTGGGTGCTGCCACAGCTTCCTAGAAATCCAGTAACTCAGACCTCCAAAGACGGAGTGGTCACTCAGCCAGAGGATATGGGGCTACACAATGCCTGGCACTCAGACTTGGGAGCTGTCGCTGGAGACAGATAAGTTGGAGGGCAGCATGACTGTGTCAGCATAGAAAACTTAGTTCCTTAAAATTATGAAAGTTCTGTAGTGTCTGACTTTATCTTTTCCCTGTGTTAGTAAAAGAGCCCATGGACATTTGGTTAATATGAGATCCTATAATCAAAAAAGACAGCAGCTGGCATATAGGCCCAGGTACCCAGAACACTCCTTTATCTCTGGAGAAAAGGACAAAGCTCCATTTGTGAGCCTGGAAAATCGCCTATTTGCAAGGGTGAGTGGCCCTTGGAGTTCCTGGCAACGGCTGGGAAAGCTGTTAACCTGAAAGCCACCAAGCTGTGGCTTTCTGTGAGAGCAAATTTTGTCTTGGACTTCAAAGGCATTACATGATCCCCAGAAGGATTAGGTAAATATGTGTGTCAAAAATTTTAAAAAGATATGAGCACTTCCTATGTGTTAGATCCTATACTAGACACTTTACCTGTGAGACAAAGTAAAAGACATTTCCAATGAAATTTTGTTCACCACTGAGTCTCCATTTCCTCCAGGAATGAGAACATCCATACACTGCAGCCAATATAAAAGTATAAGGCAGTCTGATATGTCGTAATCTCCCATATATACAGAGGGTGACAAAAAATGTATACACATTTTAAGAAAGGAAAACTATTAAAATTGTGATACTCAATATATACCAATAACAAAAGATGAATACAAGTCATGTTTGACTTCTGCAATTACAAGAGGTACTTCTGATTACGGCGAACTACTGCTTGAACTATGTTGACCAAAGTGTCCACTTGTGTACATTTTTTTGGCACCCCTGGCATTAATAAATGAGAAAAAGAAGCAGAAAAGTATATATGGTATGTTCCTATTTGTGAATACACACACACACACACACACACACACACACACACACACATAGATGATACATCCAATGCCTTGGTTTCTCAGCTCCTCAGTTCCACGAATTATAATTATCTTGTATGAACATGGCTGGAGAAAAATATACAATCATGCTAATTGATCTGACTTCAAGTTTCTGACCACAATCCTCAAGTGGGCCCTCAATGGTACCCAGCAACCCTACTAATTTCCCTGGCCAATTCACTCTCACGCTCTCCTAACATATCATTTAACTCCTCCTCCTTCTCAAAATTGTAATACCCTTTGCCACTCCTACTCTCAGCTGATGATATTGCTTTTTATTTCACTGAGAAAACTGAAGGGACTGAACAGAATTTCCGCATCCTCTTACCAATAACATCTACTAACCAACTTAATCTCTATGCACCTGTGTACTTTTCCTTCCCCATTAATGGTGGATACTGCATCCAAGCTCCCATCTAAGGCCAACCCTTTCCTTTGTGTGATGGGTGTCACCCCATCTCACCTGACTGGTTGGACTTAAGACCAATTAAATGGAATTTAAGATCCAGCAAATTCAAGAAACTGAGATTTACAAGAAAGCACATACTACAAATTAAGGAAACTATGAGTTGACCTCAAGTGTAAGGTAGGGGTAGAGGTCTCCAAGAATTTTTACAAGAAGATCAACTGGTTTAAGAATCAGGAGGTCTGTTGGAGGAGTGCTGGAGATGTTGGTAATGGCTATTATGAACTTGGGCAAGTTACTTAGATTCAAGGACTTGGGAGGGATGTGGGGAGGTCACAGACAAGGCCAGCAAAACTACCTTTTGACCGTTGGGATCCCTTCTATAACATACTCTGAATTAGTCAGGGTACTCACTTACAAGCAACAGAAATCAACTGAGCTAAACAGAAAAGAACTGTAGTAAAAGGATATTGGTGGTTCACACAATCTCTAGGGAGGCTGGGAAACCAGGATTGGAGGTTCTGCAGCCAGGAACCAAGCCTGGAAGCATACCCTGGACCTGATCTGGTGAAAACACCACAGCTGCCATTAGGCCAAAACACTACAGCATGTGTCATGGAGATGGCTCAAAGCTCTGGCCAACGGGCATAATTAAAGTTATTTAAGTCAATTTTGCTCTCTGCTTCTGAAATCTCAAATTTGAGAAAATACCGAAAGATTCACTGGTTGGCTGCAGGGAGTGATATGAGAAGACATACAAAGAGAAACAGAGATACCAGAGACAAAAAATCCCATTAATAATGGAGTAACAAGGAACAACTGATAATAAAATAACCCCAGCCCCAGGCTAGCCATGCATCCTGAAGGATGGCTGCTCTGCGATTTCTGTGAAATCCTCTTTTCCTTAGTGCTATGCTTAGGCGATGACTATAAAAATGATTAATGTATTAGTTCAAAACCGTCCTTTTCTCTTGCCCTCCAAGGAGAGTTGGGTTTTTCCAGCTTGATTGCCAGGCCTTTGCACTACAGAATCAAGGCAAAGCGTAGAGTCGGATGGAGGAGAAGGAGTCTGCATCTAAAAAACTGAAATTTCTTTTCTGGGGAGAATGTTGAAGAGAGACTGAAGGAAAGGCTGGGGACCGAGGAGTCTCTGGCTACACAAACTAGGTTTGGGTTGTGTTAAAAGTTCAGGGTGAGGGGAAAAGTCAGGGAGCAGCTGCCATAAGGGTGCTACTGCAGGCGGCAGAGGTAGGGAGATGGAAATTTAAGATTTTTTTTCTCTGTATTCTTTTCAATTCTAATTACATTTTGATGGATAGACTTGTTTCTTACAATGTGACACACAGAGATCAGGCCAACTCAACCAGTATGAAGCCTCTGGCCCAACTAGACCATGTAAGACTTTGTTAGCTGGCTTCTTGAAGTCCAGACTCTGAATTCCTCATTTAATAAGTGTTCATTAGATGATTGTTGTACTGATCTGAACTGTGTACACTTAAACTCCCTCACTGTACAGCAGCATGTTCTCATGCAGTTTCCCCTCTCGGGGCACCAATTTCCTTATCTGTAAAACAGGGTGCTTAATGACAATTGCAGACCTTTATTGAGAGATTACTCGGTTTTGAGTGCTGTATTTTACTTCTGTTGTCCTGTATAACTCTTACAACAATCTGAGAGATAGTACTATTATTATTGTCATTTTATACATGAGAAATTTGAAATACAAAGAGTTGAGGCATCTCGCTCAAGGCTTAGTGCCAGGATTCAAAGCCAGGTCATCAGCCTCCAAAACCCCTCTACCACTAACACGCTACTCTCCCTGCAGCTGCCATTGTCTCCAGAGAGGATTTTCTATGGCTTCTCCTTCGCTTATTATTAGCTCCAAATTCAAACTGGTTAGTGCATCCAAATGGCTGAGCCTGACTGAGCATGTGCTGGGAAATGAGCATCTTCCACTTTCAGTTTGTAGAGTGGGAAGTGACTCTGCCTCTCTCAAGTCTCACCAAGATTCCCCTAACATAAGAAATGGGTCCAGAAGCCAAGCAGCTAAAAAGACAAATGTCTTCTCTGACCACTTGCTTTGTGGTCTTTTCTTAAGGAGAAAGCAAAGTGTGGACTTGGAAGTGACTACCCTGTCACTCACTTGCTATGCACCTTTGGGCAAGCCACTTATCTTCCCTGTGCCTCAGTTTCTTCATTTGTAAAATGGGGATAACGATTGTACATACCTCACAGAGTCATTCTGAGGATTAAATGACAATATGTATTTGAAATGTACTTATAACAGTGCCTGGCACATATTAAGTGTCATATAAAATTGCATAAAAATATGGGAATAATTTCACTCTCTAGTTTATCCATTTTCAAGTAATATGTTCAGGTACACTAATGCTAAGTATATAATAATGTTACAACTTTCTCAAAGGAAGAAGAGTAGGGAGTGACAGGGTTTATCTACAAAAAACACATGGGGTTTATTTTTTTTCACCACACATCCCTTTCCACATCCCCTAGGTGTATAGGATTTTTGTTGAGAACACCTGACATACCTACTCATGTGCCTGTGCAGAGGACGGACTCTTGTTCAGGTTCCATTGTAAGATTTCCCTCCATAACCTGCTTTGTTCTCCTGAGTATGCCCTCGCTTTCAGTTCCCATCCCTAATGCTGCAGATCTGCTCCTCTGCCCCAGCCCTGCCCCCTTGGCCCTGCACTAGTCAGAGGATCTCCTAGCTGCAGAATGCCTGCCTTGCTAACCACACATTAGCCAGGTATGGCCCTGCCCTCAGGTCATTCAGACCAAGAGGATCAGTACTATGTAATCTTGAAACTAGCCATTTTGACAGTATATGAGAACTTGAACTGCTTTCATGTTGTTCTCTAGCATAATTTACAACCAGATTTCTCACCATATTCATTCAGCTATGACTTGCATTAGGCCACCCAGAAAAATCATTTCCTTAGAGGAAATTATGTTAGATCAACATCTTCTGTGGTTTATTCTAGTGCGTTTTCTTTTTTAAATTTTTTTTTAGCTGAGCCATCCTGCTACCTATTGGCAGCTTAGCTGCAGCTCAGCTTGGGCCGGGCATCGAACTGCTGTTGCTCAGAGCTCAAACTCTTGAGCAAGCTCTTAACCAACTGAGCCACTCGGCCGGCTGGTGTGTTTTCATTTTAATAATAGGGAAGATCATCTCTGGAAATAATTTTAAGTTCCATGATATTGTAGAAAGTAACCCTAGACGGCAGTCAGGCATCTTGGGAGTTTAACCCTTGCTCTGCCCTTCTGACACTAAGGTTGAGTTGCTTCACCTCTCTGAGTCCCCTCTTCCTAAGACATTCAGTGGTATGGGAAATGGCAAATACTTTTTGATGCTCTCAGAATCAAAAGTAGGCTTCTACTGATCAATGGAACTTTGGGACTGGATACCAATGTCTAATCCCTCAATTTACAGAGAAGAAAATGAGGCTAATAGTGATAATGTGGCTTACCAATGTCAGACATCCAGCTGAGATCAAAGTCAAGACAATGTGATGAAGAGCTGTGCTCTGTTGTTTGCTAGACCCCAGGCCATTGTGTGCCTATTGGTTCTCATGTAGCAGCAAATGATATTATGCTTAGCTTAACAGACAGTTTTCTTCCTTTATTCAGATAAATTCCTTTGAAGTAAATCAAGTCCTTGCATTTGTTGTAATTTACTTTGAGAGGGATTACAAGCTTTTATCTTATATTGTTGGCTGTAATAATTATAATTTTGAACAGCTTTAAACCTTATTTGTGGGATACAAAAAAATTAAGTAAAACATTTTGAAAGATGAAAATTTTCCAATTTTATAATTCAACAAGACACTTAGCATGCAGAAAAAAAGGGGGATATTAACAAGTGCCTTTATTTGGACTTACGAATTATAATAGGGTTTTCTTGTGAGAGAACAGTAGGGACAAGTTTTCAAGACTTGAAGGTTTTTGATAATTAACATGGTGGTAATTAGTTTTCCTCTGACATTTTGCAATTTATTTTTGTGTAACACCATTCATCTAAAGATTATAAATGAGTTTTAATCTTGTCTATAATTAAGTTTCATATGATCCATTTATTTTAATTGGTTTCTCTCAGTTTTCAGATGAGCAAATCAAATTTTTCAGAATTAAGATACCCTCAAAAGCTCTACATTGCCTGTCCCTTATTTAGCAAATTCAAGCCTGAATATGGCTTGTAAGTGGCCTCTTATCGAAATTTAGCCTTGCCTGTAACAGGATTGGTGATCCCACCATGCTAGCCACCAGTTCAGGGTCACCAAATGAGCCAAGGCCTCCCAGCTCCAAAGCAATCAGCCGACCGCCATCTCTTCACCACCCTCCTGAGTTCTCTTCCCACTCACCCAGCCACTTTCACTTCAGCTTCCCCTGCTTTGCCTTTGAACTTCCCTTAGGACCTGTGTTCAACCACTCTTTTCTCTCTCTGAGCTTTAGTCTCCCTCAGACAGGATACCTGGCCAAAGCAGCCGTTTAGCCAGTGCCCTTGCTGGACCTGCCTTGGACTAGAGAATGGGGCGATTTAGATACCCATTGCTGCCATTCTGTCCTCTGTCTAGGTATAAGGGAACAAAACAAAGGAAGCTAGTCTGAGGTTTGCTCCAGTCCCTAGAGGTAGAGTGCTTGGGCTTCAGCACTAGGTTCTGAATTGGAAACCTAAAACACCAAAGGAAAGAGAGGATGATAAATATTATTGATGAATCCTTGTTGAAAATAGAGGTATAGCTAGAAGTGTGGGTGTGTTGTCTGTAGCTTTGTTACTTGAAGTGTAGTCTAGGGACCTGCAGACTCAGCATCACCTGGGAGCATCTCGGCCCTATCCCATACCTGAGAACCCAAGTATGCATTTTAATAAGGCCTCTAGGTGATTTGTGTGCACACTGTCTAAGGTAAGTCTGGCTTGATCTATGAAAGGCCTCGGAGTGACCAGGGCCTGAGAGACAGATGTGTGCTACCCAAAATGCAATAGAGGCCAAATGCTAATCTAGTCACCCACAGGGTGACATCACTGCCACAGCACTTAAATACTTGAAGGATGAATGCCTGCTCGTTTCTCCCTGTTGGCAGACTTGACTGAGGACGCTAGATTCTCATCAGGTTACCAGGTGAACCTGGGGTGTTTCCCTCCTAAATGATCAGACTTTCTCTAGGTATATTCATGCCAGCCTGAGGACCCTTCAGTTTTCTTCCTCTGCTCCTAAAAAGCAACTTAACTTTTCTCATTTTCTCAAGCTTGGGGGCATCTCCTGATAACTCCCAAATAATACTGATAATCATAAGTCACATGATCTCATTTAATCCTCACAACAACACTATGCAATAGGTACTGTATCCCCATTCTACAAATGCAATAACTAAGGCTCAGAAATGGAAGTAATGTGTTCAAGGTCACGGATTTCGTAGTAGGGGGATCAGAATCCTGCCTGGCTCTACAGCCTGTGGTTTTAGGTCCTGCCATATGCAAGCTCCAAACCTGCTTTGCAAGTCGTTGTTTACAGAGGAATGACTGACTCATTTTCCTGCTTTTTCTTATGGTTCATAGAATGTGTCAACTTCATCACTCTGGTTACTGTCATTTTTATCATCATCAATGAACACTTGTTGGAAGCTCTCATGGTGCTGGGCACTACAATTTTAATTCCCTACACACAGTTTCTGCCTGCATACTCTTCCTTTTAAATAATCACTTTGCTAGGAATACAGTATTTCCTTTTGGAAGTGTGACAGACTATAAGCAGTTGATGAGATATGTGTTTTAGATATGTGCTGGAGAAAAAACATTTGCTGAGTTATTCACCATGCACATCAGAACAATTGATGCCGTGTGTGTGTTTGTGTGTGTGTACACACGCATACAAATAATAGACTATTACGCAGCAATAAAAAAGAAAGATCTGCCATTTGCTACAACATAGATGACTATAGAGG
This sequence comes from Hipposideros armiger, assembly GCF_001890085.2. Taxonomy (NCBI): domain Eukaryota; kingdom Metazoa; phylum Chordata; class Mammalia; order Chiroptera; family Hipposideridae; genus Hipposideros; species Hipposideros armiger. Next base: position 874,617 of record NW_017731531.1, read on the forward strand.
GTATTATGCTAAGTGAAATAAGTCAGGCAGACAAAGACAAATGAGAGCTTCCAACAAGTGTTCATTGATGATAATAAAAATGACAGTAACCAGAGTGATGAAGTTGACACATATGCTGTCTATAAGAGACCCACTTCCAATCAAAAGACACAAACAAAAAGTAAGGGATGGAAAAAGATATTTCATATGAACGGAAACAACAACAGAAAAATCTGGAGTAGCTGTTGGGAGCCGGCTGCACCTCAGTATCTGACATGCCTATCACACTGCTATTGGGACAAATCCTGAAGCTCTCTGGCTGAGAAACAGATGCTGCTTTATGTTTTGAAAAATTTAAATTCCCCTTTGGATGCCCCCAGTAGGATAAAAGATCTGACACCCCTTCTTATATTGATTGTTTTATTTTCTT
>NW_017731531.1:877010-880861 GCF_001890085.2 Hipposideros armiger
GACAGCAACTTGTCTGTTCCCCTTCCCCCAATTCCCCAGCACTGTTCCCATCCCCCCAATTCCCCAATAAAAATCTTAAAAAAATATATTATGAACAATTATATGACAACAAATGGACAATGTGGAAGAAATGAATAAATTCCTAGAAACATACAGTCTTCCAAGACTGAATCAAGAAGTAACAGAAAATCTGAACAGACTGATTACTACTAATGAAATCTAATCAGTAATCAAAATCTCCCAACAAACTAAAGTCCTGTACCAGATGGCTTAAAACACAGGTGACTTTTACCAAACATGCAAAGAAGAATTAACAGCTATCCTTCTCAAATTATTCCAAAGAAATTCAAGAGGAAAGAAAGCTCCCAAGTTCATTTTACAAGGCCACAATTACCCTGATTCAAAAACCAGACAAAGATATAACAAAAAAAGAAAATTATCTAGTATTCCCTGATGAACATAAATGCAAAAATCCTCAACAAAATATTAGGAAACCGAATTCAGCAATACATTATAAAGATCATATGCCATGATCAAATGTTTTTATCCTGGGATGGAAGAAGGTTGGTTCAACATCTGCAAATCAATTAATGTGATACATCACCTAACCAAAATGAAAGATAAAAATCATATGATCATATCAATAGATGCAGAAAAATCCATTTATGATGAAAATTTAGCAAGTGGGAACAGAGGGAACATACCTCAACATAATAAAGACCATTACAACAACTCACAGCTCACACTCTACTCAATGGGTAAAAACTAAAACCATTCTCTTCAAAATCAGGAACAAGACAAGGATGCCCACTTCCACCACTTTTATTCAACATAGTATTGAAAGTCCTAGCTACAGCAATCAGATAAGAAAAAAAATAAAAGTCATCCAAATTGGAAAGGAAGAAGTAAAATTGTTATTATTTTCAGATGACATGAGACTATATATAGAGAACCCTAAAGATTTCACCAAAAAACTATTAAAAGTAATAAATGAATTTAGTAAAATAGCAGGAAACAAAATTAATATTCAGAAATCATTTGCAGGCTGGCTGAGTGGCTCAGTTGGTTAAGAGTTGGCTTAAAAGCGTGAGCTCTGAGCAACAGGGCTGTCGTTCAATTCCCACATGGACCAGTGATGCTGTGCCTGAGCTGAGCTGTCACTGAGCTGCCAACAGGTGGCAGGATGGTTCAGCTGGTGTAACAAGATTGCCTGTTTGATGGTGGGCTATGCCCACCCACAGCTAAGACTGAACTCGGCACCTTGAGTTGAGCTGCTGCCCAGATGGCTCAGTGGATAAAGCGTGTGCTTTTAACAACAAGGCTGTTGGTTTGACTCCCACATGGGATGGTGACTATGCCCACCCGCAACTAATATTGAACACAGCACCTTGAGCTTAGAGGCCATGAGCTGCTGATGGGCAGCCAGATGGTGACTGGCACCCTCCACAACGAAGACTGAAGAACAACAACTTGGCTGGTCCCCTTCCCCAATTCCCCAACACTGTTCCCCTCCCCCAATTTCCCAATACAATCTTAAAAAAAAGAAATCAGCTGCATTTTTATATACCAATAATGAACTGTCAGAAAGAGAAATTTAAAAAACAATTCCATTTACAATTGCATCAAAAAGATAAAATACCTAGGAATAAATTTAACCAAGGAGGTAAAACACCTGTACTTGAAAAGCTATAAGACACTGAAGGAAGAAACTGAAGAAGATACAAATAAATGGAAGCATATACCATGCTCATGGATAGGAAGAATTAACATAGTTAAACTGTCTATACTACCCAAAGCAATCTATAGATTCAGTGCAATCCCTTTCAAAATACCAATGGCATTTTTCACAGAACTAGAACAAATAATTCTAAAATTTATATGGAACCACAAAATATCCTAAATAGCCACAGTAATCTTGATAAAGAAAAACAAAGTTGGCGGTATCATGCTACCTGATATTAAACTATACTACAAGGCTATAGTAATCAAATCAGCATGTTATTAGCATAAAACAGACACATATCAATGGAACAGAATAGAGAGCCTAGAAATAAACCCATACCTTTATAGTCATTTAATCTATGACAAAAGAGGCATGAATATACAATGTAGTAAAGACAATCTATTCAATAAATGGTATTGGGAAAACTGGACAGATACATACAAAAAATGAAATTGGACCACCTTCTTACATTGTTTTCAAGAATAAACTCGGGCCGGCAGAGTGACGCGTTGGTTAAGAGCTGGCTTGGGAAGCCAGAGGGCCCCGGTTCGGATCCCACATATGAGGGCCAGTGACACTACCCTTTACAGCTAAGATGCTGAACAACAGCTCAACCTGGAGCTGGGCTGCCATGAGCGGGCAAGGGCGTAGGCTGCAGCCCCTGCTGCCGTGGGTTGCCATGGCTACTGTGTGTAGCCAGCAGCCAGCGTGAGCAGTCAGCAGCCACAGTGAGCGGCCGTCCAGAAGCCNATTTCCTAATGGGTAAAGGTTTAAACGTGGAAAAACAACTTTGGGAAAAACAGCTCAATGACGTAAATAGTTACCTGCCCAGTATAAAAAGGACAGGCTGTAAAAATAAAGTGAGACATTAATTCTTGAAAAACGCTTCTCTGTCTCCGCGTTCTTGCCTCGCGACTCCGTCTCCACCTAAGGGAACCCCTGGACTTGTGGGAGCCGGTCTCCCGCAAGTAGCAATACTTGTATCAGACAAAATAGACTTTAAAACAAAGACTATAATCAGAGACAAAAAGGGTAATTGCGTAATGATAAAGGGATCAACCCAACAAGAGAATATAAACTTTATAACCATTTATGCACCCAACATAGGAGCACCTAAATATGTAAAACAAATATTGACCTACATAAAGGGAGAGATCAACAGTAATACAAACATAGTGAGGGACTTTAGCACTCAATTGACACCAATGGAAAGATTTCCAGGTAGAAAATCAACAAGGAACAGCAGCCTTACATGACACAGTAGGCCAGATGGATTTAATTGACATTTTTGAGCATTTCACCCCAAAGCAGAAAAATATACATTCTTTTCAAGTGCACATGGAACATTTTCCAAGATAGACCATATGTTAGGCCACAAAACAAGGCTCAATAAATTTAAGAAGATTGAAATCATATCAAGCATCTTCTCTGACCACAATTGTAAGAAACTAGAAATCAATTACAAGGAAAAAAAACTGAAAAACACACAAACACATGGAGGCTAAATAACATGCTACTAAACAATGCATGGGTCAACAATGAGATCAAGGAAGAAATCAAAAGATACCTTGAGACAAATTGAAAGGATAACACAATGCAAAGTTGATGGGAGACGGCGAAAGCAATCCTAAGAGGGAAATTCATAGCAATGCAGGCCTCCTTCAAGAAACAAGAAAAATCTCAAGTAAACAACCTAACCTTACACTTAAAGGAACTTGAAAAAGAACACTACACAGAGATCAAAGTTGAGTAGAAGGAAGGAAATAATAAAGATTAGAGTGGAAATAAACAAAATAGAGTCTAAAAAAACAATACTAAAGATCAATGAAACCAAGAGCTTATTGTTTAAAAAGATAAACAACATTGATAAAACTTTAACCAGACTCATCAAAAAAAAGAGAGAGAGGACCCAAATAAATAAAGTCAGAAATAAAAGAGAAGTGACAACTGACACCACATAAATACAAAGGATTATAAGAAAATATTATGGGGCCAGCCGAGTGGCGCGATGGTTAAGAACTGGCTTGGGATGCCAGAGGGCCCCGATTCGGATCCCACATATGAGGGCCAGTGACACTGCCCTCTACAGCTAAGATGCTGAACACCAGCTCAACCTGGAGCTGGGCTG
>NW_017731531.1:883646-885845 GCF_001890085.2 Hipposideros armiger
GGAAGAGCGCAATGATGGTGCCAACTTGGGCCAGTGAAGCAACGTCCTCCACACCTAGACTGAAGAACAAAAGGATAGCAACTTGTCTGTTCCCCTTCCCCTAACTCCCCAATAAAAATCTTTAAAAAAAAAAAGAATAAGCTCAAAGTGAATTAAAGACTTAAATGTTAGACCCAAAACTATAAAACTCCTAGAAGAAAACATAGGCAGTTAACTCTCTGACATTGCTGTTAGTAATATTTTTTCTGATCTATCTCTTCAGGCAAAGGAAACAAAAAAAAATAAGCAAACAGTACTATATCAAACTAAAAACTTTTTGCACAGCAAAGGAAACCATCAACAAAACAATAAGCGAGACTACTGAATGGGAGAAGATATTCACCAATGATACATCTGATAAGGTGTTAATATCCAAAATTTATTTTAAAACTCATACAACACCAAAAAAACAAACAATCCAATTAAAAAAATGAGAAGAGGACCTGAATAGAAATTTCTCCAAAGAGGACATACAGATAGCCAAAAGACCTATGAAAAGATGCTCAATGTCACTAATCATCAGACAAATGCAAATTAAAACCACAATGAGATATCACCTCACACCTGTCAGAATGGCTATCATCAATAAATCAACAAGTGTTTGATTCACAGCCCGGGCTGAGCTGCCGCTGAGCTGCCAACAGGTGGCAGGATGGCTCAGCTAAAAAAAAAATTAAAAAATATAATAAATCAACAAATGTTGGAGAGGATGCAGAGAAAAGGGAACCCTGTTCATTGTTGGTGGGGTTGCAAATTGGTGCAGCCACTATGGAAAACAGTTTGGAGTTTCCTCAAAAAATTAAAAATAGAACTACCTTATGACCTAGCAATTCCATTTCTGGGTATTTATCTGAAAAAAATCCAAAAGACTAATTCGAAAAGATATACGCACCCCTGTGTTTATTGCAACACTATTTACAATAGCTAAGATATGGAAGCAACTGAAGTGCCCATCAACAGATGATTAGATAAAGAAGATGTGATACATATATACGATGAACTATTACTTGGCCATAAAAAAGAGTGAAATCTTACCATTGTGAAAACATGGATGGACCTAAAGGATATTATGCTAAGTGAAATAAGTCAGACTGAGAAAGACAGACACTATATGATCTCACTTATATGCAGAATTTAAAGAACAAAATAAATGAACAAACAAAACAAAAACAGACTCATAGATACAGAGACCAAACTGATGGTTGCCAGAGGGGAGGGGTGTTGGGGAGCTGGGTGAAAAGGTGAAGGGATTAAGAAATATAAATTGGTAGTTACAAAATAGTCACGGGGATGTAAAGTACAGCATAGAGAATACAGTCAATAATGTTGCAGCACCTATGTATTGTGCCAGGTGGGTACCAAGCTAATTGGGGTGATCATGTGTAAATTATATAAATGTCTAACCACTATGTTGCACATGTGAAACTAATATAAAATAATATTGAATGTCAGCTGTAACAGAAAAAAATATATATATTTTTAAAAGTGGCCTCTGGCAAATAATTTAGCTTCTTTTTTTGTGGTTATTATTAATTTTTATTTTGCCATCTGTGTTAAAGTCATACAGATGTTACCAGCTCCTCATTACCATTGAAGCACTTGAATGATATCATAATCAATTGAGCTCCAAATGTCTCTTATGTGCACAGCAACAGTTAGGGCTCTAGAGGACTCAAGAACACTACAATGTTCTTCCCTTCAAGGATCCGTGGGTCTTAAGGGAATGTGGAGGTTATGTACGGTGCTTCTAATGGTGTCTGACATACAGTAAGCCCTCAACAAGTGTTCACACACTTCTTTCTATCCCTGGATCTGCCTTCTGCCCAGTGCTGGAATCCCTGATTCCAGGCCTAATAGAACATTTTCTGAGATGGATTCCTTCTAACCTTCACTGTCAATATCATGAGAACAGGGACCAGGTCTTGTTCATGCCTCATCTCTTGTGCCCAGAACTATGCCTGGTGCATGAAATGTGCTAAATAGTGACCTTTCCAGGGAAACTAATTCTAGTTTTGTCTTACCCTCCTTGTTAAAGATGTGAGCTGAAATCTGCCTCCTTATCACTTGCGTTCAATGGTTTCTGTCTTGCCTGATCTAAGGAGTTCTGAATAAATATAAGCTCCTTTTCAATCTCCTCTTCTTGCCCTCCTGTCATCATTG
>NW_017731531.1:886126-906936 GCF_001890085.2 Hipposideros armiger
CGTTGGTTAAGAGCTGGCTTGGGATGCCAGAGGGCCCCGGTTCGGATCTCACATATGAGAGCCAGTGACGCTGCCCTCTACAGCTAAGATGGTGAACAGCAGCTCAACCTGGGGCTGGGCTGCCGTGGGTCGCTGGCGATGGCGTAGGCTGCAGTCCCCTGCTGCAGTGGGCTGCCATAAGCTACCGTGTGTAGCCAGCACCCAGAGTGAGTGGCCAGCAGCCGCTGTGAGCGGCGGTCCAGAAGCCGGCGACTGATCTGCCTTGCCCGGGAAGAGCGCAATGATGGTGCCAGTTTGGGCCAGTGAAGCCACATCCTCCACAACTAGACTGAAGAACAAAAGGACAGCAACTTGTCTGTTCCCTATCCCCCGATTCCCCAGAGCTGTTCCCCTCCCCCAATTCCCCAATTAAAAAAAATCTTTAAAAAAAAAAAGAAAAAGAAAAAGCAAGGGCAGAGAAGGGTTTGCAGCATGGGTTGGACAAATATTAGAAGCAGTAGTATAAGGAAAGAAACAAACATGAATTCAAATGCAAAATTTGCTTTTATGAAAAATATTCAATAATAGTATTTAAGCAAACATGTAGCTCAAAATCTTTTGTTATTCCAAATACATGAGCATTACTTTAAACATATGCATGCAAAGACATTCTCAAACATGTAAAGTTTATATGTTCCCAAAAGGATTCGAAGCAACTTATAGAAATACAACATAACAGAAAATAAATGAGTTAAGTAATGGGGTGGAGGTGAGAAGTAAAGGCAAACAAGAGAAGGAAAATAAACTAAAGTCAGTTGTTAGGATTGGCATACAAAAGCATGTATTATACAATTTTAAACAATAACTATGTCTGGGCTGTATATTTGATTCTGAGCTTCTAGGAACAAAACAATAGGGGAATATGACCAATTATGAAATTCAGTGTTCCTATGATAACAATGAAGTAGTTCTTAAGAGAAATATAGCTTCCTGGTATTAATTTCTGAGAGAAATATCCCTTTGAGTCACTCTATGACATAAAGGTCAAAGTCCTCAACAATATCCCCACAATACATTCAATAGCAAAATTCCTAGGGCTTTCTCTTAAACTAACTTCAGTGAAAAGGCCAAAGTGCAATTCAGTGCGAAGCAGTTCTACAGAGTCCAGAGACAATCCAGCCATACAGCTTATTCTACCAGCTGTAAATCAGAGATAACATTTAGAATGTCTAGAGAAATGGATGCATTATGTATCCTTCAAGTAATCCTCAGTGAGTATTACTTCTTTCACCTGAGCTTTTGATGAATAATGTGCAGTAGAGAGTTTGAAGTTATTTCTCTAGCAAGAAACTAGAATGGAAATGGTCTTTGCTATTAATTATAGTTGTTTTGACAATCAATGGAGCTGAAGGTAGAATTGACATTCTTTCAGAGAAGTAAGGAGTCAATCAGTGTGACAGCCTGAAAAGGAAGGCCATCTTCTTGCTGTTTGCCATTTTTATTAAAATATACAATATAACATACAATATTACATTAGTTTCAGGGGTACACCATAGTTATTCAACATTTATATGCCTAAAGAAATGATCACCATGATAAGTCCAACAACCATCTGACGCTGTACCACACTATCACAATATTATTGACTATATTCTTATGCTGTACATCCCCATGACTTGTTTTATACCTGGAACTTTGAACCTCTTATTTCCCTTCATCATTTCCCACCCTTTTAAAATTTTTCAATTACAGTTGACATTCAGTATTACTTTATATTAATTTCAAGTGTACAGCATAATGGTTAGACATCTATGTGTATATAATTTAAGAAGTAATCCCCCTGACTAGTCTAGTACCCACCTAGCACTGTACATAGTTATTATGACATTATTGACTATACTCCCTATGCTTTACTCTATATTCCATTACCATTTTGTAATTACCAATTTGTACTTCTTAATCCCTTCACCTTTTTCACACTGTCCCCAAGCCCTTTCCTATCTATCACCCCAAAAAAATCTAGTACCAATCTGACATCATACAGTTATTACATTATTATTGACTATATTCTTTATGCTATACCCTACATCCCCATGAATGCTGTGTAACAACCAATTTGTACTTCTTAATCACTTCCCCTTTGTTACCCATCTCCCCATCTTAGCTAATAAATCGCTGATTCAGTCCTCTGCTTCATCTAATCTACTGTTGATTCCCTCTAATGTATTCTTCATTTCCGACTGGTTCTTTTTTAGGTTTTCTATCCATTTTTATGTTTCCTATCTCTCTGTTGGAGTTCTCCCTGAGATCACTGAGCATCCTTATAACCAGTGTTTTGAACTCTGTGTCTGGTAGATTGCTGATCTCCATTTTGTTTCATTCTTTTTCTGGAGCTTTGTTCTGTTCTTTCATTTGGGACATGATTCTTTGTATCCCCATTTTAGCTGCCTCCTTGTGTTTGTTTCTATGTATTAGGTAGAGCTGCTATTTCTCCCAGTCTTAGTAGAGTGGCCTTATGTAGTAGGTATCCTGGGGGGCCCAGTGGCTCAGTCTCCCTGGTCACCTGAGCTGGGTGCTCCAGGTATGTCCCTGTTTGGGTTGTGTAGGCTCTCCTGTTGTAGTTGAGCTTTGGTTGCTGTTTGCTTATCAATGGGAGGGATTGAATCTTGGACTGATAGGTTGTGAGGACTGGCCATGACTACAATAAAGGGGCTGTTGTGCAGGGCCTGACCCTACAGAGCAAGATTTGCTTTAGCAGGGCTCTGATGCCTGCCCAGTCTGCCCTGTGGGTGTGTTGTCCTTGGAGACAGCCAGGTTATGCGCCAGCTGTCTAAAGCTGGCCACCAAGTGTGCCAGTCCTGTGGCCTCCTGGGAGGGGCTCCATTGTAGGCCAGGTTCAGCCACAGCCTTGTCCTGCCCAGGGCCACCTGGTGTGAGTCACAAAGTAATCCGAATGAAGATGGCTCCCACCTGCACAGGGCTTGCAGGTGCTTCGAGAGGCAAAGTCATGAACCAAGGCTGACTGCTACTAGTGCTGGGCTTGGGGCTCCTCAGCAAGAGGTATGGTACACACCAAAGCCAGATGCTACTTGTTTGGAGTTTGTGAATCTTTGAGAGATTTTAGGAAAGTCTGTAACATGAGCCAAGACAGGCTGTTTGTATAGGAAAGCCACTGGAAGCAGCTTGGGTGGCCCCAAAATTTGGGAGGGCAGGGTCTCAGGAATCAACAGGGCAGGGCAAACAAATGATGTTAGCTAGGTTGATGGAGACCTGCATCTGCACACTGGGAGGGGGAGGGCTCAACAGAGAAACAATGGATTCTGCCAGTACCTCTGTCTGGGAGAAAGCTGCCCCTCCAGCCCTCGTCCTGAAGCCAGATAAATCAGTTCCTCCCCATGTGTCCCTGGTGCCTTTCAAACTGCTGCCCCAGCCCTGAAGCTCACAGCAAGCAAGTCCATCAGTGAGTAAGTCAATGTATGGGCTTTTTAAAAGGAATGTTTGGGACTCCAGCCACCCTCTGTCTCACCAACCACAATCTCCACTGGTTTTCATAGCCAGAAGTTATGGAGACTTCTCTCCCAGGCACTGGAATGGAACCCTGGGTTGGGGAGCCTGGTGTGGGACTGGAACCTCTTACTCCTCTTACAGGGACCTCCACAGCCAAAATATCCCTCCCAGTTTTTAACAGTCACATGTGGGTGTGGGACCAGACCATTCCACATCTCTTCCCCTCCTACCAATCTTGAGGTGGCTTCTTCTTTATGTCCTTAGTTGTAGGACTTCTGTTCAGCTAGACTTCAAGCAATAATCAGTGATGGTTGTTCTGTATTTTAGCTGTAATTTTGATGTGGTCATGAGAGGAGACAAGCATGGCATTTACCTACTCTGCCATCTTGACCTGAAATTCAGAACTGTTGATCTTGAGCTATGCTTTCTGACAATAATTATACAGAAAGATTCAGAGCCTGCTGAGTGGTAATAATACCATATTCTCAGCATAGAGGCAAATAATTATCTTTCCCTTCTTAATAAAATAAAAAGCCATGTACTAAGCCCACCTAAGAGTGGTTTTAGCCTATTAAAAAAGCACATTTTGAAGAAAAACAAAAACAAAATGCTTTGTGCTTGAGCCAATAGTTATCTGATCTGTTGGCATGACAGACTAGCTAGCTAGTTACCAAACCAATTTCCTTTCTCTCTGGGCCCACAGTTCAACGACATTTCCCAGCCTCCTTTGCAGTTAGGTATGGGCAAGTGAGTTCTGGCCAGTAGTATTGGATACATTTCACCTTCAGGCTGGTGCAGGAAACCACAGAGTGACCTTGGATGCAATGTATTGAAGATGGTAGACCTTTCCATCAGTCTAGGTCCCAACCTCTTATTGGGCTTATGTGTGAGAGAAATAACTTTCAATTGTGTTAAGCCACTGAGATTTCAAAGTTTATTGTTACAGCAGCTAGTATTTAGTCAATATAGCATTTAAGTCAAGTCAAGGGCCGGCCGAGTGGCTCAGCTGGTTAATTAAAAGCATGAGCTCTGAGCAACAGGGTCACTGGTTCAATTCCCATATGGGCCAGTGAGCTGTGTCCAAGCTGAGCTGCCACTGAGTTGCCAACAGGTGGCAGGATGGCTCAGTGGTTAGAGCATGGACTCTTAGCAACAAGGTTTCCGGTTCGACTCCCACATGGGATGGTGGGCTACGCCCACCCACAACTAAGATTGAAGACAGCACCTTGAGTTGAGCGGCCACGAGCTGCCAACGGGCAGCCAGATGGTGACTTGACTTGGAGCTGAGCTAGCTGCACCCTCCACAACTAAGACTGTAGGACAACAACTTAGCTGTTCCCCTTCCCCAATTCCCCAATAAAATCATTAAAAAAAAAAAGAATATACTTCTACTTCTCTGCACTTCAATTTCAACTGTAATATGGAAATATTAATAGCACTTACCTCTTAAGTTTGTTCTAAGAATTAAATATGCTAATGCATATAAAGTGCTTCAGTGTCTGGCACAGAGTAAACATTCAATCATGTTGGCTATTGTTATTAAAAAACCTTCCTAGGGCCGGCCGAGTGGCTCAGTTGGTTAAGAGCTCGCTCATAGAGCTTGAGCTCTGAGCAACAGCAGTTCGAGTCCAGCCCGAGCTGAGCAGCCGCTGAGCTGCCAACAGGTAGCAGGATGGCTCAGCTAAAAACAAACAAACAAAAAAAACCTTCCTAGTAGTATTAAGATGTAGGTTCCATATACGTATAACTCAAATTTCCTCTATTAGATTCTAGTAACAACTGATGTCACATTTATGTTACTAGTCCCATTGTGCTGATCTGTGCCCCTATCACTGTAGGGCTTCAGTACATTTCTGGGCAACTTAGGTTGTCCCACACATGCTCTAAAATTGTTCTTCTCTGATCTCCATATTGTTCTCTGTTAACCACTTTTGAAGTTACTGGGGAACAGGGGTGGCCGAATGAGGAAGACTTGCCATCACAGCATGCGGATCCTGCCCAAGGTGGGGCCTCTCATTTGTTCCAAAGCTATAGACCCTCAAGATGCCAAAATAGACTCCTACACATTTGTATCTGTTTTTTCCAAGTTTGCTTTAAGATTTTAATTTTGTGTAATACTTTACTACATTTTAGGAAATGTTAGAAACACATTTAGGAATTATTCTCAGATATCACAGAACAAGTTTTAATTCATTCAATTTTCCATTTTCAAGGAATAGGCATATGGGAAGGGGTCATCACCACTGAGTCCAGGAATTCCTGGTCAGTTGCCTAGGCCTCTTCTTTACCCACATCTTGGCCATACACTGAGTTACCACAATACACCCAGACATTGCTCCTAGGTTTGGCTGCCAGGAATTCTTAACCTGAGGTCCATAAACCCCTCCCCTAATAACCCCCAAGAAATTGATGGATAGAATTCAGGAGGCCTTATGGACTTGGATGGGGGAAAAGTCACATCTTTATTTTTACTATAACAGAAATTTAGCAATTCCTTCCATTACTAATGTAGGTAACAAGTCATAGTAGTATTAGCAGTGTCTGTGACTTTGTCACCAACAGATATCCCAATAGATATTTCTATGTCATAATATAGCAGTTAAAAATATCTTGAAATATCATTTATGCTCATAGTACTATGAAATTATGTTAGTCACTAGATATACCATTATATCTTATTTAATACATTAATAAAGATGCATGTATATTACTATAGCAAATTGATTTAATATTTTGAGAACTATATTCCAGTGTAATTGGCTCTCAATTGTATTTTAGCTTTGTATGTTGAAACATTATTCTGAAAAAGGAGTCTATAGACTTCACCTGACTGCCAAAAATGTCCATGGTACAAAAAAGGAAAACCTGTAGGTTATTGGGTATGACACATACCTCTACACCCCATGTATTTTTCTTTACTCTCCTCAAAGATGACTACAGCGGTGACAAACATTCAGACACATTGAAATGCCATCCCCTAGGACAGCATGGTAGATGATAAAGAGCTTAGGCACTGGTGTCAGGCCTGTTTCACCACTTATTAATTGTGTAACCGAGGCAAGTTACTTAACCTCTCTGTACCTCATCTGTAACAGGGGAATTATAATTGTTCCTTCCTCATAGGCTTATTGTGAAGCATAAATGAGTTAATCCATTAAATATCTTAGAGCCTGGCACATAGTAAGCTCTCAAAAAATGTTAGTTGCTTTTTCAAGTGCCTGTTATAGATGATTTTTTATGAATAGGGAGAGGAGAGGGGAAAATAGGTTGGCTATTCCTCTTGTGAGTCATATCCTCTTGTGAGATATTACTTTTATGATGTACAAAATTGATATCTTTTTTAAAGCACATAAATGAAATACCTGGTAATTTCTCCTTGAAAAGTTTTCAACTTAGCTTTATGTTTTATGGAGTAACTTTCAACTGAACCTTTTAAAATACTTCAGTATTAAATACTTCAATACTTTAAATACTGGCAGTATGAATGCTCCCCACCCTTGGTTTACAAAGCAGGACTTACATTTAAATAATATTAGACTTTCACAATTCATGCTCATTTCTAAGCCCTGTAAGAGGTGAGTCTTGGCTATGTTACTTTAACTGAGGGGAAGATGATATTAAATACAAATCGATGTAAATTCATTCAAATTTATTATTATAAATTCCTGCTCTGTGCTAGGCACTGCTCTAAGTACAGAGAAACTTAGTGGTAAACAGGACAAACTCCCTACTGTCATTGCGCTTATATTCTAGTGTGGACAACAAACAATGAACTAAAATAGATTTTTAAAACTATCAGGAGGTAAGTGATACTTCATAGAACATTGAAATAAAGTGATGTTATATACATAAGGACCAAGTGACTATTTGAGATTGAGTGGTCAGGGAAGTTCTCTCTAAGGAGGTGACATTTATTTTATTTTATTTTAGTTTTTTTATTGTTAGTTTCAGGTGTACAGAACAATGCAATAGTTGTCCTTTTCACCCTCACAAAGTAACAACCCCCCTCTCTATTGCCCTCCCCCCCATATCATGCTTATCTATTACAATTCCATTGATTCCATTTCCCGCCTCTACACCGACTATGAAGTGGTCTCCCCAACAGGACATGAGTCCATCTGGCCCCCTAAGAAATATTTACAACATTATTGATTATATTCCTCAGACTGTCTTTTTCTATCCCTGAGGCCATATTGTAGTTACCAATTTGTATTGTCTCATCCCTTCCCCTCTCCTTCATCCCCACCCCCTCCCAACTAACAACCCTCAGTTCTTCCTCTGTGTCTCTGAGACTATAGGAGGTGACATTTAAGCAGAGGTCTGAATGACAAAAAGGATCCAGCCCCCTTTTTTTTTGTCCAAGGGGACAGCATTCCAGGTAAAGGGAATAGCTAATGCAAAGCAGGACTGAGTTTACCTGTTCCTTCCTATCTGTTTAGGAGTGGAAAGAAGGCTGCTTGCTGTTCCTGGAACACAGCAGGCAAGGGGCAGAGCCACACAGGATAGGTGAACAGGGATCAGATAGTGCGAGGCTTTGTAATAAAGGAAAAGTTGATTTTCAGCGCAATGGGAAGCTACTACAGAGATTTAGTCAGGAGTAAGGTGATCTGATTTACCATTTAAAATCACTCCAATCACTGCATGAAGAATGAAATCAGGGATAATGTGAAGCCTGGTTAGACATTGGCATGGACCAGGATTACAGCAGTGAGATGGCAAGAAAGGTCAGCCTAGGAATTAAGGTATATTTTGGAGGTAGAGCCAGTAGAACTTACTGATTGCGATGTGAGGAAAGGAGAAGAATCACGGACAATGCTTGATCTTTTGGCCGATGTAACTGGGCTGATGGTACCAATTATTGAGATGGATAAATCCTGGGGGTACTAAGGGGGTGGGAAAGTGGGGAACAGATGTGGGGTAATAAGTTGAGAGTCCTTGATTTGTGCTTATCTTAATTTTGAGTTGCCTATCAAACATCCAAATAGAAATATCAAGTAGACAATTACAGAAGTCTAGGGTTCAGGGGAGAAGTCAGGGCCTGGAGATATAAATTTGAGAATCATTGGCCTAGGAATGATATTTAAAACCATGGGACTCAATGAATTCACCTAGTTAGACAGTATAAACAAAGAAAAAAGGTTGAAGATTAAGTCTTGGAACACTCCTACCTTTGGAAGTCTGGTAAAGGGGAAGTTGCTGACAAGAGACTAAGAAGTAAGCAGGAAGGCAGAAGGAAAACAAGGTGGGTCTGGTGCCACAGAAGCCTAGAGAACAAAGTGCTTCCATGAGGGAGTGATCACTAATGTCAAAGACTGCTTAGTGGGCCAAAAAGATGAGGACAGAGAGTTGACCTGACTGGCAAGGTGTGGGTCAATAGTGACTCGATTGGAGACATCTCAGTATACGGAGGGGGTAAAAGCCCAGTGGGGTGAGAAAGTAGGTTCAGCAAGTACAGGCAGTTGTTTTGAGTGTTGCTATAATAAGAAGCAGAGAAATCAGGCAGAGGCTGGAGAGGGCATAAGGGACAGTGGGAAGTTATGTGTGTGGGGGTGTTAAATGGGTGACAGGCTGGGTAGGGAAGCTGTGAGAAGGGAAAACACTGATCTAAACTTCGGTTTCTGCCCTCAGGGAGTTTATGATCTTGTCTGGGAGAAGTTGATAGCCTAAGAAATTTAGGCTTTGGATTAAATAAAACAGTATCTTAATGCTAAGCACAGTGCCTAACAGTAAAAACTCAGTAGATGGAAAGAAGCTATAATTACAAAACAATTTGAAAACACACTAAGATAGGAGGTCATTAAGGACTAAACTGAGTAATTAGATGTTAGGATTTCAGAAAAGGGGAAAAAAAAAGTATGGTTACTGTCACAGTCACATACTTTCCAATTAAAAATCAGGACCCATCATAAGACACTGGGTTAAAAAAAAAATCTGTTAATATATTCATGTGAACATTTTTGCAAAGCTCTACAGATCTAAAACACTTCAGCTACCTACTTAAACAATTGACTTTATTGGAAATTTTATTTAAATTCCATGTGTTCCTAAATACCCTGAGCCATTTTCAGGCCCCTGTACCTGTGCCTGTGCCTTTCCTTCTGCCTGAAGCACCATTACCTACCTTTACCTGACCAACTCCTACTCATTCTTCAGGACCACTTTCTCTGGGAAGGCTCCCTTGCCCCACTCTCCCCTCAGTGGGTCTGGGTGCTCCTGTCTTGGCACCTGGTGCTCAATTTTACCATAGCTTTTAACACCATGTATTGACATTTTCTATTTGTGTAACTTTTATGTTTTTTTTCTGTTCTGTCTTTGGGTTTTCTAGACTGTAAGTTTTTCAAGGGCAGGGTCAGATTGTATTCATCTTTGTTTCCCTTGTACTAAGCCTAGTTCTTGGCTGATCTCAACCAATGTCTATGGAACCCAACCGAATCTAGTATTAGGATTGTGTTAGACAATCCTGGACACATTTCCTTGAAGGACTGACAACTTAAACAACCCACCACAACTTTGTAACAGGCTTATAACATGAGAAGCAATCAGGACCCCATGCTACATCACACCTTCTACATCTCACAACTCCACACATAATTCCAGAACTGTTTTACATCACTTTCAGAAAAACTTGTTTTTTAACTTTTTTTTTTCTTAATCATTCTTCATTCAGCTTCTAATCAAAGTGCATTAGCATCTGGAGCAGTCTAAATATGCTTCAGGCCAAAATTACTAAGTTCTCTTACATGTTTTTCTTTTTTAATTTGAAAGTATTACATGTGCATGGTAGTGAAGCCAACCTGTACAAAAGGAGTATATAATAAAAAGGCAGGCTCCCTCCTGTTGCTGACCCCCAGCCTTCCAGGTCCTCTTTATAGACACAGCCACTATTATCAATTACTTGTGTATCCTTCCAGAGGTATCCTATCCTATTACAACATACTCCATTTTTTTTTTAACGTAAATACTGACAGTCCACAGATTATTTGGGCAATTAGCTTATTCCTTTAACAGAATATACTGGAGATTATTCCATATTGGAGATTTTTCCTTATCAGTACATCTTTTAAACAGCTGCATAGTATTCCATTTCCCATTTTATGACATACCATCGACTATTTAACCTATTCCCTCTTGATAGAAATTTAGGTTGTTTTCATTCTTTTCCTACTATGATTATTATGGATTAAGTTATGTTGCTCTCACAATTCATATATTGAAGTCCTAACTCTTAGTATCTCAAAATGTGGCCTTATTTGGAGATAGGGTTCTTATAATTGAGGTCATTAGGTTGGGCCCTTATCCAATATGACTGGTGTCTTTATAAGAAGAAGAAATTTGGATACAGACACTTAGGAGGAGGAGATGACATGAAGACACAGGGAGAAAACCATCTACAAGCCAAAGAGAGAGGCCTAGAACAGATATTTCCTCACAACTATCAGAAGGAACCAACACTGCTGACACCTTGATCTCAGACTTCTATCTTCAAGTACTGAGAGACAATAAAGTTACTGTTTAAGTCACTCAGTTTGTGTTACTTTGTTCAGACTCTACAGATCTCAAAGGAAAACTTAAAAGTCAACCTGAGAAATGATGCATTTGAGGCAAACAAGCTCCACGAGTTAGCCCCTCTTAATCCTTAATACGAAGATGGTTGAAATGAGGTTTCTTTGATACTTCTAATCTTTTGCATGCACCGTTAAAAAAAGCCAACTATAAAATTTGGCAGAATAAATGGAAAACATATATTTAATTGGTCTTCAAAATAAGGATTTAGATAATGGTTCTACCTATGATGTCATTTAGATGTCAACCCAACTCTTTGAGGTATTAAAAATGGCTGTCCTTATTTTAAAAGTGGGGAGGTCATTTGGAATTTGACTTGCCAATGACAGATATAAATTATAAATGCCTCTAGGGCAAAATTTGGATCTAAATGTTCTTTTATAAACTAATGAGTTTTTCTCTTGGCTAAAAGGTCTATGTTTGTGTCTGTGTGTGTCTATATATGTATGTGGTGAATGTGAGATAATTTTCTACCTCCAGATGGTTCTGTTAAAATTAATGTAAAGGCAAGCACTTGTAAAGATTTGGGTATTCTAAAATTCTCAGAAAAATAGAAACTAACCCAAATGCTTTTCAAATTTACATGATCTATGATTAATCAATCCTTAGTAAATAAAAGCTAGCTTAAGTTTGTTGGTTAATTAAAACAGACATGTCTTTATTTTACCCGGGTTTACAAAAAAAAAATCATTAGTGAACATAGGCTCTCCTACTTTCGGCTTATCTGTTAATGAAATGTCTTGTGTTTTTGTTAAGGAAGCATATATTTCTAAAATTATGAAATGTATATGCCAGTAAAAGAACCTATGTTTATAGAGGGTATAAAATGTCTTCATAAGTTTGACTTCTGAGTTTTCATTAGCAATTGAGATTTTAAGGGTTGAAATTTCAAAATATGTAGGAATAACTTTGCTGTGTTCCAGAAGGGCTTCTTCTGGAACAAAAGTTTTGTCTTTTATGTTATATTTCATGGGAAGAGTTGTAAAATAAGTGATGAAAAACTTCTAGGGTATATTGTATGGATAAACTATGGTTGTAAATTAAACAAATAGTTGGGGCTAAGGGAAATCCAAAATGGCTGCTTGGTTCTTTCAGGCTCCCTGGCAAAACCCATTTTTCTGTTTTTACTTTCCTTCATGCATCACAGTGCATTTAAGCTGGATTTAAATTAGATGAAGGGACTTATGAACTGACATCATTGAAAGGAGACATCTTGGGGGCCGGCCGAGTGGCGCATTGGTTAAGAGCTGGCTTAGGACGCCAGAGGGCCCCGGTTCGGATCCCACATATGAGGGCCAGTGACACTGCCCTCTACAGCTAAGATGCTGAACAACAGCTCGACCTGGAGCTGGGCTGCCGTAAGTGGCGGCAACGGAGAAGGCTGCAATGGGCTGCCTTGAGCCACCCTGAGTGGCCGTCCAATGGTCAGCGACCCAGGCTGCAATGGGCTGCCTTGAACCACCCTGAGTGGCCGTCCAATGGTCAGCGACCCATCTGCCTCAGCCGGGAAGAAGACAATGATGACAATACCAACATGGGCCAGTGAAGGAATGTCCTCCACAACTAGACTGAAGAACAAAAGGACAGCAGCTTGTCTGTTCCCCTTCCCCGATTCCCCAACACAATTCCCCCCCCAAAATTTTAAAATTTAACAAACAAACAAAAGGAAAGTAACTTCACAGGGTGATCTGATCATAATTTCCTAACTGGGCAGGTTTTGGTAGATAGTCATGCCCCAGGCCTATAACTTTTCTAGTAAAAGGTTTATCTTTGCCTTAAGCAGCCCTGTGCATTGTTCTTGTGCATCTAGGTTAACACACCTTTGCAATGCTAGCGTAATCCTTTTTCAGACCCCTTGGAGGCATATCCACCCTTAAGGAAGCACATAATCTTGTTAACTATCCTGTAATCCAGTCCCCCACCTAGCTTTCTCCCACCTTCATGTAATAGTCCTTGGTTCTCTCCTAAATTCCAAATGCATAAAAGAAACTGCACACCGTCATTCTAAGAAGCATCCCCCCCCCCCCAGTGTGTTGAGCTCTTTGCTTCCAGGCATATCCTCATTGGCTCAAATAACTTTTTATAGAAATTCTCTACAGATTTGGATGTTCTTGCATCGACAGAAGCCAGTGAGAGAGGAGAAACAGCTGCTAGCTATGTTCTATTTGGTTCCAAATGACAGCAGTACCAGTACGCACGTTCTCCTAGAAGTCCGTGTTTCTGTTGTTTACATATGCATCTTCATATGCCCATTGCCAGACAGATAAGATATACTAAGGAAGAGCTACCAGTTCAGATTCTTGACACCTGGAAACTTGTAAATACTGCTTTTTAGGGATCTGGAGAACCATGAAGGTCCCTTTGTTCTTATTGGGAGCCTTCTGGTTGATCAGAGCCTACAAAGTATTGACCATTCAAGAGCCATAAGAAAATAATGAAGTTGGAACTGCAACAACAAACCCACCCAAGCGAGGGCCCTCTGCTTCTGTGGTCCAAGGAAAACACTTCTCAGAAGAAAAATACAAATTCAAAGTTAATCTCCCCTCTAAGACACAGTGTTCTCTCAAGGCCTCATTTTTTTCTTATCTCCCCCCAACCCCCACAGTTCCGGAGCAGAAGCTAGAAAACCCGCCCTAAGATAAATTGATTTCCCCTCCCCTTTTAATCTTATGGAAGAGCTGCCAATTGTAGAAATTCCTCCTTTGATGAGAAGATAAAGCAGAACAATGCTGTGGAACTAAGCAAATTCCTAAGGGACATTCTTCCAGGGTGTGTAAAGCCTGCCTGGAAATGTGTATGCATGGGCGGCGTGGAAAGTTAGGAGTAGAAAGGGTGGGTAGACTAGAGCAGGTAGCCACAGCCATAAAGAATAATCATACAGTTGTTTCTAAACTTCTCCATAGAATAGCAACTCCATCCAGTCTCATCTCCTGGGAGGTGTAGGCATGTTTGTTAATGATTAGAGTGCTTCATCCACTTCACATTCTCCCTCAAAAACAAAACAAACGAGAAAGGAAAAATATCTGACATGTTTCTTTCCCATTATGAGTTGGAGGTAAGTTTCTGTTTCTCTTACAGCCTTCTCACAATTATTATTATTTTTCATTTTCAGCAGCTCTGATTTTTTTCCCCCCTCACAGTTATTTTTTAACTGAGAATTGCAGCTCGACTCAGTCTACCACATTGATTGTGAATCTCTGTAAGGAGCAGACACCCTACTCTTACTGTTTAAGGGACAATCATTTGTAAAATGCTACGGATTGGAGGCAGAACTCATTTTGAATCATGCCCCCAGCTTCACCATCTGTAACGGGGGATACTTTTTCCATCTGCTTGACATGATTATGTAATTTTTTAATCTAACACTTGAGGGCAAAAGCATAGTGTCATTCAATTCTCACGGGGAAGGTATTACTATGGAGATTATATGTGAAGATATTTTGTAGCACAGAAAAGAGCCGACAGGCTGGGAGTTATTGGGCTATTTTACCTGGCTGTTGTGAGGATTAAATGAGCGCTTGTGAAAGCGCTTCATATCATCCATGTTATTGGTCACTAATTACACACCCCACAGCACCTGATCCGCCGTGAGGAATCGGTAAACAATGGGTGGAGTGAATGATTGTGTATCTTGCCTATTCCTTTCGGTCTTCCGAGCACAAACTAATCTCCGCGCGGCCTGGGGCGGAGACCTCGAATCTGGGAGCCGCAGCCGCGATGGAGGCGCGCGCGGAGTCCCGGGAGAGGGCACGGAAACAATTCAGTTCTTCAGTGGTTGGCGGGCTTCGGACGCCGGGCCGAAGATCCCAAAGGCGCCCCTTCCCAAGATCTGGGGCCGCCAGGAGAGACGTCCAGAACCGACTCGACATTGCGCGGGCGGGAGTCGGACCCTAAACCCAGCTATTCTACAATAGGTGGCTCCTCACGAGACTCGCCCAAGCCCCGCCCACTATCTCAGGTAGGCCCTCGGAACCAGCCAATCCGGAAGAAGCCTGGGTGCAAAGGGCGGTGCTTCCCGGCCGGAAGTGACGTATTGTGCTTGGCTGGCGGCGGAGTCCGGCCGAAGCTTTCTGCCGCGGCTCAGGCAGCTGAGCGGAAAATGGCTCGGACCGTGGCGGCTGAGGCAGCTTGGCTTATGGAGGAGGCGGAGGCTCAGGCGGCGTGAGGTGAGGAGCGGTGAGTGCGGCGCGGGCCAGTACCTGGAACCCTGCTCTACGAGGGCGGCGGGGGGCCCCCGGGGATCCCGGGATGAAAAGGTCCCTTGCCGGGGCCCCCATTCCCGCGGGTGCCCGCCTCTGACCCTCCATCCCGTACTCTTGGCGCTGCCGGGGCCCGACTCACCTCCCTCCGGGCCTTGCTTCCACCCAGGCCGCTGCCGACTGCCCGCCGTAGGTGCGAGGGGCCGGCGCCCGTACCAGGCCCCTCTTGTCGGGGACTGGGGCGGAGGCGCTGGGAGTTAGTTTTGCTCCAGAGGGAGAGGGGAGGCCACCCCCTTGTCCCTCAGGACGGGGCTGGAGCCTCAGTGGCCGGTCCTGTTGTAGAATTGTTAAGTTCTGGCGACCGTGTTGTGTTCCACTTCTCACTTATGCCTCCTCCCCCACTTGTTTTCACCTCCTTGTCCCATCTAAGGCTTTGGGGGCTAATGACCCTTTTTCTTCTCCCTTCCTGGCGGTTGCCTTTTTTTGCCGCGAATCCACTTGCTTCGCGAAGACAGTATTATTTCTGTGTGTATTTAGCGCAACATCTTTCTGGGAGGGCGGGCCGGTTAACTCTTTACGAGTGACGGAGGAACAATACATAATTGAAGGAAAAAAGCACATACTTATTTTCCGCACTAAATGGTTTGGCTTTAAAAATGAGATTCTCCAGCTGTGGAATTTTTTTCGGGGGCTGGGGAGCAGGGATTGAGAAGGGAAGTGAGAAAGACGAAAACTAAAGGAGGAGGAAAGCCTGGAGACAACGAATGTGGAAGAGCCTGTGGTAGTTCTTTCCCTGTATTCTACTGATGGAAGTTGAGGTTGTAATTATATTTTTATTTTTAGTAGTGGGTGTTGAATTGAGTGTTAAGGAAGGAGGCCTCCCTCTTTGAACAAGATTACCTATTAAAGGTACACTAAAATCTTTCCAGGTGGGTGTCAAGCAAAAAAGTGCTGTTGGGAAAATTGTTTAATAGTATATTGGAGCATCAAAGCCATGGATTAGAAGCGATGGAGAAAAAAGAAAGCTGCTCTTAGAAGAGTGGAGGAGACATAGTTTAAAGGAGGAAGGCTGCACTTAGGAGGTCCAGGAACCCTGATTCCAGGAGAGACTTTGTACCTTTGCATCCTTGGCTAGTGATCAAGTCTCCACAGGACACTTAAGAAGCTCTGCCATAGTTGAGCTTGTTGGTCTTATTCATAGTAGCAAATTAGATTTAAGTGTCTTAGTTGACGTCAGTACAGTTGAAGATAACTGCTTGTTTAACATTAAGATGGTCTTTGAGTACTGGAAAGCATTGTGACTGAAAGATAAAAGGTTTATTATTTAATTTAAACTTCAAAAGTTTTTTTAGGTCCAAAGCACATATGGAGTAATTTTGCCTAAATTAATAGATTCCAAAGTAATCTATTTCTTATGAAAATCTCTGTTGCTATTTGTATTTTGTACGCATATTTCTTGCACTGTTTTTTGGAAAGCAATGTATTTTAATGTTTTCACCCATAAATTTCACAACTTTTTCTGTTTAATGGAATGTTAAAGTTGCTATGCTTGCATTTAGGAATCTTAGAAACTAACTTTAAGTAACTTGCTGTATATTAAGCATATGATTCTTTGTTACTCCCTTCAGCCATGAATGGTTCTAAAGTTTTCAATTAATTGAAGATTGCTGTATCAATTCTCATGTCCAGGAATCTTTCTTTATCTTGCACAGTGTCTTCTTGATTAATAAGCACATTCCATAAGTGAACTTATAACTAAATGAGAGTGTTGCTTAGAGTTCTTATGCAGAACATCAGACCAGACTTTTCAGAGCAGCAGTACGAAACACTTTTTTTAAATGCTTTATAACTTGTATTGCTTTGATAACATAAATTAACCATTTTATTACATATTTTCCATATTCCAAAAAGAATTTAAGGAAGATAAATGATAAAGATGAATGTTTTGGAGCTGTGCATTCACATAGTCCATGACTTGATTTGTTAGTTGTACCTCAGTAGGGCTAAAAATTGACCCTCTGAAAGATCTTATTGTTTTCTGAGGCCCTGTAAGGGTGCCTGGCACTGCAGTGGTTCCAGGGATAGAAAAATGAATAAGACAGTGCTTGTCCTCAAGAAGTTCTCTAGTCCGATCAGGGAGAAAAACACAAATTATAACAGTATGTTTGTAAGGGCAGTAGTAGATCCAAGTAATACTAAAAAGGATGTGATCACTTGGGCTGGGAGATGCAGAGGGAATGAATGAGTGCATCCGATCAGGAAGATGATGGGCAAATTGAGTCTCAAGGGATGAATTCCTTCTGTTAATGAGGGTGGGATTAAGGTGATCAGGTTCTAGACTCTGCAGTGATATTACCAAGCAGTGATATTAAGCAAGCTGCTTTATATTTCTGGTATCTGGTTTTTTATTTGAGAGTTGACTTCTCTCAAAATCATTGCTGTCCAGTAGAAATATTAAATGAGAGCCACATATGTAAGATAATTTACATTTTTTGGGTAAGTCTTTGATATCTGTTGTGCATTTTATACTTACAACACATCTCACTTCGGACCAGCCACATTTCAAGCATTCAATAGGTGCATATGATCACTAGCTACCATAATTGACAGTGCAGATCGATAGTATGAAAATTTTGCTTTTCTGTCTTCAATTCCTGCTTGAAAATGAAAAGCAACTCCTATGAGAAATGTGTTACTAGTAATTTTAAGTTTCTAATCATTTTGATAGTATTCATACATGATGCTCTTTTTATTGGAATTATGGTCACACTAGGAAATAATATATTTGAGGTTGTTCATAGGGTTATGGTTGGAACTAGAAGAAACTTTGTTTTTCTTGTCTCTGTGGTGGTCACATTTTTGATATCTTTACTTAGTACATTTATGTATATTTTGTATCCCCCTTTCTCTGCAATCTGTTATTTGTCACCTTTGATGGATTCAAAACAATGGGAGAGGACACATGGACATTTTAAGCAGTTAAAAAGGAAATTTATGCAATATTAAACTACCTTTTGGATTTCTTAAAATTTTAAATCCAATAATTTAGATACAAAAGGGAGTGGGATTTTTAAACATTCCTGATTTTTACAGATTTGAAGGCAGTTGTTATTGGCTAAGCTGCAAGTATTTATCTTTTAACCTTGAGAATGCATTTTGAAGGTACTATATAATTTAAACATCCTTACTGTTAAACACATGGCTGGCTCTCAGTCTTACAGTACAGAAGTTGCATTATTGATATGAATAAATGATGTATAATGCAAGTCACTTAATTTGCTGTGCATTGAATTTGGTTTAAAAAAACCCAAAAACCCAAAGCTTATTTTAAATAAGTACTGATGACTAAAAATGATAAAGTAAGTAATATCCTTACATTTGTATTGATTGATGATAATAGCTTAACTAATGCTTTCCCCCTCCACAGACCATATTTTCTGTGAAATAAATAGGTCGAGTATTTTTCTCATTTTCTTAGAGAGGAAAAACGAAGCCCAGTGAGGTTGTTTAGCATAATATATTAGAGGCATTGCTTGAACTTAAAATGTCTTATAGATATGTATATATAAAGCCTAATGTTTTTTTTCTTCCATATAGTACCTGAGTGTTTAGATAAATAGCACTTAACCAGATTACGGAGTGTTTATTAGAGAATGGGTACTTACTGCCTTTAGGGAGTTTATATTCCACTTAGGAGGGACCAACAACAATACATATAGCAGAAAGTACTTTAGTTATAAAAATTGTTAATGGAAAGAAAAGCTGTCAGGAATAGTATAGGTATATTTTAAATAGATGAGAGTTAATGAGGCCGGATTTTTAATTTTTGAGTAGAGTTTAGATCTTAAACTTGCTGTAGGAAAAAGGTCGTGATGAGATGTCAAGGACAGTTATTTCAGTTTACACAGAACAACTTGGAAACTTAAAGAGAAAATAAAATACAGGTTTAAGGAAGGATTTGCAAGGCTTATTTGAAAAGATGACAGGACAGAGGTAAGAGATGAGAATAAATAGACATCTGCAATAAATAATTTAGAGGCCAGTGGTCAAATTTTCTATTATTTGGATGAGTCAGGAAATCTTAGCACAGGCTACGAATGTGTGGCTTGAATGGTGTGGAAGACATGGTTAAGATGACTAAAAGAGATTGGTGTGACTGTAAATGAGCAGCAGAATAAAGCTAGTTTCTGGTGTGGAATGAGGAGGGGTTTAATGAGGAATTTGACTAGGAGAACTGACAAAGGAATAGGCAGTGTTAAAAGAAAATTGGTTAAAATTTTTGTAGTATGGGAGATATTAATTGAAACAGGCTATTTTTTTTTAATTGGCAGTTTGCCTTCAGAAAATAACAGAAGCAAGAAAAAATAAAATATTATTAAAGTTCTGCTGTGTAATGAGAGGAAAAAGCAGACAAAGTCCTCTTTCAAAATAAAAGTGAGGGAAAGGAGAGGAGACAATAGGGAAATCCGTGCAGGTACTTACCTACCTGTGGTAAGGTGGGAAAAGACCCTGGGTGTTAATGGGAGAGAGAGATATGCTTAGGAAAATACCTGTCTAATTAGAGAACAGGGAAACACTATTTCAAATGTTTTATTTGCAGTTTTGGAAATTATGTGAAGCATGTATTTCCACTCCTCCCTCCCCCGCAAAGATAAGCACTGAAGGAGACTTAATTATACCTGTAAGCGAAACCATAGTGCTAGGAGTAGCCATAATACACTGATTTATTACGTCACTTTATATGTGTTCATAATGTAATTTATAACTGTTTTGACTCCTCTTTTTGGTATAGTGTATAAGTTTTTCTTAGATTACAGGGCTGAGTTGGGCAAAGGTGCTCTTTCTCTTGGCCTGAAGTTTCATAGCCTGGTTTCATCTGACTAGATATCATGACACTTATCAGACTGGAATTCTGCCTGTATCGAAATGCATGACATGGCACTGTAACTGTTTAAGTTAAAAAAAAATCAGATTTATTGAGATATAATTTACTTACAGTAAAATTAATATGTTTTAGATGTACATCTCTAAATTATGACAAATATGACAATGTGTAACCACTACCACCACCACAAGATATAGAATATATCCGTCACTCCACAGTGTCCTTATGCCCCTTTGTAATCAATCCCTTTCACTTAACCTTCCGTCTTTGGCAAGAACTGATTTTTTGTTGTTGTTCCTATATGTCATATAAATGTTGCTTTTCTGGGATGCCATTTAAACTTGCATCATAGCCTTTTAAGTTTGGCTCCCTTCACTTAGCATAATGCTTTTGAGATTCAATAAGCTGCCTTAAAAATTTAACTAATTTTTAGGAACATTTTAGATTACAGAAATATTGTTAAGATAATACAGAGAATTTCCATAAACTGTGGACCTAGTTTCCCCTGTTATTATTATTATTATTTTAAAGACTTTTATTGGGGAATTGGGGGGATGGGAACAGCACTGGGGAATAGGGGGAAGGGGAACAGACAAGTTGCTGTCTTTTTGTTCTTCAGTCTAGTTGTGGAGGACGTTGCTTCACTGGCCCAAGTTGGCACTATCATTGCGCTCTTC
>NW_017731531.1:907196-948766 GCF_001890085.2 Hipposideros armiger
AACCGGGGCCCTCTGGCGTCCCAAGCCAGTTCTTAACCATCGCACCACTCAGCCAGCCCTCCCCTATTATTTTTTTATGTATGTAAACTATTGATTTTTTTTGTTTTAGGTGTAAGCGATTGGTATTTGATAATTGTCAAAAATGCAAGATTCTAGAATTACCGTATTTTTCCATGTATAATGCACACTTTTTGGCCCAAATTTGTGAGGGAAAAATAAGGATGCACATTATACATGGATAGCATTAATTCTGTGTCTATATAAATGTTTTTAATTTTATTTACGCTTATGAGTTAAAATTTTAACTGTAGAAATCAGTAATGATATCCATATGCAAAATAATGCTCTGGAATATGATAGTTGGTTTTGTTGAATTTACTACGAACTTGCAAGGAACGCTGAACAGTTCTTGGCCTTTTATGATGCGTAAATTTGTTACCAGTACTTAAAATTTCTTGTACCTTGTATCTGTTCTTGTGTTTTGTAATTATTTGTTACATAGAATTTTTTGTATGCTAAATATGTTAAAAAATAAGTGATAAATAAATTGCTTTATAATACAAAAAAACCCCCACCCAAGTACCTAAATGTAAACAAATAAAAATTTGAAATAAAAAATTAAAATGAAGGATTTTTCCCCCTGAAAGTTTGGGCCAAAAACGTGGTTGCTCATTATACACGGGAACACATTATACATGGAAAAATATGGTAAGTTAAAAAATTTTTGAATTACAATTGGCATACAGTATTATATTAGTTTTGGGTGTACAGCATAGTGATTAGACATTTATATAACTTACGAGGTGGTTACCCCATAAGTCACCCATCTGACACCATACATCGTTAGTACAACATTATTGACTATATTCCCTATGGTGTATTTTACATCCTCATGACTATTTTGTGACTACCAATTTGTACTTCTTAATCCCTTCCCCCTTTTCACTTATCACTCTAACTCCCCCTCCTAGCTGGCAACCATCAAAATGTTCTCTGTATCTATGCGTTTTTTCTGTATTGTTTGTTCTTTAGATTCCACATATAACAAATCATATGGCATTTGTCTTTCTCTGTCTGATTTCCTCTATTGAGCACGATACCTTCTAGGTCCATCAATGTTGTTGGAGATGGAAAGATTTAATTATTTTTTTATGGTTGAGTAATATTCTGTCGTATATATGTATCACCTTCATCTGTTCATCCATTGATGGACACCCAGGTTGCCTCCATATCTTGGCTATTGTAAATGATTCTGCAGCAAACTTATGGATGCTCATGTCCCCTCGAAGTAGCATTTTGGGTTTCTTTGGATAAATATGCAGAAAAGGGATTACTGGGTCCTTCCTTGACTCTTGCAATATATAGCCTTTATTTATTTTAAAGATTTTTATTGAGTAATTGGGGGATGGGAACAGCGCTGGGGTACTGGGGGAAGGGGAACAGACAAGTTGTTGTCCTTTTGTTCTTCAGTCTAGTTGTGGAGGACGTTGCTTCACTGGCCCAAGTTGGCACCATCATTGCGCCTTTCCCAGGCGAGGCAGGTCAGTCGCCGGCTTCTGGATGGCCGCTCACGCTGGCTGCTGGCTACACATGGTAGCCATGGCAACCCACTGCAGCAGGGGCTGCAGCCTACACCGTCGTCCGCGACTCACTGGCAGCCCAGCTCCATGTTGAGTTGTTGTTCAGCATCTTAGCTGTAGAGGGCAGTGTCACTGGCCCTCATGTGGGATCCGAACCGGCATCCCAAGCCAGCTGTTAACCAACACGCCACTCGGCCGGCCCTATATAGCCTTTGTTTTAAAGTCTGTTTTGTCTGGTATAATCTGAAGTGAATCTCTTGTAGGCAGCATTTGTAAGGGTCTTGTTTTCTTACCATTCATCCACCCTATCTTTTTTTTTTAAAGATTTTATTGGGGAATTGGGGGAGGGGAACAAACAAGTTGTCCTTTTTTGTTCTTCAGTCTAGTTGTGGAGGACGGTTGCTTCACTGGCCCATGTTGGTATTATCATTGTGCTCTTCCTGGGTGAGGCAGATGGGTCGCCGGCCCCTGATGGCCGCTCGGCAGCTCTTGGCAGCTCACACCGGCTGCTGGCCGCTCACGCTGCCTGCCGACCACACACGGTAGCTTATGGCAGCCCACTGCAGCAGGGGCTTCAGCCAACGCCGGCGACTTTCAGCCGCTCAGCTCCAGGTCGAGCTGTTGTTCAGCATCTTAGCTGTAGAGGGCAGTGTCACTGGCCCTCATGTGGGATCTGAACTGGGACCCTGCTGCTCAGAGCTGGCGTCCCAAGCCTGCTGTTAACCAATGCGCCACTCGGCCGACCCTTTATTCCTTTTTATGGTTGAATAATAATCGATTGTATGTAACATACCACATTTTGTATATCCATTTGTTGATGGAATCTTGTGTTGTCACCGCCTTTTACCTACTGTGACTAATGCTGCTGTGGGCATTTGTATACAGGTATGTAAGTCTGTTTTTAGCCCTTTTGGGTATATATCTAGGAATGGAGTTGCTGAGTCATATAGTAATTTTGTTTAATTTTTCAGAAACACAAAGTGTTTTCCAAAGTTGCTGCACCATTTTACAGTCCCTTCAGCCAAGTATGAGGATTCCAATGTCAACACTTGTTATTTCAGTTTTGTTTTAAATTATAGCCATTCTAAGTGGGTGTGAAGTGGTATCTCATTGTGTTTTTGATTTGCATTTCCCTAGTAAGTAATGATGTTGAGCATCTTTTCATGTGCTTATTGGCAATAAACTGGGGTGTTTTTTTATTTTCTTCTGCAAAATGGTTTATTATCCCAGGAGGAAGCCCTCCCTGGGAATAAACTGGAGTGTTTAATGGTAGGAACAGACTTATGGTTTCAATAATTGGACAGATGTAGTATATATATTTTTAATGTCGTTATATACTAGGCATTTAATATATTTTTTTATTTGACCCTAAAACACTATGACATGATCTATGTTTTACAGATGAGAAAATAGACAAAGGCAGATGACACAGTGAGAGGAAGGTGTGATATTGGAGCTCTGGTCTTGCTACTTACTACATCTTCCACTTTGTTATCACTGTTCTGTGAAACTAGCAGTTTATGCAATTAGTATCATGAGAAAATAAGATTTTGTTAGCCAAGGAAATTGATGGAGTTTGGGGGGAAAGTTCCAGAAGTATTCATGTCAGTTTTTCATTATTATTTTTCTCTATTTTGTGGTTCTCAGTTGCAACTCAGTTTTATTTTTTCTTACCTTAATCCATGTTGAAATGGAGGCATATACCATAACATTGAGCACAAAAGTGTACTGTTATTTGTCGTGTTGGAATTGGGTGATGTTAGAGTATATTTAGTGAGTCATGTTAAATGAATGAACAGTAAAGTAGTCCAAAGTCCAGCAATTATCTCCACAAAGCAGTACTACTGTTGGGATTCTGAGTTAGATTGAAAACTCCTTTGTCAATAAAATGTCTCTCAATAGGAACCTCTTGCTGTGATTGTATCCCCCCTTTTCTTGTCTCCCTCCCAAATACTTAATGTTTTACACATATGCAGATATAGAATGTTGTTCAGATGAATGCCCTGGTTGTGAATCTTTTATGTGTAGAATGTTGCTCCTAAGGGCTGAAGGTAGTATAATGACTGTTGGTGCTTATTAGAGTACAGTGTAGCCATTGCTTTTTGTCAAAATGGGAGAATTAAGCCCTTTATTAATTGTTTGTAGTACTTAGGCAAAGCATAATTTGAATTGTGGTATGGAGGTTAAAGAATGCAGTTATCTAGGTTGGGCTCATTCATCTTGAAACTTGTAAAGAAGCTGGGAAAGGCTCTTCACTTAGGTTGTCCTATGACTCACTCTTATGTCCAGATTATGGCTCTAATGTCATCTTTTTCCCTGACTGATAAGAGACAATCTCTCTATTACATATTTATCACCTTTGTTTTACAATAGTAAATCTTGCCAATGATGAAATATTTAAAACTCAATCAGAGTTTAGATAATGAAAAGTAAATCTTTCTACCATTGGCTTCCCCCAGTGCTTTATTTTTACTGATTGGCTTAGTAGTTTTTTACCCTTATCACCTTGGCCTCCTAAGGTATCCTCCTTACCTAGTCAGATTCTTCCATCTCTGCTTCTGACTCTATCTTACTCACCTACACCCAGGATCTGAGCTAGTAGTTATCTCCGGTCTCTTATGCTTTTCAGTCTTTTTCCCTGAATCCTTCTCTTTAACCTACCATATGTCGAAGGCCTTTCCGGTTTTTAAAGAGCCAATCCTGACACCTCCTCTTGTCTACCCATGTCTCCTATTTCTCTTTACTGTCAAAGAATTGAAAGATTAGTGTTCTTCTTACTTGTAATTCCTTTTTCAGTTTTCCATACTTCTGTAAACTGTTCTCTTTGAAAATCACTAATGAGAGTTTGTGGGGGAGTGGAAATGAGGAGTGACTGCTAATGGGTAAAAGGTTTCTTTTGGGATTAATGAACATGTTTTGAAATTTGGTAGTGGTGATGGTTCTACAAGTCTAAATATAGTGAAAACAACTGAATTGTATGCTTTAAATAGGTGAATTTTGTAAGTGAATTTTCTGATTATTCTTAAAATAATCAGAAATGAGCTACTAGATCAAAAGTATTTTTTTTTTAAGATTTTTATTGGGGAACTGGAGCCAATTTGGCGTGTTGGTTAAGAGCTGGCTTGGGACGCCAGAGGGCCCCGGTTCGGATCCCACATATGAGGGCCAGTGACACTGCCCTCCACAGCTAAGATGCTGAACAACAGCTCAACCTGGAGCTGGGCTGCCATGAGTCGATGGCGACGGCGTGGGCTGCAGTTCCTGTGGCAGTGGATTGCCATGGGCTACCGTGTGTGGCCAGCAGCCAGCGTGAGCGGCCAGCAGCCGCAGTGAGCGGCCGTCCAGAAGCCGGCGACTGATCTGCCTCTCCTGGGAAGAGCGCAGTGATGGTGCCAAGAGTATTTTTATTAGTCCTCATCCTGTGTTACCTCCCCGTAGTTACTTTACACCTGTCTGTTATTTTCCTCTGACCTTTTGTTTCCTGCTTAAGTATTGGGCAGCGCCCATGATTTCTTCCTTGTCTTTCTCTTCACTGTATATTCTCTCACAAGCCAATCTCAACTACTTGGATGACTTTAAGTCTTCAGTTTTACATAGATAACACCTAAAGATTCATCTCTAGAGAAATTGCTCTGCGGAGCCCAAGGCCAGTATTTCTAATCAACAAGCAGAGGTGAACTGTATTTACAAGTACTTCAAAATAGTAATGTGTATGGC
Source organism: Hipposideros armiger (assembly GCF_001890085.2). Lineage (NCBI taxonomy): Eukaryota > Metazoa > Chordata > Mammalia > Chiroptera > Hipposideridae > Hipposideros > Hipposideros armiger. The sequence continues at coordinate 912,494 of NW_017731531.1, forward strand.
TCTGAAGAACTATTCTGAGAATACACGTGATTTTATTCTCTCAGAGAAAGAAATTAATGGTTTATTATTTGCACATTTAAGATGACTTCCAAATACTTTAAACGAAAATGAATGAAACGAGTGGATTAAAACTATTGTATCTCTTAGGTTACAATATTCATTTTAAGTATGATATTTTTGTGTACTCTTAAGTATCTTACAAATTACCAAAGATGCTGTTCAGTGAAGAATTGCTTCCTAATCTGGTTGATGTTAGATTTCTTCTCATTTATTTGTTTAACAAACACCTGAATGAAAGCTTGCTTGTTTCAGGACTGTTCTAGATGCTGGAGATATAGGAGTGAACCAAACAGATAAATCCCAGCTTCATGAAATTTACAGTCTCGAGGGGAAAGATAGACAATAAAATAAGTAAAACATATGGTATACTGGATGGCACTAAATGCTAAGGAGGAAATAAGCAAAGTATATAGACATGGAGTTAAAGTTGTGGTTTTAACTAGGTTATCAGTGAGGACTTGACTCAAATGTCACCTTCTCAAGACTTGAAGGTTAGAGTGAGCTATTCAGCTATCCAGACAGAGATCAGTGCAGTCAAAGGGAACACAAGAGCAAAGGCTGAGTGAGAAGCATAATGTATTTGAGGAACAACAAGTAGGCACAGTAGCAGAGGAGAGAGTGTCAGGATAGAGGGAATAGGGGGACCAGCGCTTAGAGTGCCTGGTCGACTGTTGCCAAGATTTTACCTTTTCTCTGAGCAAGATAGGAGCTGTTGAAAGTTCTGAGCTGGGGGGTGAGAAGATCTAGGTTTTCCCAGAATCACTCAGGCTGCTGTGTGGAGAATAGCGTGAAGGAGGGTGGGGATGGGGGTGGTGGCAGAGACAGCTTGGGAGGCTATCTTAATAATCCAGGCAAGAGATTATGGTTGGTCTAGCATGGTAGCAGGAATATAATGAAGAAATGCTCCGATTCAGAGGTATTCGAAGGTAGAGCCTGTAAGAGTTGATGTGCATATCCACAACTGCCTGATAGAACCACCACCAAACATTGCTGCCTTCCTGACAAGCTATAATTGAATTAGTATTTTCTAATTTAATTCAAATAAGAAATAAAGTAAATGTACTGGATATATATAAAATGGTGAGTGTACAATCACCTCTTCCACAGATAGGAATATCCTACTATTCATTTTTAAATGTTTTACAATGCAGCAAATATTTTTATGTAAATTGATAATGTTATGTGCAATGTCTGTTTATAGATGGTGAAAATTTGAGAAACCATATTTCATAGTTTGTTTTCTTTTGCAGTCTTACCCTTTCCCCATATCTCTTACTGAGTAAGGGTGGTGTCCTTAATTTAGCCTATAGACTGGCAAATGAAAAGGGACAGTACAGCTTTTATTTGTATTTTTTTATGATATCACTAAAAAGTTAAACTTCTTGTGTTACAATAATTTGCCACATGTAGGTAAAAAAAAAACAACCCTCATACTATTTATAATACAGCTGTTATTTTTTATTTTTCACATACTATGTGTAATATAGATATGAAAATGTAATTAAAATATGTGGGGAGTGGATTCTTTTATTGTGAAATAACACATAAGTGCAAAAAGCACATATGATGAACACATAATTGTAACAAATACTTGCATAACCAGTCACTAGGTTAGGAACTAGAGCATTGCTGGTATTGTGGGCGTTCCCAGTGTACTTCTCCCTGATCGTAAATCTCGCCCTTCCTCTGTGAGTAACCACCATCCTAAATGTTGATAAGCTTTTCGTTTCCTGTACAGTTGTACCATTAGACAAGCATTCATAAACAGTATAATGTAGTTTTTCATATTTCTGAATTTGAATGGAATCATGTATTTTTGTCTCTCCATTTGCTTAACATTGTTTCTAAGTTTTATTCATTTTTTAAAAAACGACTTTAGTTTTGTTTATTGACATTGCTGTATAGAATCTCATTGCATGTACTGTGATATAATAATAAATAATTGGTCTTTGTTTCTGGTTTCTGTCATGCACCTTCTAAAACCCTGGAATCTTCAGAGTGATGAGTGTCTCTTGTATGCTAATGAGATGACTAGTGTCCGGGACCCCTAGATAGCAGCAGGATGGGGACTGGTCACCAGAAAGACCAACATTTGATTAGAGGGTTTGAATTTTCAACCCTACCTGCTAACCTCTGGAGAAGAGAGAGGAGCTAGAAATTGAGCTAATCCACGACCAGTGATTTACTCAACCATGCCTATGTAATGAAATCTCCATAACCCCTAAATCCCAGGTTAGTGAACACATTGAGGTGCTGGGAGGGTGACACTTCCAGAGAGGCCATGGAACCTCCATGCATTCTCCCACCCCCTACTTTGCCCTGAGCATCTCTTCCATCAGCTCTTCCTGAATTGTAGCCTCTATAATAAAATGGTAATAGTAAGCTGTTTCCCCGTGAACTATCTAGCAAATTATTTAACTTGAGTGGGGATCATGGGAACCCCTGATTTGTACCTAGCTTGGGCAAAAGGGTGGGTAACCCAATACTTGGAACTGGCATCTAAAGTGAAGACAGTCGTATGGGACTTAGCCTATAAATCTGTGGAATCTGACACTAAGTGTTGGAATTGAATTGAATTATGGGACACTCAGTTGGTTTCTGGGGAGTTGGAGAACTGGGTGTTTGTGTGGAAAAAACCCTACACATTTGGTATCAGAAGTGTTGTGAATAGAAACAGACCATGAACATAAAGTTTATTCTCATTCATCCCAGCAGTGTGTATGTTTTTCCCTTGTTTCATATCCTTGTTATCACTTAGTATTGTAAGATTTAAAATTTTTTCTCAGTGTTATGTGTTTGTTGTGGTATCTCACTCTATAGGTTTTAATATGCATTTCTCTGGTTACCAATAAAATTGAACCTTTTTTCATATATTGGTCATTGGATTTGTGTCTTTGCCCATTTTTTCTTTTAGATTGACTGTCTTTTTAATTTGCAGGAGTTTATTTTGGATTTGAGTCCTTTGTTGTGAGTTAAAAATATCTTCCTTTCTATGGCTTGTTTTTATCATTCTCTTGTTATCTTTTGATGAATAAAACTTCTGAGTTTTACTATAGTCAATTTATTAACTTTTTCTCTTACGTTAGTGCTTTCTTTGTGTTTAAGACATTTCCCCCTTCTCTGATTCTAAAAACTTGATAGTTTTTCCTTTTACAGTTAGGCATTTGGTTTGTCTTGAGTTGATTTTTGCTTAAGTGTGAAGTGGAAGTCCAGTTCATTTTCCCTCCATTTGCTCTAGTAACCATTTATTGAGAAAGTCCTCTGCCATGCTCTGATATGCCACTTTTGCCTTAAATCATGTATCTATGTAGGTGTGTGCCTGTTTCTGGGCTGTTAGCCTCTTTTTTAGATTTATCTCTTCCTGAATAAATACCATACTATCTCAAGTCAAGTTAGCTTTGTAAGTCTTTGTTGGGTAGAGCAAGTCTTCCTACCTTGTTCTTTTTCAAGAGGGTCTTGGCTATTTTGGCCCTTTTGGTTACCGAATAAATTTTAGAATGGCCTTGTCAAATTTTATTTTATTCTGTTTGAATTTTGTTTGGGATTGCATTGAACCTATAGATTTCTTTCAGGACGCATGACATCTTTATAAAATTAATTCTTCAAATTTGTTAATATGGAAAAATATCCCTTACATTCACATAGTACTACTAGTATTTGTCAGCAAAGTTTTGTAATTTCCCCTACAACTTTTTTAATACAACTACATGTATTATTAGTTAGTTGGTGAGTTTTATGTGTATGTGTGTGTTGTAAATATTACTTTTTTGAAGTTTGATTTTTCTGACCATTTGTTGCATTTATATAGAGATATAATTGATTTTTGTATATACGTATGAGTATCATCCAGCAACCTTGCTAAACTCTGGCATGTAATTCTATTATCTGCATATTGCTTGGATTTTTTACTTAATCTGTGAATAATATTTTGTTTCTTCTTATCTTATCCTACAATTTATTTCTTGTTGCCTTTCTGGGTGTCTAGGAATCTATAAAATGTTGAACAGAAGTGATGGTGGCCATCTGGTTTTTGTTCATGGTCAAAGGGAAAAATTTTAAGGTTTTGCCATTAAGTATATTTGTTAACACCCTTGGTCAAATGAGGAACTTCCCTTTTGTTCATAGTTGGCTACGAATATTGAGATGAACATGTGCTTTTTCTATTTTAATTCTTTAAAAAAAAATTTTTTTTTAAGATTTTATTGGGGAATTGGGGGGAGGGTAACAGCGTTGGGAAATCGGGGAAGGGGAACAGACAGGTAGACAAGTTGCTGTCCTTTTGTTCTTCAGTCTAGTTGTGGAGGACGTTGCTTCACTGGCCCAAGTTGGCACCATCATTGCGCTCTTTCCGGGTGAAGCACATCAGTCGCTGGCTTCTGGACGGCCGCTTACTGTGGTTGCTGGCCGCTCACGCTGGCTACACACGGTAGCCCATGGCAACCCACTGCCACAGGGGCTGCAGCCTACGCCGTCGCTGGCGACTCACAGCAGCCCAGCTCCAGGTTGAGCTGTTGTTCAGCATCTTAGCTGTAGAGGGCAGTGTCACTGGCCCTCATATGTGGGATCCGAACCGGGGCCCTCTTGAAACCCAAGCCAGTTCTTAACTATCGCGCCACTTGGCCGGCCCTTGCATTGACTTTTTTAATGGTTAGGTTTTTTTTATATTACCTTTCAGCACCTAGAACAGTGCCTGGTGCATGGTATACACCCAATAAATATGTATTGAAGAAATGGGTAAATTCAGTGGTGCTTGTTTGTCAAACAAAAGTTGTTTTTTAAAATATTTATGTACTTGAATATTCTCATGGCTTCTAGGTTTTGAATAATACTAGGGCAACCTTCTTTATGCTGAGGTTACATAGAATTCTGTTTTCTTTTGATTTTATAAGTCTTTTTCATATTTAAATATTTAATCTTTTTGTCATTTATCCTGTTTGGCCGATTGTGATCACATCTCTTTATGAAATGTAAACAATTTCCTAATTGTAGGTTAATTGGAAATTATATACTTTAAAAAGATATGACATAGGGAGGCTGGTTGGCTCAGTTGGTTGGAGTGTGGTGCTGATGACACCAAGGTTGCCGGTTTGATCCCCACGTGGGCCACTGTGGGCTGCGCCTTCCTTAAGGAAAGTCAGCTATGCCATTGTGACATGAAAGCAATGTATAACCAATGACCATGGCTGTTGCCCAATAAAAAAAAAATTTTTTTAATTTAAAAAAAAGAAAAAAGATATGACAGGCCTTAATTAAAAGGTATCAGTGGGACTTAAAAAAATAAAATTTTCTTCTCCTGAAAATAACTAATAGCCATTTGAGATACTTTTAAAAAAATAAAATTTTCTTCTCCTGAAAAATAACTAATAGCCATTTGAGATACTTTATTGACCTGAGGGAAGGGGTGACTTTTGGGAAGTTAAAATTTTCCTTACCACCCGGGAAGTAACGATGCTTGTTTTTTTGCCCTGCTTTTTTTTTTTTCCCCTTTCCTCATAAATTCTAACCTTGTGTTGTCCAGTAGTCACTTTTGGCTAGTGAGCACTTGAAATGTGGCTAGTCTTAAGTTGAAATGTGGTAAGTGTAAAATATATACCAAAGTTTGAAGACTTAGTATTAAAAAAATGTAAAATACCCCATTCATTTTTTAAAATATTGATTACGTGTTGAAATGATAATATTTTGGATATAATGGATTAAATAAACTATGTTATTAAAATTAATTTATTCTGTTTGTGTTTACTAATATGCTATAAAAAGTTTTACATTGCATATGTGGCTTGCATTCTGTTTCTATTGAACAGTGCTGCTCCAACCTAATCTCACCCAATACCTGGACACCCTCCTGTTTTCTCTTTTTGACAAATTCATGTAGTGCCTAACACCAAAGTACTTGGTTTCTTTTGTCAGATGAGTTTTTTCCCTCCATGAATCAGTAGTGAGAGTATCACCTTCTTGTCTACTGGAGTTTTTCCTTTTAGCACAGATGGAAATTTTTTTGTTTTCTGTTGCCATCTTCTAATTTTCAAGATCTTTTCTCTCCCCCTTTTGTTTATTCTAAACTCATTCATGTGATTTTTCAGTTTTAGTTGAATTATTAATAAATGAACTTTTTGAATATGTTTGTTTCAGAATTTGAACTTATCTGTTAAAAGAATTGTATCTTAAATTCTCTAGTCATTGACGCATCATTCAACAACTACAGTAGGTTTGAGAGTAGAGGATGAATAAAACAAGAATTTCTGCCCTCTGTGAAATTATAAATGTGCTAGTCATCTTGTGATAGTTGACTGATAAATTGGTACGTGATATAACTAAATATAGCAGTATTAACTACTTCATGGTAGAAACAAGAGGAACAATACAATTTGTTAGTGCAGATAGAAATAACCCTAGGATTGAAGAAGAAAGTTGTTATTTAAAATGGATAAGGTATGTTTAGACATCTAAAGATTCCAGATAACTGTTAACATAAAAGTATGTCGTACTGAATTAGAACTGCTTGAATTTGAGCCCTGATTTCATCACTTGCTAGATGCTATGAGCTTGGGCAGGTTATACAAGTATAACTTGTGTGCTTAAGTTTCTTCATTTGTGTACTAGGGATAATAGTAGTAGCTACTTAATAGAAAGATTGTGAGGATTAAATTAGTTAATATATTGTTTAAAGCAATGCTTGGCATATAGTAAATTTGCTACAATTTTAACAAATAATTTCCATGGGTACTATAGTCTTGCATAATTTATTTTTAAGTGGTCACATAATATTCAGTTCCAAGGAGGTCCTGCAATTTATTTTTCTTTGACATTCATTTTCATTTTAGAGGAGAAATATTTGTATTGTTGAACTCAAATCTTTGTTTCTCCATTTTCTTAGGTATCTTGAATTTTATTTTATTTTTTTTTAATTGGGAAACAGTGTGTTTTTCCAGGACCCTTCAGCTCCGAGTCTAGTTGTTTCAGTCTAGTTGTTGAGGGCGCAGCTCAGCGGCCCATGTGGGGATCAAACCGGCAAGCAACCTTGGTGTTGTGAGCACTGAGCTCTAACCAAGTGAGCTAACCAGCTGCCTCTTAAATATCTCGAATTTTAAGATCAGAAAGCATTTAGATGTGTGGCAGAGCTGACTTGTGTTATTTTTTTTGCGATTTAAATTGTAAATGAATGTCTACACAGAAGCCAAGAGCTTTTAAATTAATTCTTTGGGCCTGCAAATGGTATCCAAAAGTTCAACTGAATAGTTTAATTGCCCTCTTTTGAAGAATTTTAAAGTAGCTAAGGCATTGTGATCAGCACTGGGTTACTTTATGTTGGGAAATTTTTGGCAGATGGTATACAATCATCGTTGCAAAACTAGTTATATTGTCTTTCCCAGCTTGGGTTAGGAAAACATTAGCACAGAAGTTTTCATTTTGTAGGAAATTATTTCCTGCTAAATATTTGTCATCTAATGAAGTTTTGTTTTTACATATTAATGAAGCAAGTCAGTTATAGTAGCTCCAGAAAAATAGCTGAAGCACAGGGTTACTTTTTGTCCACCTTTTCAGTCCTTTATTACCATTTGAGTATACATGCATGATAATCTTTTGGAAAACTAAAATATGGTAATTTAGCTGCTAATACACAGCTCACTATTACTGACTAGAGTTGACTTACTTTAGCATATACATATACATACTGCTTTGGGTTGGTACTAGGGTTACAGCAAGCAAATGAACTGATGTGGAAAAAAACACACATTCATTGTTAAAATATATTTCAAACTATTAATTTTATACCATTGTCAGTAAATGAAAGGTAACATTAATTTGAAATATTTGGAATAAGTGTGTTCTCCATTGAATAAACTGTATCTTAAACTCACTTACTTAGAAAAAAAAATCCAGATCCTCCTTTCAGAAAAATGTCATGTCATTACCAAATGTGGTAGCCAGGAGAATACTTAAATAACAAATAGGCATTATGCTTGTGGAAGATGAATTGCAGTCCAGTATCTTTTATAATGTTATTTATCCATCTTGATTTTGTGAAAAATAGGTGGTGTGTTGTGGTGTTCGATAACAGGCAATTACATTTGATTCATATCTCCCACCATATATTCATTCTCTTGTGTGATCTGAAATCCCTTCTTCAGGACTGTCCATTAGCCGTCATTCTACCCTGTTAAAACACATGTTCATGAAATTAATTTACATATTAAGCAAGGTGATTTTAAATGTTGTAGGGAAGAAAAACATGAAAAGTAGGCCTTTGCACTTAAGCTTATTTTAGTCTGTTGGGTAGACACACAGGTTACAGAGTTTGTGTTAATAAAGATATTTTTGGTTATCATAACAGAAAGTAATTTTAAACCAACTTAAGCAAAGAGGTGGATTTATTGGCTTACATAAATGAAAAGACTGGCCTTGGACATGGGTTGGATCCGGATGCTTAATGTAATATCCAGAGTCTGTCTCATTTCATTTAACTTAGCTCTGCCCTTTTCTGGCTTGGATACATTCTCCCGCAGCATCTCAAGTGGTAACAAAGATAGCCACTGGCAGTGCCAGGCTTAAATCCTATCAGCTTAGCAACCTCAGTGATAAGCTTCCTTTACAAATAGTTTCAGAAGTCCTGGCATTAACTCTGAATGACCAGACTTGGATCCTTTGGAGTGGTTGGGGGAGGGGAGAGTGGGGAGTTAGGATGGTCTAGCCCTCTTCGAACTCAGTGGAATAAAAGGGAGAGAAGTAGTTTCCAAGCCCTCTTTGAACTCAGTGGAATAAAAGGGAGATAAGTAGTTTCCAAAAAGAAGTTATAGATACTAGTACCAGAAGAAAACATGCTGAGCAGGCAAAAGCAACATTAAGTCTACAAAATAAAGATACAATTTTTTAGATGAGCTAAAAGGATGAATTCTGATAGGAACTGCTTTAAGAAAAGCTTCAGATAGGAGGCTGCCTTTGAATTGGGCCCTGAAGGACAAGTAGATGTTTTTTTTCAAGGCAGCATGAGTCAAGAAAGGACTTTCTAGGTCACTCATTGGAGAAGTTTGGCAGTAAAAGGATAAAATTAAAATGGAAGCACTAGAGTCTGAAGTAGAATGTTGAGAAAATTTCCACCTCAGTATGGAGAAAACTTGAGCATTTTATGGCAGAGAAGTAGAGAAGCAAGTAAAGGAGGAATTAATGCAAAGGAGAGGATCATTCATTATAATGAAGTAGGGGAATTCAATGGGATTAAGAATGTAAGGGGGGGGGCATCCTTAGAAAAAGAGAAAGTTCATTCTCTGAGGACAAGTGAAGGAAGGTGGTGGAAGTGGCTATGGTGGTTAAAGCAGAAGCTTACCGTTAAATAGATAAGTAGCTTTAATTTTGTGTTCTAAAAGTATGGAGAAAAGGTTTACTGGTTATCTATTGCCATCTAACAAACTATTCCAACGGATTTTGTGGGTTAGCAATTTGGCTTCAACTCAGGTAGCGCGATTTTTGCTGGTCTTTCCTTGTATCACTCGTGTGGCTGTGGTCATATGGACCATGGATGGGTGATCTTAAATTAAGATAGTGGCTTCACTCACATATGTGGTGGCTGGTGCTGGCTGTTGCCTAGGCCTCTCTTTGGCACGCTCTCACTCTAAGTGGGCATTCACAATGGCAGTAGCTGTATTCAAAGAAAGGAAGAGGCAGGCCTTTTATGACCTAGGCTTAGAAGTCCCACAGTCACTTCTTGTATATTTTCTTGGTCAAGCAAGTCACAGAGCCAACTCAGATGAAGTAAAGATATACATGCCACCTCTTTATGGGAGAAGCAGCAACGTCACACTGCAAAGAGGAGTGTACACCGGAATGGGAGGAATTTGTGCCTGTTCCCCACTCCCCCCAACATTTTATTGTGAAAAATTTCAGTCATGCAGCCAAGTTGAAAGAATTTCAAAGTGAATACTCATATACCTACCACCTAGATTCTACTGTTAACATTTTACTTACGTATTTATCCATCTACCATCCCTGTATCTACCCATCAATTCATCTCATTTTTTTGATGCATTTCAAAGTAAATTGTAGACAGTAGTACTTTCCTATAAATACTTTGTATATATTTAGCAAGAATCAAAATTTGTTTACAGTTTTTTCTTTTGATAAAACATTTACACACAATGAAGTGTTCAAGTTTTAAATGTACATTGTACCTAGTATTGCGGTCTACCACCAAAAGGGAAAAATTTGGAATAGCTTTTCCATGAAATGCCTCAAATTCAACTATAGTATAAATGAACTGCAAAGGATGTCTTCCTTGAATACCTTTTTTTCATGTCCTCATCACTAATAACTTTTCTTTTTAGTATTACCTCAACACATAGGATTTTTATTTGTGATACATTAATTTGAATCTGCTTTGGGTGTTTCTCTATATCTTTTCATTAAATATTTGAGTGTATACTGTTGATGAGCACTATGCTAGAAAAAGATGTAAACAGGGCCACTCTTGCTGTTTAAGTATTGAAACTTGGTGTATTTTAAACCAGATTAGATTAATAATAGGTGCCATTTATTGAGTGCTTATACTCAAGGCCAATGATAAGCACTTTTAGTTGCATTGTTTCATTTAATCCTTATAATTTGAGAGATAGATACTTTTTTATTTTAGAAGTTAGGAAATTAAGGCATGTGGAAAAGTTTTCACTTGCCCAAGGATTTACAGCTTCATCAATCAAGGTGATATGACTCCAGAACCCACCTTGAACCCCTGTATCATATTGATTAGAAGCAGGAAATGTGCCATCTGTCACACAGTGGAAAACAAACCTTCTTTTTTTTGTTGTTCTTTTTTTGTTTTTAGCTGAGCCATCCTGCTACCTGTTGGTAACTCAGTGGCTGCTCAGCTCGGGCTGGACTTGAACCACTGTTGCTCAGAGCTCAAACTCTTGAGCGAGCTCTTAACCAACTGAGCCACTCGGCCGGCCCTAGAAAACGAATCTTCTAATTGGTCATATTGCTTCACAGGGTAATCTTTATTTAAATTAAATGTTTGTCTTAAATAGAGAAGTACATATTTTTAAAAACTGATCTGGGGCCGGCCGAGTGGCGCGATGTTTAAGAACTCGCTTGGGATGCCAGAGGGCCCCGGTTCGGATCCCACATATGAGGGCCAGTGACACTGCCCTCCACAGCTAAGAAGCTGAACAACAGCTCAACCTGGAGCTGGGCTGCCATGAGTCGCCGGCGACGGCGTGGGCTGCAGTCCCTGTGGCAGTGGATTGCCATGGGCTACCGTGTGTGGCCAGCAGCCAGCGTGAGCAGCCAGCAGCCGCAGTGAGCGGCCGTCCAGAAGCCGGCGACTGATCTGCCTCGCCCGAGAAGAGCGCAATGATGGTGCCAACTTGGGCCAGTGAAGCAACATCCTCCACAACTAGATTGAAGAACAAAACGACAGCAACTTGTCTGTTCCCCTTTCCCCAATTCCCCAGCACTGTTCCCATCCCCCCAATTCCCCAATAAAAATCTTTAAAAAAAAAAAACTGATCTGTAAGAAAATTTAATAACTGCCTTCTAGTCTATGAATAAATATTTTAACAATTTGGAAAGGAGAAATTTTAGTATTATAACTTGATTTAACTGAAGATAATCAGAAGTGTGATCAAAACTGTGACAAATTCAATCAGTTTTTCATATGGTATTTTGATAGAATAATACTTACTTGATTTTATTGACTAAGTATTGAGTACTTGCATTGTTAGTTGGCTTTTGAGCAGTTACAAATAGCAAAAGATTGAAACCCTTTTGGACTTGCTATTTGCATAACAGTAAACCCTGCCTGAAGTGTTAGAATAAATGAGTAAGTTTAAGCCATTTCATGCCAAGAATTCTGCCAGAAGTACCACTGGTTAATGGTAGCTGTAGTGACAGCTGAAGTAAAAGCTTGTTAAGTTCATGTGCTAGCTTTCCTATTAAGTCAGGGAATTGGATAAAGTCATGTATGTCTAAACATCTTCCTTAACCCAACTGTGAGTGTGTAAGATATTTTAACAGTGTTCCTTCACCCAGATTTCCCCCAACTGTTCATTTTATTTTATTTGGTAGTGTATTTGTAAGTGGCTTTAAGTCCTAACTAAATTACATGGGGTAGGTTAAAAACAAAATACATTTGTTTAAAAAATCTAATTGAGTGTTATGTTTATTTTTGTGTATAGGTCTTGCTATTTTGGGAACGACAAGGGAAAAACAGATTAAGGGAAGTTTGGTCTTTTAAGTGGACATGGCTCAGATATCCAGTAACAATGGATTTAAGCAGTGTTCATCTTCACATGTGGAACCAACGAAAACAAAAGATGTAGACAAAGAAGAAGCATTACAGATGGAAGCAGAGGCTTTAGCAAAATTGCAAAAAGATAAACAAGTGACTGAGAATCAAAGAGGCTTTGAGTCGTCAAGCAGCACCAGACAAAAAGCACAAGTTTATAACAAACAGGATTATGATCTCATGGTGTTTCCTGAATCAGATACCCAAAAAAGAGCAGTAGATATTGATGTAGAAAAGCTCACCCAAGCTGAACTGGAGAAACTATTGCTGGATGACAGTTTTGAGACGAGAAAAACGCCTGTATTGCCAGTTACTCCTGTCCTAAGCCCTTCGTTTTCAGCACAGCTCTATCTGAGACCTACTATTCAGAGAGGACAGTGGCCAACAGGTTTGTCTGGGCCTTCCACTTATACTTTACCTTCTATTTGTCAGTCAACTTACAGTAGTAAACAGAGTGCATTCCAAAATGGCTTTAATCCGAGAATGCCTAGTTTTCCATCCACAGAACCTATATATTTAAGTCTTCCAAGACAGTCCCCATATTTTTCATATCCTTTGACACCTGGCACACCCTTTCATCCACCAGGAAGCTTACCTATTTATCGTCCAGTAATCAGTCCTGACATGGCAAAGCTGTTTGACAAAATAGCTAGTACATCAGAATTTTTAAAAAATGGAAAGGCAAGGACTGATTTGGAAATAACAAATTCGAAAGCTACAATCAGCAATCTACAGGTATCTCCAAAGTCTGAAGATATCAGTAAATTCGACTGGCTAGATTTGGATCCTTTAAGTAAGCCTAAGGTGGACAATGTGGAGGCATTAGGCCATGAAGAAGAGACAAATGTTCCGGGTTTGCTAGCAGAGGATCCTTGGGATGCCGTTCTTCTTGAAGAGCGATCACCAGCAAGCTGTCACCTTGAGAGAAAGGTGAACGGAAAATCTCTTTCTGGGACGATGGTAACAAGAAGCCAGTCTTTAAATATTCGAACAACTCAGCTTATAAAAGTCCAGGGCCAAATATCTCAGGTACAGTCCCTTTTTACTAACTTCTCAAACTTAGTAGTATATCACAATTCATATTTGTGTGCATAGTTTATTAGGTAAAAAATATTTTTCATTTTGAATCTTGTTTTCTTCATTCTTAAGTGTGCTGTGATCCTTAGATTGTGTGGTAAAGGATTAAATGTATTTGGGCCAGTTGAAAAATTGCTTGCTATTAATATTATCTTTTCTAGGATTATAAACTTTAAAAACCTCTTATCAAGATCTGGCTATCACTGATAGACATTTAAGATAATTTTTATCTGTCTCTTCATGTCTTCCCATTATATATGGTCCTATTTTTTTCTTCCTTATGTCTTTATTTTTCAAGGCAAACAAGGAATTATGGTTTTTAACCCCATTATAGAAACTCTCAGCATATTGTTTTATTGTTTTTAACCATGAAAGAGTGGAAGGGCAGGAGGGAAAATAAACCTAGAGAGACAGGTGAAAAGCCATTTAAAGGACTCTTTAACACCTGTATTGATAAAAACGAAGAATGGAACTGTAGTTTGTATGATGTAGTTGCTGAGTTCATATAGTCTTACTATCTGGAAAAATTAGTTAAGGGTGACTGGGGCAGGCTGTCTTCCCTCAGAAGAGAGGCAGCAGGGTTTAGACTTTGCCTTTCCAAATATAGTGTACCTAATTGCAGATTTGTGTTTTATTCTTATTAATCTGTGGATCCTGGACTGTTAAGCCTCATTCTCACCTTAATGTGAATTATATCATTCAGTGTCTAGCTTCTCTTTGGGCACTGGGAATGAAGTAGCATTCAGGGAGGGATAAGTGAATTTTGCATAATTTGGATGGGTTTATGTTAAATTGTTGACTTTAAAAAGGCATTTTGGATGTCTGGTGGAGAAAGAAGCAGGTATTAGGTTTAGAAGAAACCTAATTTTGGATGATGTGATCAAAATCCAGAAAAATTTTAACCAGTGTAATGGTTTACAAATTTAGTAAGGATCTCTGAACACCTTTCAATTTAAAAAACCACAAGTTAATACACATTTTAAATTGAATCATAAATCTCAGATTATTTTCTCTTACTAGTACATGTTTTCATGTTTTTGTTTTGTTTTGTTTTTTTAAATAACAATTATTTCTGGAAGTATTTAAAGGGAGAAGGAGAAACTTTAAGCCAAGAAACATAAAAAAAAAAAAAAGTAGGGGAAGGGTATACCTAGGAGTGGAATTGCTGGTAATTCTTGTTTAGCTTTTTGAAAAACCACCAAACTGTTTTCCATGGTGGTTATATCATTGTACATTTCCACCAGCATTGTATGAGAGTTCTGGTTTCTCTACCTTGTTGCTAACAGTTGTTATTTTTTAGCCATTCTAATGGCTATGAAATAGTATCTCATTGTGGTTTTGATTTGCATTTCCCTGATGACTAATGATGTAGAGTATCTTTTCATGTGCTTATTGGCTATGTGTATATCTTTTTGGAGAAATGTCTGTTTAAGTCATTTGACCATTTTAAAAATTGGACTATTCGTAGCAGCTTTATTCATAATAGCCAAAAAGTGAAAACAACCCAAATGTCGATAAACTGATGATGGGTAAACAAAAGTGGTACATTCATACAATGAAATATTACTCACCCATGAAAAGTCCTGAAGCCCTGATATATGTATGCTCAGCATGAATGGACCTTGAAAACATAAGAAAACATGAGTGAAAGCCAGACACACAAAAAGACCACATATTGTTTGATTCCATTTATGTGGTATGTCCAAAATAGGCAAATCTAGAGAGAAAGAATGCAGATTAGTGTATGCCAGGTGTGGGGGTGTGAGATGAGGAGGGGATGGAGAATGATTGCTTCATGGGTTCAGTGTCTTTTTGCGGGGGAGGTGATGGAAATATATTCTGCAATTAGAACATTTCAGTGTTCTAACCACAGTTAGAACCATACATAGGTAATGGCTACAGCATTGTGAATCTACTGAAAGCCAGTGAATTGTACATTTTTAAATGGTTAAAATGGCAAATTTTATGCTCTAGATTTTGCCTCAATTCAAAAAAAGGGGCACTGGTCCCCCCTGATCCTTCCATCCTGCTCAGGCCAGGTCACTGCTGGATATACATTTGGGTCAGTAGTCCCATAGATGGTGCTTGACACCATGCAGTCTAGCTTAGGGATAGCTGTTTATAGGATTTGTTTGGGAAGGCCAACGGCCTAAGAAGCTGGAGACCTCCGGAACTAGGGCAAGTTACAGTCTCTGCTGTCAGAGAAAAGGAAGCCCCTTGTCTCTTAGGGAGCCGAGTGTAGGCTCAGCCCTCCCCTTGGCAGAAGGCAGAGCCCCGATTGTCCAGACAACCCAGAGCGTACATCCAGGTCACTTGCTAATAACCCTGCTCCTTGCATCACACTTTTGTATGCATGCAGTCTCCTCCACAGTATATGCATTGAAGCCACAATACATAGATTATATATTGAATAAAATATTTATAAATGAACTTGGTTATTTCATGATGTCTGTATCTTAAATCCTAACCTTCCCAGCATTGGAAAGTCATCCACTAAGGGTAACAGATTATTTCAGGTGAGCTGAGATGACTATTCCAAGTGAACTGTGGTTATCATCTTAAACAAGCTGAGGTTTCTGGATCGACTGGAATTATTTACTGCCCAGTGATCCAAGACTGGAACTCAGAACCTAAGAGCTGTGTGCTTTTTATCTGTACTGTAGATGTTCAAACTGAACTCTTTTTTTATGTAGTCAGGGAGACAGTAGAGCGCTCCTAAGAATCCTTTGAGGCCAGAACAACCCATACCTATTTTATAGAGTTGAGGAAACTGAGATGTAAAGAAGTTAAGGAATTATTCATTGTTTTCATGTAATAATGGTATTGTACTTAGGAAAATGAGTATATTGAAGAATTTAAAAGTGAAATGTAATAGGGTAATAAGTTACCTGTTACAGCCGATAATTCAAACATGGGTCAAATAATCAGCCTTCCAAACTCAGTGTATGTCGGTGTCTGCAGAGTTTAGGCTAACATAGACCTGGTTTTATGTGTTTTGGGGGATGTGGGTAGGGGGAGGAAGTGGAGTGTGGAATTTAAGGGGAAAGTTAACTTTTTCACAAATATCTGTAAGTGATTCTGGTGCAGCCTACCTGTCTCCTTGAACTGGCATTTGGAACCATACCTCAGTAGCCTCTGAGGTTAGGAAGGTGACAAGACAAATAGCAAAACTTAAAAATAGAGTATCCTGGGAACAGTTTCTTTGTAACTTAAAACCGCTAGCCTAGGTTGTAATGCTTTTGCTTCCTTTCCCTGCTTTCCCT
The DNA here is from genome assembly GCF_001890085.2 of Hipposideros armiger. NCBI lineage: Eukaryota > Metazoa > Chordata > Mammalia > Chiroptera > Hipposideridae > Hipposideros > Hipposideros armiger. The sequence goes on from NW_017731531.1 coordinate 929,168, forward strand.
CTTTAGCTTAGACTGGTCACTTCTGGTTCAATTCATGTTTTTTCCACCCTTTCCTTTGATGGGGCAGGACTGTGGTACCCATGTACACCCCTTTCACTGTACCCCTGCGTACATCTTTTCCTGCTCATTTTTAATATTTGTCACAGTCCCATCTTGATTTTTTCCTTATTTGGGGTGCTTTCAGAAAGAATTTTACAGGACTAATGAGGCTAGGTAGACGCCTAAAAATAGAAGTTCCCTAGCAAGGTCTGGGAAATCAGATCACATGGGAGTTAATTCACTACGAATTAACGAGGCTTCTCGGCAAGATCAGTTCTAGCAGAAACATGTTCTTAGAGCTTATTTCAAGTATGGGGGAAGGATCAAGGAGAAAGCAGTTTAGTTATGAGAGACATAAGTCAAAGCCAGGTAAGCAAAAATAACATGGCTTGATCAGCTGATTGATCAGAGATTGGAGCTAGATTACTACAATGTGTATTTACATGAACAGGTTTACTAAATGGCACAGTGTCTGAATTTGAGGTGGCTTAGGCTACCTGCCCAGGCTTGAAAGGAGTCTTACTGCAGCATGGCTGAAGAAGTATTAATATACAGTTGTTAATTATTCCCTTATACTCTGCTTTATCAAAACCCCATCTAATGATGATTATACTTGAGCACCACATTCTAAGAAGGGCCAGTGGTAAACTACGTGTATCTTGAAAAGACGACAGTTTTCAGGATCTAGAAGCTATGTCATATGAAGAACTGTTGAAAAGATTGGAGATATTTTGCCTGAATATGAGAATATTAATTGAAGATAAGTCACTCTCTGGATCTGAGAGTTTCTTCATCTGTGAAATACAGTTGGTTAGACTAGATGATTTCTCACATACCTTTTAGGGATAATATTTAAAGTTTGGAAAATTGCCATGTAAAAGAGGAAGTGGACTTTTCTTTTAAAGTTTTACATTTTGGACACAGTTTCTCAAACCAATTCTGGGAGCAGCATACCTGAATATTACAGTATTATTGGGGGGGGGGAGATGAAATAGTGATATATTATTAAAAAAAAATGAAATAGTGATGTACTAAATTTTTCAATATATTAAGTATGTTACTTTGTGCTACATTAAGTAACACTTTGTGCTAGATTTTAATAGCACCAAGTGGAAGTAAGTACTGAAAATTAAAATACATTTTATAGAAAACATGAAATTAAGCAAATCCTATTTGTTTATATTATTTCTCCATGAGTTGAGAAATATAACAATTTCACTTAGGTTGTCAGTGCATGATTATTGAAGGTCTTTAATCAGAGGTTTAGTGTGCATTTGTTACAAATGCTATAAAATAATTTTTATATTCAAAGAAAAGTTCTAAGCCTGCTTATTAAGATTTCATCAGTTTTGTTTATAAGAAGCTTGGTTTCATTTAGGCCAAAAGGGAGAGGTAAACAGAACACAAGTAGTATTGGAGGTCAGTGGCACACACATTAGATGGAGCTTTTAATTTTTCACACACCATTCATCTCTGTTTAAAAACTTTTCCCTGTGGTTTATATTTTTTGTTGGGAAATAAGATTGCAATGCTGAAGTTTTAACATGACATGATATACTTAAGTATTCATTCCCTGTAAGAATTTTATGCTTCGTAGTAAAAATTCAGAAGGGTATTTTTCTTATTCAGCAAGCTTTACTTCCTATTTCCTTCTAGTGTCGTTTGTTTTGTTAATAATAATGTAAATACTTTAGTTCAAATGTTTTGTGAACAAAACCAGGAAAAGACATTCTACTTAAAACTGCCTTCTGGCAATTTAAGTTTAAATCAGACTTTTAGTTAATAGCTATATATTTAGCTACTTTGAGCAGATTTCAAATATTTTACTAATGAGTCAAATTGCTTTCATGGACGTAGTTTTGCAAAGTTCTGTGAATATTTACTCTTTCTAAAAGTTAATTGTGTTAGCATTATAAACATTTATATCCCCATTGGCAGAATGTCTGTTATCATTAATTTTAAAGAAGGAAACTTGAACAAAACGTGATTTTCAGTGTGTAGCCGAGTGAAGCACACTAATTGAATGGGTTACTGAAGTCTTTTTGTAAAATTTTTAAAAATTTCAAATAAGGAAGTAACCAACTTTGTTCTGAGTAGTAACTGGTGTGTGTGTGTGCACATGCACATGTGTATATATATATTTAATGCTTAAAGTAAATTTATTGAAAACTTGGTGTTGTGTGCCATCTAATTTCTGGGGTAATAGCGTGAACCTTGGACTTGTGTGGGCTTAAAGCTTTCCATATTTTTATAACTGCTTTACAGAGATGTACTGATAAGTTTTTGCGAATTATTTCAAGTCTTCATCGCTTTCCTTAAGCCCTTAATCTACCCTTTCCACTCCGCGTCTAGTAGATGACTTCACTACCTTTTTTTTTCCTAATGCTGAAGTCAAAGCCGTCCTTTTTATGCACATACCCACCTCAGAGTTGCCCTTTCTGGTGTGAGGGAAGAAATATTCCTTCCCTTTTTCAAAACTTAATTCTTGCACCTCTTTTCTTGTTTGTGTCTCCCCAAAGTATTTTCTACCGTTACTCTTAAAGAGGAATTTTTACTTACTGCCTTTCCAGTCTCTCACTGCTTATTTCTGGTAATATGAATACTAATTGCCAATCTAGTTACTGTATTCACTGTCCTGCCCTTTTGCTTCATATGCAACAATTGACTACGCCTTTTTTTTGAAACTTCTCTTCTGTTGCCCTGGTGAAATCTACTTCCTAGTTTTCCTCTTGTGATCTTTGACTCCTTTTCCTTTGTCTAGCTTCTGAACATAGGCATTCCCCCAAAGTTTTGTCTTGACTGTCTTTAATGTCTCTTACCTGTTATCTCTTGTTCAGTGCTTTATTCTTGAGGCTCCAGAATACAGAATTTGAAAGCCACTTGTCTAGACTCTTGTAGCAGTGTGACTCCTTGGCCCTTTGAGGGTTGAGATGCTATGGTGCTTAATTTTTTTTAAATTAAACTTTATTGGGGTGACAATGGTTAACAGAACTACATAGGTTTCAAGTGTACAATTCTATAATACATCATCTATATGTTGCATTGTGTGTTTACCACCCAGAGTCAGTTCTCCTTCCATCACCATATATTTGACATGATGCTTAATTTTATGTGTCAACTTGACTGGATGCTCAGACATTTGGCCAAACTTCATTCTGGGTGTATCTATAAGGGTGTTTCTGGATGAGATTAATATTTAAATCAGTAGCCTGAGTAAAGGCACATTGTCCCCCCTAATGTGGATGGGCCTTGTCCATCAGTTGAAGGCCTGAATAGAACAGATAGAACAGAAAGGATGACCCTACTGCCAGTGAGGGGGACTTCCTCCTGCATGACTGCCTTTGAGCTGGAAGAGGGTTTTTTTGCCTTCAGATTCAAAATGAAACATCGGCCTTCCTGGGTCCTGAGCCTGACGGATTCAGACTGGAACTGCACCATTGGTTCTCTCGGGTATCCAGCTTGCCAACCGCAGATCTTTGACTTGTCACCCTTTATAACAGCGGTTCTCAACCTGTGTCAACCTGTGGGTTGCGACCCCTTTGGGGGTCGAACGACCCTTTCACAGGGGTCGCCTAAGAGTATTGGAAAACAAAAAGATATTTACATTACGATTCATAACAGTAGCAAAATTATAGTTATAGAGTAGCAACGAAAATAATTTTATGGTTGGGGGTCACCACAACATGAGGAACTGTATTAAGGGGTCGCTGCATTAGGAAGGTTGAGAACCGCTGCTCTATAATCACATGAAATAATTTCTTATAATCTGTATATGTGTCTGTGTGCTCACGCACGTGTGCATGCATGTGTGTGTGTGTGTGTGCATATGTATATAAAGAGGTGTCCCAGCTATATGCCTAGTAGGTGCAGCCCCGTCTTGTGTCTCTCACCCTCCTAAAGAGACTGTCTCCTATTAATGGAGTTGGGACCCAAAACCCCTTTGGCTGGGATACTGCGCTCTCAGTGATCCTGATGGATGCTGACAGTAATTAGCAGAGAAATTTCCCTGTAGACAATTGCAGAAATTGGATGATCCCTAAATCTAGGTGTTTAGCCCTGGACTAGAATTTTTGGAATACAGTATTTCTAGATGATGGCCAAACATCTTCATGGATTTCCAAACCTAATATATTTATTTACTAGAGAACTCAGTATCTTCCGCAACAAACTTCTTTCTTTATTCCATATATTGGATAATGGCACTAGCAGTTTTTTCAGTATTGACTTTCATTTGTCTCTTTCATTCATTGAAAAATATTTGCGGTTATACAGTGTGAGAGTTACAAATAGTAATCATTTGCAGACTTCATCCTTAAAGAACTTGGTAGGAAGAGGGAGACAAGATGTGTGTGCATATAACTGCAGTACAAAATAGAAAGCCTTGAGTGCCCCATAAAAGTATGCAGAAGATCAATGGAGAAAAGAGATAATTTGATGCTTCAGTTGTTTGAGTGGAGCTTGAGAAGAGGGATTGGCGGCAAGAGTTGAGGGACTAGGTATAAAATTAAATTTTTTTTTTGTTTCAGAAAGAACAGAAAAAAACAAACAAAAAATGCTAATATATGAGATGAAATCATTGGCAGCCCAGCTGTTTTTCACTTTGTGGACAGAACATTTGGGTTAACTTACCAGATTCTATTATTACCTTAATGTATGAGTAGAGTATTAGTTATCATAATCTTATTTTTGTCAGTGTCAATTGAAACTTTTAACATGCTTGAAAGGAAGGACCTAATTCATGAAAGACACTATAAAAAGTACATTTTGGTTAAAAAGATCTAGAAATGTCACTAAAATCTGTTAATAAGTAAAACATGAAAAAACAGTTAAAGAAGGAAAGATGATTATTGGGTCAAGCAAAAATACAGGTTTTCTATAGTATTGCTTCTGCAAAGGTCACATGTTTTTCTCAAGGCGTTTTTAAGTTTGTTTTTAGGAAACTTTTATTTAGAGGTAGAATAGTTGATTAGGCATGTGATTCTGAAGCTAGGCACCTGGGTTGAAATCCTAACTCTGATTACATTAGTTGTATGACATTGTGTGAGTTAATTAATTTCTCTGTGCCTCATTTTTTAGTCTGTAAAATGGGGATAATAATAGTACCCACCTACTAGGGCTTTGTTAGAAATAAATAATACATACATACCTACCTGTAAATTTCTTGCAGCAGAGCCTGACACGTAATAAATGTTCAGTAATTGCTGGATATTTTTTCTATTGTGGTAAAATACATATAGCAGAATTTACCATCGTAGCCTTTTTTTTTTTTTTTTAAGCTGAGCCATCCTGCCACCTGTTGGCAGCTCAGTGGCTGCTCAGCTCGGGCCAGGACTCGAACCGCTGTTGCTCAGAGCACAAACTCTTGAGCGAGCTCTTAACCAACTGAGCCACTCGGCCGGCCCCATCGTAGCCATTTTTAAGTGTACAGTTCAGTGGTATTAAATGCATGTACATTGTTGTGCAGCCATCACCACATGCATCCCCATAACTTTCTTCATCTTGTAAAACTGCAACTCTATATCCTTTAAACAACAACTTACCATTCTTCCTTCCCCCAAACCCCTGGCAACCACCATTATACTTTCTATCTTTATGATTTTGAATTCTCTAAGTACCTCATATAAGTGGAATTATATACAGTGTTGGTCTTTTTGTGACTGACTGACTTCACTTAGCCTAATGTCCTCAATGTCCATCTATGTTGTAGCATGTTGCAGAACTTCCTTCCTTTTTAAGGCTAAATAAAATTCCATTGTGTGTATATATCTCATTTTGCTTATCCATTCATCTGTTGATGGGCACTTGGGTTGCTTCCATGTTTTGACTATTGCGAATAATGCCGCTGTGAACATGGGTGAACTAATAATCTCTTTGAGACCTGCTCGGTTCTTTTTGGGTATATACCCCAAAAGTGAAATTGATAGGTCATATGACAGTTCTATTTTTAATTTTTTGAGGAACTACCATACAGTTTCCCACAGTGGCTGTACCGTTTTACATTACTACCAACAGTGCATAAGGCTTCCTGTGTCTTCACATCCTCCCAACATTTGTTTTTCTGTTTTTTTAATAGTAGCCATCCTAATGGGTAGGAGGTGGCATTTCACTATAGTTTAGATATTATTTTTAATAGTACTGATAATTATAAAAAGATTATCGTATAGATCAAATATTAATGAAAATTACTGCTATTTTTGGGGGGGGGAGATTATTGAAGGAATTACATAGTGCCTTATATTCTTTCACTATTTTATGATTGCTATGGCAAATTCATTGGTTATACGAGTATGTAAGTGAATTTTAACTTGTTTTTAGAGGAAGCAAAACATCCAAAAATTGAACCAGTGGTTGAGTGCCTTCTGAACTGGATATAAAGTTCTACAAAAATATAAGATTCAATAAAATTTTATTCTTATCTCTAAGGGGCTATTATTACATTAGGACAAATATAAAATAGGATGTAATGATATGGTGTTTGGTTCAGGCTAAGTATTTGGAAGTGCTGGGAGAGAAGAATTGCTTCATACTGAGTAATCATAAAAGGCATTATAGATGAAGTGACTTTCTGTTGGGTGTTAATATTTTAATAGATTTTTATTTATTTATTTATTTATTTTACTTCTGTTGTGAGGGCAGTTTAGGAAGAAGCCATTGAAGACAAATAAAGTTTCAGAGGCCAGATAGCTCAATTTGTGTTTTATAGGAACAGGATATGATTCAAGCTAACTGGAACATGGAAATCATTCGGGAAGTTCTGGGAAGTGTGATTGGATTAGATTGTGACAAACTTGGAGTGTCAGACCAGAAGGTTTGTTAGAAACATCAAATCCCAATTTTAGGGTCGTATGATGTGTTTGCTACTGTGCGTGTTTCTGAACCACAGATTAACTGATGTAATTGGCAAGTACGAGATTGATATCGGTATAATAGGGAAGTAGCATTAGTTCAAACAGTCTTTACCAGCATATTAACATTTTAAAGCAATCAAGAACAAACTTTCTCACAAAGCGAAAGCATTAGTAATATAAGAAAACAGTAAGGAAAACACCGAAAATCCTGCAGAAGTATTCTCCTTTAGTGAAAATGGTGGTTGCATGAGTAGCTTCAAAAATGGTATCACATTCCACAGTGTTAAGTTCTCTGGAAAAGCAGTTTAGGACAGACAAAGAAGCTGTGAAGACCTTTTCCTTTCAACTTTGTTGAAGAAGTCTATATCCTAGATAACATTTTTTTTTTTTTAAAGATTTTTATTGGGGAACTGGGGGATGGGAACAGCGCTGGGGAATTGGGGGGAGGGGAACAGACAAGTTGCTGTCGTTTTTTTGTTCTTCAATCTAGTTGTGGAGGACGTTGCTTCACTGGCCCAAGTTGGCACCATCATTGCGCTCTTCTCGGGAGAGGCAGATGAGTCGCTGGCTTCTGGACGGCCGCTCATGGCAGCTGCTGGCCGCTCACGCTGGCTGCTGGCTACACACGGTAGCCCATGGCAACCCACTGCCGCAGGGGCTGCAGCCTATGCCGTTGCTGGTGACTCACGGCAGCCCAGCTCCAGGTCGAGCTGTTGTTCAGCATCTTAGCTGTAGAGGCCGAACCGGGGCCCTCTGGCATATCAAGCCAGCTCTTAACCAATGCGCCACTCGGCCTTCCCCTAGATAACATTTTTAAGTTTATTGAAATTGGCCAACTAAAGCAAAAGCCTTCAGAATTCTATATCACAAATGAGAAGGAGGAGCTCCAGTGTTTAAGGTTCCAAGACCATTATGCTAGATGCAAATTCAAGTGGAGATTGAACTATGCGAGTCATTTTATAAGGTCTTCTTATTATTTTAGTTAGGGCTTTGATTATAAAGCTATACTGATTTTGAGTAATCCACCTTAACTCTGTTTTACCCATAAGTTCTGTTATTTTTAGTTGCGATTTTCTAGAACTCAAACTTGGGTTTTTCATTTTTTTCTTCCCCAAGTGTACATATCACATTCTAGCAGAAAGGGCTCTGCCACACTTTAAAAGGAGAAAATTCATAATCTTCTTGTGTTCCATGGTCATTGAAATCCATTAAAACTCTTGAAATGTATGCACTGTGTTCTGATTCACTTAATTTTGAATTGATAGCGTTCCAAGTCTAATTTTAATGGAAATTTACATTTGAAATTTGTGCCAAATTAAGTATTTTTATGTAGTAACCAAAATACCTCTAAAAAGACTCCTATTTGGCTATGCTTGGGTGGTGAATTTATCTCCTAAATGTTGCACACAAATTTAGATCTGACGTCAACTTAACTTTTGAAGGACTATAGATTGTTTATATAAGTTTATTAACATATTTTAAAATGCCCACTAACTCCTAAAACTCATTTTTTTACATAAAGAACCAGCTGCTTTCTTGGAATTTGAAGCCCAAGTTAAATATATAGACTTCCTGGCTTATTAGAGGAGTCCTAAATGGGCTTGATCTCTTCGTTTTCTTAAAACAGAGGACGGTCCCTTAATTTCATTCAGCTGTTAACTTGGCATTCATTTCAGGAAGATCTTGAATGGAAACATCTTTAGCTTTCCATTCTTACTGACCAACACAAAGAACAGCCTATTTCTACTTTTGAGCAAGTAAAAACCAATGAACTTTAAAATAAGGCTTAGTTGGCATTACTTGTTACAGATAGAAGTCCATAATTTAAAACTTCGTTATGAAGTAAATTATTTTACCATGTCTTTGTACATATTTTTGTAAAAATGTGTTTATGCTGTGCTGTTATTTAAATTTGGGGGATCTTATACTTTTAAAATAAAAGCACTCTTTTGATTACAGAAAGACCCAAAGGGGACCAGTAGTTTGCCAATTGGAAGTTCTCTTCTACAAGAAATTGAAGTACAGAATGAAGAAGTGGCAGCTTTTTGTCAATCCATTACAAAGTAAGGCATTTTTCTTTATAAAGAATACTTTTTATTAAATGCTTGTTTAAAAAACTTATTTTGAAAATTATCTTGGTGCTAATAATTCTAAAATGTTTAATTATTTTCTCCCTGTGGCTTAAAATTTCAAGACAAACAGTTAATTAGCACATTAACACGAACTACAGTTGAATCTGCCTTTTTACTTGTTACATTTCTGAGTATTTAGAAGGAAAAACTGAACACAGCCAGGTTTCGTGTTTTCTTTCCATTCTACCACCACATTAGTGAAACTTTCATTATGAGTGCTAGAAACCCATCTTAAACTGTCTTAAATCAAGAAAGGGTACGTATTGGTTCACAAACGCAGATAGAAAGAGGAAGGATGGGACAGTGCTCAGTGACAGCCATTTCCAGGAATTCATACACTGTGCTCCATCCCTCCCCCCTGTGGCCTCTTCCTTTCCCACTTCCTGTCCTTTCCTTCTTCCTTCCTTTTCTCCCCCTATCCTCCCTCCATGCGTGTGGGCTTCATTTTCTTCTACTGCAGATGGGGTTTTGAAGCAGGGTATATAGCTACTGATAGCTTAGACATCCCATTCTAATGTTCTTGCAAGCAGAGGCAGACAAAAGGGAGTCCTCAGCCAGCTCCAGATAGAAAAAACCCACCGAAGGATCAAGTGTAACACAAACATTGTGGCCAAGGGGATGAGATATGTTATCAGAAAAAGAGAAAGTAGATCACCACTGGGGAATTTATTTTCAGTCCTGTATTTTTCCCAATATGGTCTGCTTTAAGTAAAGCAGAGTTTGGGGTTCCCATATCATTTAACTAGATTTTCTAGACTATTGGTAATATTTCATTAAAACTGTCTTTCTTTATGTTACCTTTTAACCAGCATTTTTTTTCTGCAGACTATCTTAAGGGAAAAAAAGGAAGAAAATTATCTGTAGAGCCACTTTTTCTTCCCTGCAAAGGTTACTCTTAACTGAATTTTAAAGCTCATGTTTTTCAGTAAGCATTTAAAATAGAAGAGACATTTAGATGACTTAGCATGCAAATTACCTGTATTAAAAATTACCTATGCCTTTATGCCATTATACCATTATGTGTGTGTGGTTAACAATTTGGAAATAATCTTTTACCTTAATGGTTTAGAAATAATCTGTTATGTGTTCATCTAGTTTCTTTAATTTTCTCCCCAAACAAGCCCTGTACGCTTTCTATTAGACTGTTGAGTGACTGTTGCATTTGCGAAATTAAGCTCTCTGTGATCTGCCTTTCCCCCCATTTGAATCTTTGAGTTATTTACAAAAACTCTGCCAATAAGCTAAAATGGTTATTTTTATTTACACACACAAGCGCACACACACACACACACAAAATGGCTTATGTAATATGAAATCCCAGATGAACTAAAGAGAGAATGAGTTTTTTTTGTAATTTTATTTTTATTAGGAGAGTATGACTGCAAAAAATATTTCAGAGTGGTAGAAAGTAGAGGTATTTTTGAAGCTGTGTTCTAGGAACTTCTCTTGTTCCCCTTGGACGTTGGAGATTGGGGTCAGGAGGTGTCCTTGAAGAAATTAATGGCTCTTTCAATTTTTTCCAATATGTTCATATCTGCAATGAATTTTAAAAACAAGTATTTATACTCTTAGCCAATTCTTTACTTTTTGAAATCTCCTAAAATGATTCATTTAATCATTTAAATTCAACTATGAAATTAGTATAAGACTATCAGGATGATAACTGTTTACAGTTAAGATTACTGTATAACATGGAATTTAGTGCCAGTTCTAGGCCTTGTGGGGTTTTTTTTTGCTTCTGTGAAATTAGGGAGTTGGACTATTGACCTCAAAGGTCTCTTTCAGTTTAAAGCTCTTTCATACTTTGATTCAGGACATGGTATTATTACTGCATTTTTCTGGTTTTTATTTCTTGTTTTTCTGTTTACATTCATCGTAATTGATAAAGCTTGCTATATTTACTAGTTGTCGGTTCAGACAGAGAAAGTTCTTAAGAGGAATGTGAGATATCAGTAAAAGTTTTTGCTGCTGCCATCCTGAATAGCCTTCTATTTCTTTTCTTCATATATGGTTCATATCTAATATTTATATCCTACAGTAGTGTTTTGACCCCAGGACCTTCCTATATGTTTACAAGGACTTCACCTCAAATTTTATTTTAAACAATGCCAATGCTATACTTTCCTGTAAAGTAGTGCTAATTCAATTAAAACCCTCATTTTTATCTTTTAACTTTTAAAATCCTCAATTTTATCTCTCTGATTTTTGATGATTTGGCTTTGTATGTAACTTTAGCTTGATTGCACAGTAGGAAAATAAACTGTAAAAGACTAGTGTATGCCTAGAGATATTAAATTTCCTGAAGTACAGAGCAGCCACATTAAGCAAACAAAGCTACTTCTTTGGTGGCAATAGGGAAATGTAAATGTAAGAGAAAATGAAAAAGTAAAAAAATACTCTATATAGGTAATTACTTAAGAACATCAAACTGTGTTGGCTTAGAGTGTCCATAAAAATACTTTATCTGGTCTGTTATATTGAAAGTGAATAATTTACTCAGCAATTATCAATTTACTCATTTAATTTGATTTTGTATGTTTAAATTTAGTTACAAACAAAAAAAATCTCCCAACTTTAAGAAATCGATTACCATCTTAGTTTTTCCCCAGTTTTTATAAAGCAAACAAAACCAGAGAATAGAAGAAAGCATCAATTTTATAGAAAAAACAGAAAATTACTATATTTTTCTAGATTTAACTATCTTTCATGGTATCAAGCAGAAAGAGAAAGAACTAATTAAAAAAACTTTTAAAAATTGTGATGAAGTATATATAACATAAAATTTACTATTGTAACCATTTTTACATGTATAGTTCTGTGACATTAAGTACATTCACGTTGTGTAAAAGAAAGGACTAATTTTAAGAAGAGGAAATGAAGGATATCCCCCCCCCCTCCGGCCTCCCAAAGTCAAGTTCATTGAATGCTACTTTTATCACTGGAATTTTTGTCTAAAATTCTTGTTTTCTGAGCTATCAGGAATTTGACTTTCATCATCTTTGACGATTTCTGAAAATTGAAGGCTTATTTGGATGTACGCAAAATTCTCTACCATCTTATATATTAGTTAATTATGTGATTTGCTGTGAGCATCTATTTTCTACCATAGAAAACGAGAATACCAAATATGTGAAAAACAATAAAAATTTTAGGTTGGGTTCTATGAAGATCTCGTCATTGTTTTGCAGAGGGGTAAGCTTTGAAGCAATCAGATATCTGAAGATAATGTGTCCATATCTAAAGGTGCATTTCCAATATCAATTTTAGTTTATTACTTATTACCGTTTTCCATTTCTTTTTGATATTACATTCTTTGTGGCACTGAAGTTTACAGTGCAGAAACCAGATTTATTCATTCACTCATTCCTTCATTTGACAAGATGCTTCTAGCACTTAACCACATACTAGGCCCTGTTCTGAGTGCTTTTATTACTTAATTCATGTAATTCTCATAACAACCCTATGAGGTTAGTAGTGGTATTATCAGCAGTTTATAGAAGAGGAAACTAAAGCAACAAGGAGATTCAATAGCTTGCCTAAGGTGATTGGTAAGCAGCAAAATGAGGATTTAAACTCAGGTTTAAATCCTGGCTCTAAAGGCTGTGCACAAACTGTTCAGCTTGCTGCCCCTCCAGAACCTTTCTTTCTTTCAACTCAAACTGTTTTATTCTATTCCTATGACTTGATTATTTTAATCTCTACAGAAGCAAAGCGACAGTACTTCCAGCCTTCTTTCCATTTATAGCTCTGTGGAAAGCAGATGGGAAGATTGGGGCTTGTCTTCTAACCTCCAGAAAAAAGTTAAAGGAAGCACCAGTTTAAAGAAGGCATCCATCCAATCTCCCTTTGTCTTCCCATAGCAGAATCACTAAATGGAGATGAGCCACACACCATGCTCATGCATTTAAATTTAAACTACATTGCTCCTCTGAATACCTATGAATACCTTCCCAGGCAGTTCTTACCATCCCCTCAGTTTTAGAAATCACTTTGAGGGAATAAAGGCCCCATAGCACTGTAAAAACCTGTTGTATATGTTTTATTGTTGTTGTTCTTTTTGAGCATTGTCTAACAACCAGAACAATATGTAGGGGAAAACAGACCTTAGAAAAAAGATTTTTAAAAGACAACAAGCTTATTCCTTTGGCAATTATAATTTAGGGCTACATTGCTTATATTATCAGTGATTCAGTAAAAGTGTATCATTTTGTGTAATTATACTGTGTAGCAAAAGAACCTGAAGCCGAGAACCTCCTTTAATGCCATGTGTCCACTGTGTGCTTGATTACTGTTGATAATGCGACCATAGATACCCTGGCAGCACTTAATCTCTTGCCTTGGATTCTTTTTATTTAAAAGGCAAATGCTGGTATTTGGAGTTTTGACAGGGGTCTATTCATTGCAGTTCTCATGAGCTGCTCTAGAATTGGACAAAGGCACAGAATTGAATGGCTACTGTAAGCCTGCAAAAAAAGCCTTGTTCAGGGCTCTCAAATAAATGCAGCTTAAAAAAAAAAATTTAAATTCTTCTCTCTTGTGAACAGATTGAAGACCAACTTTCCATATACCAATCACCGCACAAATCCAGGCTATTTGTTAAGTCCAGTCACAGTACAAAGAAACGTATGTGGAGAAAATGCTAGTGTGAAGGTCTCCATTGAAATTGAAGGATTTCAACTACCAGTTACTTTTACATGTGATGGTAGGTTTATAGTTCCCCATCCATCTTGTTTTGCTCTGATTAGGGAGAAAATGTTTGAAATGTTAATATCATTCTCTTAATAAACCGTCTCTTGTTATTATCCTTTTAAAAAAATGTATGTGTGTATGTGGTGAAATAGTTAACATTCATTAGTTATCCTTTTCAAAAAGTTGGCATTTCATAAGATAGTTTTCTGGTTAGGACTTGTGGGAAAACAGTTTACCTTTATAACTGCTATATGTATTTCTCTGAAAAATGCTGAGTACTTTTGTTAATCAGTGGCTCTTGGCCAAAACCCCAAAGCATTAGATAAAAAGGCTAATGATTGCTAATTAGATAGAAAGTTCAAATTGTTTATTTTCTTTTTTCATTTTATGGCAAGAAGAATGCTTGTTTATAAAGAGCTGTTAATAAACTGACATTCCAGTTATCTTGCTAAGTAAGCTCTAAGGAGAAGATAATTCTTCTTTGCTTCTAAGTCTTCCTTCCAAACTTCATGGAGTATCCTTACTAGAGATGTATCCCTAAGTCTGTAGGAAGTTTTTTGTTACAATTTTAAAAACTACTTTTATTTTCTTTAATAGTTTACTGCTTTTCACAATGTACATTATATTAATGGGATTCCGACAAGGAATAAGATCCTATATTTCTACAATACTTTGGCTTAAAATTATGTCATTTTGTTTCTTTAATGGTTATGACTAGGAATATGTCCAATATTTGGATACTTTCTTTGTAGCTTTGTATTTTTCAAAGCCGTTTTAGAAAAATATAAGTCTGAAACAAAGTGTTAGCCAATTGTAAGAATTATTCTTTTAGTTTCTAAAGGAAGAGTTATTCTTTTTAAAATATACCTTACACTTGGTTTAAGGAATTGTTTAAATCTAAGTACAATAGGAATTAATACTAAAATGGAAGGGGGAAAAAAGTCAATCAACCTTATAAGCATGAATACCAGTGCTTACCCACTGATAGCAAATGTTTTAATTTGTATCAAATTTTGACTTGCTACATCAAAATCTGATTGTTTAAAAAAATACTTCAAATGCTTATTTGGTTCTTCATAAATGTGCACATTGATAATGTACACCTCTGTTAAGAAATGTAACCATATTATGATACAAGTGGTTTGTATGTTCAAATGATAAATGTTACCATCCATTTGACTCTTTAGAAATGTAGCCTTTGTATTATTAGATAGAGGTTTTATGGCCATTTCTACCAAGTTGTTAATTTTCATGAAGTTTGAATGTAGTTAGTGTCTTCTAAATTGAACATAGGAGCTTGAAGTATAGAAACAGGTCACTTGAAAGGTTACCTTAGTTTAAAAAAAAAATGATAATTGAGCAATATTTCCTACTTGTTAGATTTTTATTCTTTATTGGAAAATTTATCAGGTGAATGTCAAACATTTAAAATGGTAATTCTTTTTCCTTATAATTGGTTTAAATTATTGTTTTCTAGATACGCTAAATGTCATCCTTTTTGGAGGCGTCTCTAATTGGGAGATGGCTTTCTTAACTTAGATCTGTCCTGTCTAATACAATAACCTCTAGCCATGCGTGGCTACTAAGCATTTGATATTTGGCTAATACAATAACCTCTAGCCACGCGTGACTACTAAGCACTTGATATTTGATACTTAATATAGATTAAGATGTGCTGTAAGCAGGGCTGGCTGAGTGGCTCAGTTGGTTAAGAGGTCGCTCAAGAGTGCGAGCTCTGAGCAACAGCAGTTTGATTCCCAGCCCGAGCTGAGCTGCCGCTGAGTTGCCAACAAGTGGCACGATGGGTCAGCTTAGCTAAAAAAAAAATTACATTAAAAAAAAAAAAAAGATGTGCCATACATATAAAATACACACTGGATTTCAAAGACTTAGTTTGAAAAGAGAATGTAAGATATTTCATCAGTATTTTTTTAAATACTGATTATATGTTGAAATGGTACTTTAGATATATTAGGTTAAATAAAACATTAAAATTAGCTTCACCTTTTTACTTTTTTCATTGTGGCTACTTGAAAATTTTAAATTATACCTGTGACCTGCATTATATTTCTATTGTATACTGCTGTCTTAGATTACAAGAAATACAATCTGAATAAATGTACGCTTAGAGTTAAATGAACAAAATGAAAATGATGGCTAACTCTTTTACAGTGAGTTCTACTGTGGATATCATTATAATGCAAGCCCTTTGCTGGGTGCATGATGACTTGAATCAAGTAGATGTTGGCAGCTATGTTCTGAAAGTTTGTGGTCAAGAGGAAGTGCTGCAGAAGTAAGTTTATTCATTTAACAGTAGTAGCAACATCTTTGGGAATTTTATTTTTAATAGCTGAAATTAGAAAATTTTCAAGTTATATTTGTAATTTAAAAATACTGGATCCTACTGAATTGATTCATTGTATCAATACACTTGTATTGAGATATACTTTATCTGGGAAATCATGTCTAAGACAGTGGAGGGATTTCAGAGATAATTAAGACATAGTATTTCCCTTAAGAAACTTATAGTCTCATATGGGAAGACTGGTGGGCAACTGTTAAGTGACAGGTGAATTTAGTAGTTTTTTTCTTTCTGCAAAGGGTCAATAGTCACATCATTATAGGCCCCATTTTCCTTTTGTAGCATGTACTATTACTTTATACCCAGTGGTCAGCTGTGATTTCCTTTTTAGTTAGCAGAAATAATCATTATGACTCTTTTTGAACCATGTAATTATTGCATCTAGCTTTTAGTTTACTTATTTTATAGATTTTAGTCTCTTAGTCGCTAAAAATGTCCTGTCCCTATTTTTATTTTCTTTTTCATCTTGTTTCTTCTTTGCTTTGACTCTTCTCATGTACAATTATTCCTGTACTTAGATGCTCACACTTGGTTAAAAAACTGTCTCTGTATTTTACCATCCTCTTCAATTTCTGATGCTATTACAATTTATGTCTTACTCTTACTGCTATAATTTTTAGTTTGAGGAAAATAAAACTGATGAATAATTAATATATTTTAACAGTAATCATTGCCTTGGAAGTCATGAATATATTCAAAACTGTCGGAAATGGGACACAGAGATTAAACTACAACTTTTGACCTTCAGCGCAATGTGCCAAAATCTGTCCCGAACTGTAAGTGTTTTTACCGGATAACTGAATTGCATTTGGTTAAATCTGAATCATTTTGCTAATTAGCTAATTTGCAGTTTGTACATTCGCCAAGATTTCTGGGTTGGACTGGAAGTGATGAACTCTTTATCTCAACGGGAGTCTTTTCAGCAGATTGATGGGGGGAGGTTTTCAATCATGAAGGTTTAGGTAGCCTACTATTCCGAGCTGGAGGCCTATTTGAAAATCTTAAGTGGAAGAATTAGAAATTCGATTTGTAATAGTTTTACACAAGAGTGAAAACATCAGGGTCAGTCAATGACAAATGAGGATAAAGGAAAGAATTTGAATACAAAATATGGATGGGGGGGGTCCACGTCGACCTTTGCACCACATTGAGAAAAATATATTATTCTTCACCAATTGAAAACTAATTCTGTATTTTAAAAGTACAATACTTTCTTTTGAGATTAAAGCAAAATAGCATGCAGGAAATGAGGCCATTTTATTACTGTATAAATGCTTGATGAATTTTAATCTCTAAAGAGAATTATTTTTCATTTGGTAGAATTTTGGGTGGGAAAATATCAGTCATTTCTACTTTCTTTTTATTTTTTTAGGTGTTGTTCCTGTGTTAGGTAGAATTTATTTCAATTGGGTGAAAACTATTTCACAAAATTCACTACATTTTAGCAATCATTAGTAACTTTTCAATTTCTTAAGGATTGATGGCCTTGGGTATATTTGCATAATAAGTAAGGACTTCTGATAGAAGAGACCAGCACTTTGTTTATTGGGGGATAAGGTGGAGGGACCTTGATTATCATTAGAAAAAAATGCAGCAATTCAAATGATCTCTTTCTCATCTGGTTCCCACCCCACCTTCATTTGGCTGTCAGCCATCTTTAAAAGTATTTTTAGCTTTGTATTTATTCTCTCTATATAGAACAGAAGTAGTTTTTGCTTTGGGAGCTATTTATATATCACAAACTAGACTTAAAAGCATTTATGGTTTTCCATTTAAAAACCAAATTCAGAATATCGATTCACTTCTGAGTCCATTACAAATAATATTTAATTCTGATAATATGTTAGCCTCAGTTCTGAAAAATCATTTCAGTTTTAAGAATTTATCATACCCTTAACCATATTTAATTGGGCAAAAGAAAGACCAAAGAACAGATTTGATTTTTTGGTAAATATTTGTGTGTGTTTGTTTAGGCAGAAGATGATGAAACTCCTGTGGATTTAAACAAACACCTGCATCAAGTAGAAAAACCTTATAAAGAAGTCACGGCAAGGTGTGGCGTCTAAAGTATTCATTGCAGGTTTTCAAACTTTGGTTTGGGATGTGAATGCATTTATTTTGGTGAATAAAACAATAATTTTTGTATACAGTATCTTTCAGCCACAATCACTGTTCTTTATTTCAGACACCCTGTC
The DNA here is from genome assembly GCF_001890085.2 of Hipposideros armiger. NCBI lineage: Eukaryota > Metazoa > Chordata > Mammalia > Chiroptera > Hipposideridae > Hipposideros > Hipposideros armiger. The sequence goes on from NW_017731531.1 coordinate 947,433, forward strand.
GAAGAACTTTTAGATTCTTATCACAACCAAGTGGAGCTGGCTCTTCGAATTGAAGTAAGTCTTAATTCACATTTTGGCATGATGACTTAAAGGTTGTTGTCTCTGTTCTGTTTTAAATATTAGTGTTGGCATCAGATTAAGTATTTCAGGAGGATTATTTAAATCCAAGATTTTTATTTGGAAATTGGGGAAGGGGAACAGCCAATTTGTTGTCCTTCAATCTTAGTTTTGGAGGGTGCAGCTCACTGTCCCATGTGGGAATCGAACCAGCGACCCTGTTGCTCAGAGCTCATGCTCTTAACCAGCTGAGTCACTTGGCCAGCCGATAAACTATATTCTTGATGTCAATGTTTGATGACTTGTTTCTGAGCCAACTTATTAACAAAAATTCTCAATGCTGAATCAACATGTCTACTCTCTTCAACTTTCTTACTAAGAAGAACCTTCAGTTCAGTTCAAAAGCATTTCTTTCTGATTTTTGTTTTTGTTTTTGTTTTTTTTAAGATTTTATTGGGGAACTGAGGGAGGGGAACAGTGTTGGGGAATTGGTGAAGGGGACCAGCCAAGTTGTTATTCTTCAGTCTTCGTTGTGGAGGGCGCCAGTCGCCATCTGGCTGCCCATTCGGCAGCTTGTGGCCTCTAAGCTCAAGGTGCTGTGTTCAATATTAGTTGTGGGTGAGCGTAGCCACCATCCCATGCGGGAGTTGAACCAGCAGCTTTGTTGTTAAGAGTGTACGCTCTATCCATTGAGCCATCCGGGCGGCAGCTCAGCTCAAGGTGCCGAGTTCAGTCTTAGTTGTGGGTGGGCATAGCCCACCATCAAACAGGCAATCTTATTGTTACACCAGGATGAGCCATCCTGCCACCTGTTGGCAGCTCAGCGACAGCTCAGCTCGGGCATAGCGTCACAGGCCCATGTGAGAATCAAACCGGCGGCCCTGTTGCTCAGAGCTCACGCTCTTAAGCCAACTCTTAACCAACTGAGCCACCCGGCCGGTCCTAAAAAGCTTTTCTTGAATGCTTACTATATGCTAGGTGTTGGAGTTACGAAAATGAATGACCTAGTCCCCTACTACCAGAAACTCAAAATTAGTGATGAGAGATTTAAACAAAATTTCAGTATGGGATAGTAAATGTACCATAGAGTTATGCACTGGGGTTTTGGGAGGAGATCAAAGAAGGGCAGGCACTTCTCCCAACTTGAATGTTCAAGGAAGGCCTCTAAGAGGATATGTTGCCTGAGCCACATCTTAAACAGGATGAGTTAGCTAGAAGAAGATAGTTGTGAGGGCATGTGAACAGAAGCACACAGGTGAGATTATATATATATATAT
>NW_017731531.1:948798-953158 GCF_001890085.2 Hipposideros armiger
ATATATATATATATATATGAAGTATAAACACTTACGTGATAGAGTACAAAGTGTGAAGTTGAAGGTTGGGAGATGACATTGGAGATATATAACCAGGCATAAGTTACCACTTTATAATCCATATTAAGGAGTTTTATTTTATCCTCGAGATCAGGGGACCATATCGAGTCCACTTCCTATTCTTGTAAATAAAATGTTTTGGGAACACAACCACACCCATTAGTTTATATATTTTTTATGATTGCATTTGTGCTCTAATACTAGAGTTGAGTAGTTGGGACAGACACTGTATATCCTGCAAAACCTAAACTTTTTACAGAAAAAGTTTGCTGACCCCTGCTCTTGCCATTTAAAGTATTTTTAGCTGAAGGTAGAAGTGGGGTTGGGTTGGGTGGGTGACATGGGTAGCCCTGAGATCTGAAATCACTCTGGCCATACTGTGGAAATTAGATTTAGGGTTTGCAGGATTGGTTTCAGGGAGACTATTTAGGAAGGTTTTTTTAAATATAGTAGTCCAAGTGAAAGTTAATTAGTGTGGTGAAGGTTAAAAAGGAGGGAACCAATTAACAATATTTAGGAGATAAAATTCATAAGATTTTGATAGGCAATGATATGTGAGAGAAGAAGCAGTGTAGGATGACTTCCATATTTCTACCTGGCAGTACATTCTTACTAGCATATAAATATCTTCATTCAATAAATTTTTACTGAGTATCTCCTCATTACGAGGCACTGTTGTAGATGATGCAGATGTAGATGCAGATGATGTAGATTTGGCAGTGAACAAAAGAAACTGTAATCCTTGCCCTTAGAGAGTTTAAATTCTAGTTGGAGGAGACAGGCAATAAAATACACTAACAAAATATATGTGATATCATGTAGTAAGTGCAATAGAGAAAAATAAAGAAGGAGGGTGATATTGCAATTTTAAATAAGGTAATCAGAGAAGGCCTCATTGAGAAGATGATTTTGAGTAAAGAACTAGAGGAAGAGAGGAAGAAGCTGTTATCTGGGGGAGGAGTGTGCTTGGTATACGAGTATTTAAGGTCCACTAGGTCTTTTGTGTAATAGAATCAGGAAGAGGGGGCAAGAGTAGAAACAAGTCAATTAAAATGCTTTGCTAGCAACAGGAGAGATGATGATGGCTTGGACCAGGGTGATGACAGTAGAAGTGGTGAGAAGGGGTTGAAGTCTGTGATTAAAAAATACAGTGAATGCTTAAATTTTATTTTTTTAAAAAATATTTTTATCGGGGAATTGGGGAAGGGGACCAGCCAAGTTGTTGTTCTTCATTCTTTGTTGTGGAGGGCGCCAGTTGCCATCTGGCTTCCCATTGGCAGCTCGTGGCCTCCAAGCTCAAGGTGCTGTGCTCAATCCTAGCTGCGGGTGGGCGTAACCACCATCTCATGTGGGAGCCGAACTAGCAGCCTTGTTGTTAAAGAGTGCACCCTCTGTCCACTGAGCCATCTGGGCAGCAGCTCAGCTCAAGGTGCCAAGTCCAGTCCCAGTTGCGGGTGGGTGTAGCCCACCATTGAATAGGCAATCTTGTTACACCAGTTGAACCATCCTGCCACCTGTTGGCAGCTCAGCTTAGCTCAGCTTGGGCGAAGCTGATTCCATGTGGGAATTGAACTGGCAGCCCTGTTGCTCAGAGCTCGCGCCCCTAAGCCAACCCCTAACCAGCTGAGCCACTCGTCTGGCCCAAATGCTTAAATTTAAAAATTATTTATTACAGTAAAAGACACATTGTCATTAATACCCTTCAAAATACTCCCCCTCTCATAGAACACACTTATCCCATCATTCTTGCCACTTTCTGAAGCAGTTCTGGAAGTCCTCTTTTGTGAGTGTCTTTAGTAGCACTGTCGTGGCTGCCTCAATGTTCTGAATTGATTCAAAACGTTTACCTTTCATTGTCATTTTGACTTTGGTGAAGAGCCAGAAGTCGCACGATACCATATCTGGTGAATAAGGTGGATGAGGATACGCCATAATGTTTTGTGTTTGTTTGTTTGTTTGTTTTTTTTAAAGATTTTATTGGGGGATTGGGGGAGGGGAAGAGCACTGGGGAATCGGGGGAAGGGGAAAAGACAAGTTGATGTCATTTTGTTCTTCAGTCTAGTTGTGGAGGATGTTGCTTCACTGGCCCAAGTTGGCACCATCATTGCGCTCTTCCCGGGTGAGGCAGATCAGTCGCCGGCTTCTGGACGGCCGCTCACACTGGCTGCTGGCCATCTACCGTAATTTATGGCAGCCCGCTGCAGCCTGCGCCATCGCCGGCAACTCATGGCTCCAGGTCGAGCTGTTGTTCATCATCTTAGCTGTAGAAGGCAGTGTCACTGGCCCTCATGTGGGATCCGAACTGGGGCCCTGCTGCTCAGAGCTGGAGTCCCAAGCCAGTTCTTAACCAGCGCACCACTCAGCCGACCCCATAATGTTTTTATTTGACAGAAATTGCCATACCAGAAGTCATGTGTGACACACCTTTCCATTGTGATAAAAACAATTATGGGGAATGCTGCTGCCAAGTGCCATCCAATGGAAAGGCAGGGATCTTCTATATGTGAAGCAGCATGTCAAACCTTAGTAACTGTGTGACGAGTTTCAACTTGTTCAGTGCAGTCAGTCGGGTGTGAGCTACGGTTGAGAGGTGTGTTTTAAAGTGTGCCATAAATCATCCTCAATCATGACAACGCTCCTTGTCACACTTGGCTTCTGGTAGATGGCAATTTCTGTCTAATAAAAACATTACGGTGTGTCCTCATCCACCTTAGTCACCGGATCTGGCACCATGCAACTTCTGGCTCTTCCCCAAAGTCAAAATGATTCAGGACATTGAGACAGGCGTTGCAGTGCAACTAATGACACTCACAAAAGAGGGCTTGCAGAACTGCTTCAGAAAGTGGCAAGAAGGATGGGATAAGCGTGTTGGAAGTAAGCAGAGGAGTGTTTTGAGGGGGAATTAATGACAATGTGTCTTTTACTGTAATTAATTATTTAAACATTTCACTATTGTTTAATCACACCTCGTATTTTGAAGCTAATGCTAGGATGATTTACCAGTAGATTGGCCGTGGAGCATGAGAGGGAGCTAGATGGAGAGAGGGAGAGGGAAAGGAGGGAAAGAAGAGTTAAGCGTAGCTCTTAGATTTTCTGCCTCAGATTTGGAAATCTGGTGTTTCCTTTTAATGAGATGTGGAAAACAGAGGAGCAGGTTTGGGGGGAATATCTGGTATTCAATTTTGGACATTATGTTTGAAATGACTATTATTCATCCAAATAGTGATGTTGAGTAGGCAGTTGGATATGAATCTGGAATTTAATGGAGGTCTGGCTGGAGATAAGAATCTTGGAAATCATCAGAATATAAGTGGTATTTTTCAGCTATAAGACTAGATGAGATCACCAAGAAAATCATTGTGGTAGAGAAAAAGAGTTCAAGGACTGAGCCCTGGTTATATCTCCCATCTTAAATAAAACAAAAAGTCCGCATTTTCATGCAGCAACCACCCTACTTCTCTATTATCCTTGCAGCAGAACTCTTGAAAGTTATGTTTTTGCAACTTCAACTTCCTCTTCCAGGCTTTGAATCTCAGCACTTCCCCGAAACTGTACTTACTAACATTATAAAGGACTTCCATGATCATCTTTTTAGTAATAAGTTCTTAGTCTTTACTTTTCTCAACTTTTCTGTAGTGTGTGATAGACTTGATTGTTTCTTCTTGAAACACTCACATGGACTGTGGTGTATCACTTTCTTGGTTCTACTTCCAGTGTCTGCTCTATTCTCACTCTCGAGTCTTCCTCAGATTCCGTTATCTTCCAGGCCTCTGAACATTAGAATGCCCCTGGGCTCACTTCTAGGACCTCTTCTCTCTACATTCATACCCTAGGTGAGATCACTTAATCTCACGTCTTTAAATACCTTACATATGCTGATGACTCTGAAATTTATATCTCCAGACTTAACCTCTTACCTGAACTCCAGATTCAAATATCTATTACTTGATATCTCAAATTTAAGATATAAAAAGCTGAATTTTTAATACTACCCTTTATATCTATTTATCACAGTTCCTCTTCTTAATAAATGACAACTCTGTCCTTCCATTTGCTCAGGCCAAAACCTTGAAGTCATATCCGATTTCTCAAGAAAAAGATCTTTCACATCCCACATTCAGTCTTTTTTTCTTTTTTCTTTTTTTAGATTTTTTTTAATTGGGGAATTGGGGGATGGGAACAGTGCTAGGGAATTGGGGGAAGAGGAACAGACAAGTTGCTATCCTTTTGTTCTTCAGTCTAGTTGTGGAGGACGTTGCTTCACTGGCCCAAGTTGGCACCATCATTGCCCTCTTCCCGG
>NW_017731531.1:953303-975577 GCF_001890085.2 Hipposideros armiger
GAGGGCAGTGTCACTGGCCCTCATATGTGGGATCCGAACTGGGGCCCTCTGGCATCCCAAGCCAGTTCTTAACCATCGCGCCACTTGGCAGGCCCCCACATTCAGTCTTAATTCCTGTCTGCTTTACCTTGAAAATGCATTGAGAATGTGACCACTTTTTATCACTACGAAAGCTACAGTACCAGCCAATTATAGTGGTTACAATATTTCCTTACTGGTCTCTCAGCTTCTACCCTTCTACCCTTGTCTTTACATAGCCTGTCTTCCATAGGCAACCAAAATAACCTTTAAAAAATAAGTCAATAAATGCATTGTTGTGTACTGGATTGTAACTTGGAGGAAGAAAAGGAAATTAGTGGGAAAATTGGTGAAATCTGAATAAAGTCTGCAGTTTAGTTAATAATTACCTGTGTTAATGTCTTAGTTTTGACAAATGTAACATGGATCTGTAAGAAGTTACTCAACCTAGCTTCCTTTAGTGTCGTATGGTAACTCTCCGTACTATTTTTGCAACTTTCCTATAACTCGAAAATTATTCCAGAATGAAAGGTTGGTTTAAAAAAATGAAAATAAGCGGAAAAAGCAAATGTAAATTAAAAGAAAATCAAAGCAAAAAGATGGTTCTTTGAAAAGATTAATACAATTTATAAACTCTTTAAAAAATGTTCAATCGTGCTACTCTTGCTTAAAATCCTGTTTACTATTAGTAAAATTCAAAGTCCTAAGTGTGGCGTTAAGGCTTTGTACATTCTGACCCATTACCTCTCTGATCTGGCTTCCTACCCCTTTTCTCCTTTCTTTTGGTTGATCGGTAGGTTTGCTCCCAACTGGGACCCTTGTGCTTATTTCCCCTACTTTTAATGTTCTTCCCCCAGATAACTTGCATGGCTTACCTTTTCAGTTCATTAAGGTTTGTGCTCAAATGTCTCATCAGAGAGCTAGCTCTTCACTGATCATCTTATTTAAAATAGTGACGCTTTAACTTATTTACCCCCCTATTTTTTATAGCTTTATTGAAATATAATTTATATACCATAAAATTTATCCATTGGAAGTGTACAATTTAGTGATTCTTTTAGTAAATACATAGAGTTGTATTATCACCACAATTCAGTTTTAGAGCCTTTTCATTACTCAAAAGTTTCCATGTGCCATTATGCAGTTATTCCCCATTCCCAGCCCCAGCCCCAGCCCCAGACAACTACTGACCTGGTTCCTGTCTCGATAGATTTCCCTTTAATATTGCATGTAAATGGAATCATACCCTATGTAATCTTTTATATCTGATTTCTTTTGCATACCATACTAATTTTAAGTTCTGTCCATGTTGTAGTATTTAAGTTGTAGGATGTATCCATAGTTTGTCCCTATTTTTTTATTGCTGAATAGTTTGATTGTATGGATATACCACTTTTTGTTTATCTAATCACCAAATAATGAAATTTGGACTATTCACGGTTTTGGGCTTTTACAAGTAATGCTGCTGTAAACATTCATGTGTAAATCTTTATGTGGGTATGCGTTTTAATTTCTCGTAGGTAGGTGGTAGAGATCAGGAAGTTACAGAGGTTTTAATTCCTCTTCGCCTTAGTTTTCTAGCGATAAGATGTTAATTTATTTTAATAAGATGAAGTTAGGGTTGCAGTAGGGGTTTTGAGAGAAGGACTTTGAGAGAAGTTTGGCTTCATATTCTAAGAACAGATCAAAGGAATGTTAAGTGGCATGCAGGTTCCTGCTAAAATTGGAGACAGCTGAATCTGTATGGTTGTGAGATTTTCTTTAGAAACACTCAGCTGCATGGAAGAAGAAGCAAAGAGAAGTCTCTGAGCTCAAAGAACAGGTTTTGTCAGAATGAGGGTATGAAAGCTGGAAGAAAGGAGATTGTGATCAGACAGAGTATGTATGATATTGTAGGTAAGATTCTGATAGGGTATAGTGTTGGGGTTGAAGATGCTGTGAATTTTCCACATGGACATTTATGTAACTGAGGGTTATTATAGGATATAGGGGAGAAACTCAAATAAATATCCAGAGAAAAATATGGCATGTGGTGGGGGAAATTGCCTTCGTCAGTGGCAAGGCAGAACTGATAGGAAATTAATTGATAATTGGCACATAAAAAATGATGGAGAATAGTGTAGGACAATAATATGAGCCTCAAAACTGGAAGGATTTTGCATGAAGGTGGAGGAGTAAAAATAAGCAGAAATATAAATAAGCTAAAATGGGGAGCTAGATAACAGACCTTCAAGCCCTGAGGACCGCAGGGTAACTGGATGTTTGAGAGAAGGAGGTGGTTTCATTTAAGCATGAAGGTAAAGGGAACATGCAGTTTACACTTAAACATGCAGTTTAACACTTGGGTGTTAAAGGGAACACCCAAGCCTCAAGGGTGGAAAAATTTAAATTTTTAAGGGATGGTACAGTACTGAGTTTCAGTCCAGTCTAACAGTACTTGGCATGTAAGTTTGGCATAAATGTTTGATGAATTAATTCATTATATAAGAATGTTTTTTAATAAATTATACACTTTAAAATGATGCAGCAGTGGAGGAGTATTTTAAATCATTCTCATCGGATAAATGATTTTATAATACATTTGTACATGTATACTATTAAGTCATGGTAAAATCAACTGTGGTTGAATAATTCAGAGGGATTGTCCTCAAGGAAGTTTTTTCATCAAAACTTTAAAAAATGAAGGTTACTGTATAGATGCAGATGATGCTTAAAAGTTGACTTCTGTGTGTTGCCCAGTGTTGGTCAGTGTTATTAATATGTGATGACCCTCTGAAAAACTTGGTTGTTTTTTTGTTTGTTTGTTTTTTTAAGATTTTTATTGGGTGATGGGAACAGCGCTGAGGAATTGGGGGAAGGGGAACAGACAAGTTGCTGTCGTTTTGTTCTTCAGTCTAGTTGTGGAGGACGTTGCTTCACTGGCCCAAGTTGGCACCATCATTGCGCTCTTCCCTGGCGAGGCAGATCAGTCGCCGGCTTCTGGACGGCCGCTCACTGCAACTGCTGGCCGCTCACGCTGGCTACAAACGGTAGCCCATGGCAACCCACTGCAGCAGAGGCTGCAGCCTATGCCGTTGCCAGTGACTCATGGCAGCCCAGCTCCAGGTTGAGCTGTTGTTCAGCATCTTAGCTGTAGAGGGCAGTGTCACTGGCCCTCATATGTGGGATCCGAGCCGGGGTCCTCTGGCGTCCCAGGCCAGCTCTTAATCACCGTGCCACTTGCCCGGCCCAAGAACTTGGTTTTTGATAGCAGATTTTTGCAGGAGGGAGAGAAGGGTTGATGTTTTTAATGTGGAAATTATTCCCTCATAAATGAGAATAAAAAAGATAACTCCAATTTTTTTTAATGATTTAGAAATTTAATTTATTGCTGTTATTTCTGATTCTAATATGAAATTAATGGCATTTGCTTATGAATAATTGTGTCAGGCAAAGTGAAAATGAACCAGGTCTGCTTTTTACTATTTTGAACTAAATAATTGAAAAACTGTCTTATTTCTTTGCTTTTTCATCACAAAAGAGTAAAGGATATCTGTTCTTAGGCATATTGAAAATGTCTAGTTTCTGACTTCATGTCTGAAATTCACCCTTTAAATTTCACGTACTTATGTTTATTTTACTTTTTATTTTAAAGAACCAGCACCGAGCAGTAGACCAAGTAATTAAAGCCGCAAGAAAAATCTGTAGTGCTTTAGATGGTGTAGAGACTGTTGCCATTACAGAATCGGTAAAGAAGCTCAAGAGAGCAGTTAACCTCCCAAGGAGTAAAAGTGCTGATGTGAGTATTTTGTTTTGTTTTTTTTTTTTAGTAACTAGCATTTTATTACATGCAAACGTGCTTAAGTGAGCATCTATCACTTAGCGTGGGAGATTTTTGCTTCTGCTGGACAAAATGTTATCATTTTAACTTTGGTTTTTACTTTGAACTGATTGGGTAAGGTGAGGAATTCCTAAGAGGAAATGGGCTTTGGGAGAGCTTTGTGAGAGTTGACATTGCATAGGTGGATGCCAAACTGAACCTTTTGTGCGTGGAGGAGGAACTCTGACATAAATGAGTTGGTTGGGGATTTTAAGGTAGATACTGAGCTTGAAGGACCTGGATGGTAATAGGTACCATTTCTCCCTCTGGGTAGAAATGTCTGTGTCTGCTAACAGGGGAAGTTCTGTTTTGGACCATACCCCCTCCTTGTTGAAAAGACCCAAAAGCTTCAGTAATAGTGACTTACTGCCTCAGCAACAACCAGATTCAGAGCCCTGTTTTGATAACATACTGTTGCTTTTAGTAAAAGCTCTCCCTGTCGTATTTCCATGGGGATTTAATTGACTGTGTTCATAGGGATGTTCATAGCTCTGACTGGAAGGATGAGAAAAGGTAGATCACAAGCCATGATAAAGTTAAAGTTGTGTTGATGGTATGCCTCTCAGCAGATATCTAGGTGATAGCTCAATCTGTTTATTCTCACAGAGAGCCTATCCCTATGGTATATAGAAATTGGGGTTTCTTTTTTCTTATGATGCACTTGTTTTTCAAAATTAAAAAATATATATATGAAATCACTTGGAGGTAACCAACTACCATGGTCCTAATGTGTCTAATATTCTATTCATGATATTCCCTTGCTGAATAAAGGAGGAGAGCTCAATTTAAATATTTACAAGAGCTTTTTTGAGCCACTAAACGGTAATAGAGTTCTAGTTTCTTTAAGAATATGCTTGTTATGCTAATAGAGCAACTAATGGAAAATAAAATACTGTATTAGTGTACTTATCATTTTTGGGTTTCAAATCTTAAATTGGTTTAATGAGGTAGATTTTGTTGAGTTTGTATATTTTTCAATAATTTTCAGTTACTCCATGATTTTCTTGAATCTAAAAATCATCTATTTGATTGGGGGTTTTTACTTTCTTTTTTGTTGTTTTATTCTGCAGACACTTTTGGGAGATTTTCCCTGCAAGGGGGTTTGTTGATACTGCATTTATAATTAAATGTGTTGAAATGCAGATTACATCATCGGCAGTTTTCTGACTAATTTGTATGTGTGTGTGCAGGTGACTTTACTCTCTGGAAAAGAAGACAATAACAAGAGTTCATCCAGGGGTATGTCTTTTTAAATTCTTTAAATTTTAACAGCAATTGTTGCTTTTTCAAAGAATTATACTAACAATTTCTTTAAATCTAGGCTCACTGAATCCTGAAAATCCTGTTCAAGTAAGCCTGGACCAGTTAACTGCAGCAATTTATGATCTTCTCAGACTCCATGGAAATTCTGGTAGGAGTCCTGCAGACTGTACCCAAAGTAACAGGAACATCAAGGAAGCGTGGACTACCATGGAACAGCTCCAGTTTACCGTTTTTGCTGCACATGGAATTTCAAGTAACTGGGTATCAAAGTAAGTAACTGTTTAAAAGAAAATATGTTCAGCTTTACCTAGAAGTTGTTCTCATCTTGTAAAATGTCAGCATCCACTGTTACTTTGGTATTAAATGGATAATACAAAAATCAGCAACTACCTAGTGGTTTTCATAAAAATTACAGAAATGTTTGAAGCTTTTCCAGTAAAAAATATCACTCCCACTACATGTCAAAAAGGCAGGAAAATGTATGTTTAAACTTACAAGGGCAAATGTTGATTAATAAATTAGTCAGTTTATGACTGCTACTACTTGCCTTTCCTTTAGAACCAGGGTAATTTGGGACAGAGTGTAATGGCACTAGACTTGAACACATTTTTTTTTCTTTTTTAGTAGTTTACAATTGAGGCTTTGAAGTCTACAAGAGCGTATTTCTTCTATTGTGTTTTTAATATGGTTGTTTTTGTTTGTTTGTTTTGTCAATACCATAAAGTTTGCCAACTTCAACTTATTTGGAAATGACTAATAAAAACTGAAAAGTCTGAATTGGATATTTTAAATGAAGTAATTTCATAATAGTTGAATGATGTAAAATAAGGTAAACCCTAGTGAAGACATACCAAGTTCTGCTTAAAATTGAGCTTTAGATAAAATAGGTAAATAAGATATAAAAATAATATAATGAATGTGATATAGTCATTCATTCAATAAATATGTACTGAGCACCATCTGTGAGCAGTATTCTTAGAGTTACTAGGGATGCAGCAGCAAACAAGGCAGCAAAACCTCTCTGCCCTCCTGGAAGTTGCATTTAAACGGGTACTACTGTCTGAAAGTATTTCTTCCTTTTAAATATTGGGTTGTCGGGAAAGTCATGACGTGTTTTTTCTATGTTTTTTTGTTGTAAAAATGCGTCATGACTTTTCCAACAACCCAATAGTTATAGGGATAATACTGTCCATGTCCTCTATACACACACAAATAAATTTAGGGACTTAATGAGGAGAACAAATACTTAGTAGAAGACAGTACAGAAAGCTGCAGTAATAATTAAGATAGAAAGTTAATAAAATACTGAAGTTAAAGAGGGACAGATGGAATGAGGTTGAGAACAGCCATGAAATAGCTAGGGGTGTACTGTGAACCAGTGAGATTCGATTTGAAATAGATTTAGAATGATTAATGAACAAAGTGGTTTACGTGTAAGTCTGGCAGGAAGTTAGAATACTAATAGAATACAGTTTTATTGAACCTAAGACTCCTTCCCTACAAGATTGCCTGATTATATCTAACCCGCTCTGTACTTGTGGCAATTGAGCTAAATTATTGCTGTCTAATGAGAGAATATACCAGCATCTGTCACCATGGATAGAAGGCTCCTAATGGATTGGGAAGACTGGACTCAGTGTAAGTCAGATCAATGAACTATTAATATGCTTAACTGACTTGATTTCAGTGGCTTAGCAAAAGGAAATGGTGCGATAATGTTTGTACTCTTTCTTCTTAGAATTTACCTAGAAATGAATAATTACTCAGTGTCATTCAACTAAAATGTAAAGCTAGTAACTAACTCAACACAAAATTCAGATAAATTCTCCAGCTGGCATCATTTTGCCCCCTTAGACTGGCAGCTAGGGATACGTGTTCCTTTCTGCACTCCTTTTACTATACCTCTGTTTTTACAGAATTTGCAATAATTAGTTAAATTTCAGGTGTTTTTCCATAAGTTCAAATGAACGGTGACCAAATTTATTTCAGACAATAGTCACTTTCAGGGGAAGAATGGCTAATATGTATTTATATTAGTTAACTAATTTGTATTATCAAATAAAAATGAAATTAAATTCTTTTTTTTCTCAGTTACGAAAAATACTACTTGATATGTTCTCTGTCTCACAATGGAAAGGATCTTTTTAAACCTATTCAATCAAAGAAGGTTGGCACTTACAAGAATTTCTTCTATCTTATTAAATGGGATGAACTGTAAGTGAAATTGCTGGCTTTTTTTCCCTTCATTATGCCCCATTCTTTACTTTTTTTTCCATACATGCATGCTAGTTTTTATTTTATTACAATTTCCATAAAAATCCCTTAAATTCTTACTGACATCTTTAAGGTCTCTTCTGGATATGATTCTATAGAACAGACTGAAATTCTCATTTAGAAATCTGAAATATTATTTTAAATCTATATGTTAAATTGCAGAAACAAGCCATTCTTTCTAGACGTTGTCAAGTTAAAAAAGACAAATTTACATATAATTCTAGAAAATGGTATTTTATAACATTGCTTATTTTAGTATTTTTCCTGTAACACTGTATATATGAAGCCTAGTTTTTTGGTTAACAGGTTTTAAAATTAAATTAAGTCCATGTAAAAGATGATATTTTGCACTGTTAATATTTTTATTTTATTTTTATTTTATTTTATTATTTTTTAAAGATTTTATTGGGAAATCGGGGAAGGGGAACAGCCAAGTTGTCCTTCAATGTGTTAATATTTTTTAAATATTGTTTTTAAACTAAGGGAATGCTTTCATCATTCACATAGACAGTTGCAGAACTTTTTATTTTTTATTCTGTATTTATTAAACGACTTCCTATTTTTTATCTTTTCATCATGAAAATAACACATGTCTGTGAAAGCAATCAAATAATAAAAAATGCATATACGGTAAAAGTGTCACTTTAGGAGTGACAGGTTAGCTCAGTCAGTTAGAGAGAGCATGGTGCTGCCAAGACCAAGGTTGCCGGGTTGGATCCCTGCATGGGCCACTGTGAGCTGTGCCCTCCTTAAAAGAGTCAACTATGCCATGTAACATGAAAGCAACGTGTAACCAATGACCATGGCTGTTCCCCAATAAAGTTTAAAAATTAAAAAAAAAAAAAAAGGTGTCATTTTATTTGCAACACTTACCATCTCAGAGTGACCACTATTGACTTCATGTGTCCTTTCAGGCTTTAAAAAAAAGTACTGGTAAACATCTATATATGTCTGTGTGTATGTGTGTGCGCGCATACACACACACACACACACACACACACACACACACACACAGAGCTCGAATCAGAAATACTCATAAACATTCATCTAGTTTTTCCTAAAGGAAATAAAAATGACTATTATTTTGCCTAGAAATTGACATTGGAAATCTTAAGTAAAGGCGCTAACAACTTTTTGAAGAAATAAAGGATATATATTTGAAATTTTAATGAAATGTGTTTATAAAATTTTTGCAATATGTGTTAGCCAAGCTCGCTAGTTAAGTAAAGAGTACTCGGGATTAAAGATATTTGATAAGTCAAATAAAGTACCTAAAATTTTCAGTTTCATTAAAGGGTTAATCTTCATATTTGATCTAATTTGTTTTTTTATCAATACCTTTTTCCCCCACAGAATCATTTTTCCCATCCAGATATCACAGTTGCCATTAGAATCACTTCTTCACCTGACTCTTTTTGGAATTTTAAATCAGAGCAGTGGGAGTTCCCCTGATTCTAATAAGCAGAGAAAGGGGCCAGAAGCTTTGGGCAAAGTTTCTTTACCTCTTTTTGATTTTAAACGGTAAGTGTAACTTAGTTGTGATGGTGAGTTAATGTGGACACATCTGCAGTCTCAGAATTAGCTAGAGAACAGAGTGGGGAACAGTGATGTACATGAGATAATGACCTGCCTTAGTTTTTCCAGTGTGGTAAAGGAGGTCAATTTAGAGACACAGATCAGAGAGAACCAAAGTTATTCTGCCATAGTTTGAACATATCTATATGGGTATAAAGGATTGTTTGCCACTCACTGTTCAGGAGAAAAGCAGCAGCCAGTTCATTCTTTAACTGGCATTTTATATAAAGCTCTATATTATTGACATAATACTTGTGGTCTTTTAGGTGCCCCTAATATTACTAAAACAGCTCCATTTTTCCTCTTCTCATCCCTGTCCCATCCTTAAGTTTCACAGTCTACAACTGGACATTATTCCCTTCTCTTTACTTGACTACCTGCCTGATGTACCCTTATTGCTGTGGGCCCCTGCCCTTTAATCTTCAAAGGTCTTACATGGGTACAGAAACTTATGGATCCTTAGGGATAAAGGAATTCCTTTTGAGCTTTGTGTCTAATAGCCAGTGGGATAGTATAATCTCTCTGGCCTTTCCGCTGACTATTGTAATTATATTTTAAGTAATAATATGTTCCATGAGACCATCAGGAATCTTCCTGAATTTAAAAAAATAAGTCAGTCCGGCCAAGTGACGCGATGGTTAAGAACTGGCTTGGGATGCCAGAGGGCCGCGGTTCGGATCCCACATATGAGGGCCAGTGACACTGCCCTCTACAGCTAAGATGCTGAACAACAGCTCAACCTGGAGCTGGGCTGCCGTGAGTAGCTGGTGATGGCGTAGGCTGCAGCCCCTGTGGCAGTAGGTTGCCATGGGCTACCGTATGTAGCCAGCAGCCAGTGTGAGCGGCCGTGCAGAAGCCGGTGACTGATCTGCCTCGCCCGGGAAGAGCGCAGTGATGGTGCCAACTTGGGCCAGTGAAGCAACATCCTCCACAACTAGACTGAAGAACAAAAAAGGACAGCAACTTGTCTGTTCCCCTTCCCCGAATTCCCCAGCTCTGTTCCCATCCCCCCAATTTCCCAATTTAAAAAAAAAAAGTCAATTGAATTAAGTTTGGGATATGTTTCATATTGTACATGGTAGCATTCTGGAGAGTGAAGATGCACATTAGCATATTAGAGTACCTCTAAAGTTCTGCAGTCAACAAGTCTATTGTATTGTGTTTAATAACAATATTACTGTAATAAACACGTAACATTTACTGTGTGCTATGTATTAGCCTGAGTACTATATACATATCCTTATATCCCTCACAACAACCCTATGAAGGTAGGTGTCTTTCATATCCCTTTTTACAGAGGGAAATGACAAAGTACAGAGAGCTTAAGTGACTTTCCCTGGGGCACTTAGCTAATTAAGTGGTAGAATTGGGATTTGAATCTAGGCATTCTGGCTCTAGGCTCTGTTCTTAACTATTATCCTGCATTGCCATTCTCAAACTTATTTGATACCATGGTGTCCCTTTTTGTTCTAGAATATATCTTTTAAAACATTGTGTCCCTTCGGACAGTTTGAAAAATGATTTAATAACTGATCTATTTAACCTACAATAAAACAATTAAAAATCAAGAATGAAAAATTATACTAATCTAGTTCTACTTCCTTTTTCCTTTTAAATGGCAAACATAGTTTGATTTTCTAGGAATTATTTATTAAAATCCTGATGTTTGATACACTAACTTCACAAATTTTGTTCTTGAATTATTCTTTTCCAATGTGCTGAACTATAGCATTTATTCCTATATTTTTCTTTTAATAATTTCTCCCAAATTTTGTTTGACACCTGACATAACCAAACACTAGAGAAAAGCAGTTGAAGAGATTATTAATGATGTGTATTTAGAACCTTTTGCCCAATAGGATCTGTAATTATTCTACAACAATATTGGCCACGGAAGGAGGTGAACTGTGTTCTCAATTGTCTTTGATAAATTAGTGTCAGGAAATAGTTATGTGAGAAAGTGAAATGTAATTGTATCATTATCATTCATTTTTATAAATAAGTTCAGTTCTGAAAACCTTCCTGCTCTTGAAAGCACCAGGTTTCTTTGCTTCATTAGCGATGTACTATCACTTTTTGCCACTTTTGTTTTCTAGTAAATTTTTTTTTTTTTTTTAAGCTGAGTCATCCTGCCACCTGTTAGCAGTTCAGCGGCAGCTCAGCTCAGGCCGGGAATCGAACCGGCGACCCTGATGCTCAGAGCTCATACTCTTGAGCGAGTTCTTACCCAACTGAGCCACTCGGCCGGCCCGCAATAAAATTTTAGATGAATGACAACATTCTTTCAAAATTCAAGAGAGTAAGGTGCTGGGCAGTTGACTTCCGTTAGACAATTACGTAAATAGTTTGTATCCAACACTGCTGTTAAAACAGTGAGCACAGGGCATTAAGCTTGAAGCTTTGCCAAGTGCAGCGACCTAGGTAATGTTAAGGCTTAATATTTAAAAAATACTCAAAAATTAAAAGGGAGGATGATTTTTCGTTAATACATATAGAGAAACAAAGTGTTAATGATTTAGTTTAGTTAATGTACTAGAGTATAGTGATCAGAAATCTCGGTTTTGACATTCTTTTAAAAATAATTTGTTTTGATTCAACTTCTATATAACCTGGTGAAGTTACTATCATGCAAGCCAAATGACTTAGATGCAATTTAGGCAGCCTTCAATAACAAACGAGTTAACTCATTTTTAAAGACACAGAATCAGGTGTTTAACCTGCCTTTCCTTTACAGCTGTATCTCAGGGTTACCAAATGATTGATGTTAGAAAGTTTTTCATAGAAATTTTTCAGTTAATAGATGCAGAAGGAATGCTAGAATATCACAGTTTTGCAACCCTTACTGAAATAATTTAGGCTAGGGTTTCTCAGTCTCTGCACTGTTGACATTTTGGGCCAGATAATTCTTTGTTGTGACAGACTGTCCTGTGCATTGTAGGATGTTTGGCAGCATTCCTGGCTTCTGCCCACTAGTTGCCAGTAGTACCCTCTAATTGCCAACCAAAAATGTCTCCAGACACCTCCAAATGTCCACTGGAGGCAAAATCACTCTTGGTTGAGAACCATTGATTTAAGTAGTGATGACCAATGCCTGCTTAAAACCATTAAGTGATTGGCTTTTCTGGAACTTTATAGTGGATGGTGTACACTGTAGACTGACAGCACCTTAATAAACTGATTATCTTAACATCACAGAAAGAGAAGTAAACCAAACAATGTCCTCTTCTTTATTTGATAAACAATAGGAAGTAGTATGCAATATAAAGCATTAAGAATTCTTGCCAGATAACTAAACCTGAATCAGATCAAGCTTCTAAAACTACTACTTTATAGAAAATGTAGGCTATACAGGGACATGCTAAATGACCAGTGGAATGCAATCGACAAAATCCAGGATATAGAAAATTCTCAGAACCAAAGACCTGGTTTCTTCACCAAATGGCAGGGGAAAGAAAGATGAGAGTTAAAACAAGAGTCAGCAAACTTTCTGTACAAAAAGATGAGAATTAAAATAGGAGTCAGCAAACTTTTTCTGTAAAGGGGACCAGATTGATGTAGTTTAGGCTTTGTAGGTCATATAGTCTGTTGCAAATACCAAAGCAGCAATAGACAATATATAAGTGAATGAGTGTGGCGTTATTCTAATAAAAGTTTATTTACAAAACCAGGTGACAGGCTGGAGTTTGTGGACCTTTGAATTAAAAGATACTTAAAGACTTATCAACCAAATGCAAGTGTTGGACCTTGCTTGGATCCTTATTTGAGCAAACCAACTGTAAAAGAAAAAGCTATATGCTGACTAGATAGCTGATGATTTTAAGTAATTGCTAAGTATTTTGGGAGTGGTAATGGTATTGTACTAATTTTAAAATGAAACTTTATCATTTAGAGATACGTAACAGTATTTACCGATGAAATAATATGAGAGGAGTTTGCCTTAAAATCTAGTTGGGGGTAAGAGTGGTTCTAAAAAGGACAGGATATAATGTGTCAAAGATTTGAAGGCTGTTCACTTATAAGAGAAGACATTAAGACGGGAATCTAGTTTTGCAAAGGATATTTGCTGTAACAAAAGTTTAATGAAGTTAATAGTTTCCTGCTTTTATGTATCTCATGTTATTTTTCAGAAATTTCTTCTGTTCAAAGATGTATCAATATCTTTATTGATAAATGTTTTTAACTTGAGTAGGCCATAAACTGACAACCCACTGCCTGTTTTTTGTAAATACACTTTTGTTAGAATACAGTGCACATGTTTATGTATGTATTGCTAATGGCTACTTTTGCAGTGTAATAGCTGAGTTGAGTCTCTGCAACAAAGAATGTATGGCTCAGAAAGCCCAAAATATTTACTATCTGGCCCTTTAGAGAAAAAGTTTGCTGACCCCTTGAACCAGGGCACAGATAACTTCTCATCTCAAATTGTTGGTGCCATGTCATAAGTGGGTACTGGTTTGGGGGGCATGTGTTTTGGTTCTTAGGGTAAAAGTCAGGGAGCAGTTCTATAATCCAAGCTCCCACCTTGAGATGTATTCCTTTATAGGCTACCTGTAAAGACTGTCCTTCACCTTCCTGTTCATAGAAGTTGTATTGGGGACAGGAGACTCTGTGTCTTTACCCATCTTGTGTTCTATGCCCAACCCCATTTCTCCTAATAGTTGTTCGTTCATTCTCCTTTCCTTTGTTTCAACCCCCACACTTCAACACATTTACCTAAAGGATCAGTACACTATGGAGAGTGACTCCTGATATGTTCTTAAAGATGCTATTATATTTTTTGTGTGTGTGTGTGTGTGGGGGGGGGTGCTTCATAAGTGTTTGAATACTAACATTTCAAATTCATTACCATGTGTTGTGAGTTTTAAATTAATTTTTAAAATGAAAACCACACAGTATTCTTCCATTTACATTCATGAAGGTTTTTAACATGTGGAACTAAGCTTCTGTATCTTTGGACTTCGTCACATGCAAACCCTGTTCCTGGAACAGTCCCCAAGAAAGGATGTATGATGGAAAGAATCGTGTTACAGGTAATGGTACTTCTTGACATGTGGAGAAGTTTAAATTTCTTTATAAAAAGTATATGTATACCATGATTTAGGTTGTCATTGAAGAAGCCTAATTGATCTTGTTTCAATCTTAGGTTCTATTTTCAATTTAAATGTCAATAAATCATTTCCCATCTCTGAGAAACAGTAAAATATACCCTTGTACCCATTCCAAGTAACATGTGCTATTGAGAATTACCAACAATGGTAATTACTTTAAACAAAATGACAAGAAGCATTAATTGAATATTCAATCTAAAATTCACCCTGATGGCTAAAAAAAAATTAATTTTCTCAAAAAGACAATGAAGGTAATGTGGTAAATATATGGCCTGTTCAGCTGTAATATGATCAACTTCTGTTAAACTTTTAAGGTTGATTTTCCTTCTCCTACATTTGATATCATTTATACCACTCCTCAAGTTGACAGAAGCATTGTACAGCAACACGACTTAGAAACACTGGAGAATGACATAAAAGAGAAACTTCTGGATATTCTTCACAAGGATTCATCACTTGGGTATGCTTCTTTGATTCTGTTTTTTTGCGTGGGTATCTCCTCCAATGTACAGCTCAAGTTAATGGTTTAATACATGCCCTGATTTAGTTCATGATTTAGCAATGCTCTTGGTATGGAAAGCTTTCTGTATTTGTTTTTAATTATATAAAAAGACTGTATGACTACATAAAAATTTAGAAATTTGTTACAGGTCAAACTTTTTACATGATCAAAAGGCAAACAGATTGGGAACTATATTTATAGTAAATAGCAATAGATTAATTTCCTTAATGTATAAAGAATCTTTTCATATCAGTAGAAAAACCAACTACTCAGTAGTCAATTAGACAAAGAATATTAATAGGTAATTCTTTGGAGAAGAAATACAATGCCTTTTAAACATCTGAGAAGATGTCAATCTCTCATTAATCAAGGAAATGTAAATTAATACAAGATACTATTTCACACATCATTGAAAATTAGATTGTTGAAAATGAAAATGTCTCATCATATAAAGTGTTGAGGATACAGAAAAATGGGGATTATACTGTTGGTGGAATTCTAAAAAGCTTTTGGAGAGCAATTTGACAAAACCTACAAAGGTCACAATGTGCACAGTCTGACCTAGCAATTCCACTTGTTAGTTATACATCTTAAAGGAAACCTTTTTATATTTGCTTATGGAGACAATACTCATTGCAGTATGTACTTGGATTATTGTAAAACTGATAGGGAATGTTCATCAATAGGGGTTAAATTTATGGTACATTTATCCATCACAGTACTGTGTAACTCTTAAGAATGAAGTTATAGCTATGTACTAATACGTAAGATATGTTAAATGAAGGAAGCAAGGAGCCAGAATAGTGTTTATAGTGTGTTACCATTAAAGGAAGAAAGACCTACATACACCTACGAATATGTATTTACTTCTATACAAATGGACTCTCTGGAAGAATATATATACTACAAGCTTAGGCAGTTGCCACTGGGAGGGGGATTAGAAGGAGAGAGACTTAACTCTGCACCTTTATTCAATACTTGGATTTTTTTCACTGTTCTCTACATGAATACATTTCAGTGCATGTATTATATACAAAAGTCGATGAATGGGTAGTAAAATAGTGAGATCTTTCTTTCACATAAACATTTGTCATTAAGATTACATTAGAATCTCCAAAACAAGTGCTTTTTTAATTTTGAACATTCCTCAATTGAACTGTGTAATCATCCTTTAAAATTTTGTAATAGCAGGGCCGGCTGAGTGGCTCAGTTGGTTAAGAGCTTGCTCAAGAGTGCGAGCTCTGAGCAACAGCGGTTTGATGCCTGGCCTGAGCTGAGCTGCCGCCAAACTGCCAACAGGTGGCAGGATGGCTCAGCTAAAAAAAAAAATTTGTAATAGCATTTGTGTTTTATATGACATTTGATTTCATTTGTATAAAATGGATGAAATCCTTGCTTTTAGGGTGGATTTTGCTATCAACTGATTTCTAGTGCCTGGCATCTGGTTAGAGCTCAAACATTTTTATTGTACTGAATTATCCTTAATTTTCATGACTAAGACTCTTTTATTAAGGCAGAATGATTTCTATCCCCCAAATTAGTGTAAATTAGTGCTGTTTGCTGCACATTGCATTTTTCTATTCCAAATTAGTATTAATGATTCTACCAAGAAATGGCTATCCCAAAGTGAATCAATTTCTTTTTTGTATTTTTAATCATT
Source organism: Hipposideros armiger (assembly GCF_001890085.2). Lineage (NCBI taxonomy): Eukaryota > Metazoa > Chordata > Mammalia > Chiroptera > Hipposideridae > Hipposideros > Hipposideros armiger. The sequence goes on from NW_017731531.1 coordinate 969,563, forward strand.
GAGACTGTAACTGTCATTATGATATCATTGAGAAATAATTTAATTCTGTTATGTATGCAGACTTTCTAAAGAAGACAAAGCCTTTTTGTGGGAGAAACGTTATTATTGCCTCAAATACCCAAATTGTCTTCCTAAAGTACTAGCAAGTGCCCCAAATTGGAAATGGGTTAATCTTGCCAAAACTTACTCATTGCTTCAGCAATGGCCTCCTTTACAGCCACTGACTGCATTGGAGCTTCTTGATTCAAAGTAAGTCAACTGTAATTGCATTTATTTGCTCTGTTTTATTGTCAATTTTTCCAATAAGGTATTATGTTACAGGAGCACTTCCCTTTGTTTTAATGTGAAAGCAATTCAATACAATGTAACTGTAAAGCATATTTCTACGAACATATCTTTTCATTGATGTTATTTAAAAAGCATGTCATATCATTTAAAACTAACCTAAAGAGAGAGTTAGGTTGTAAGTTTTGAATAATTATATTTTTATGAAGTGGGCCAGAATTCATTTTCATAAGCTTAAGGTTTCTAAATAGAATTTGTATAGCACAATAAGATTTTATTCCTTAAAAAAAAAGAGGGCCAGCCCAGTGGCTCAGTTGGTTAAGAGCTCGCTCAAGAGTGTGAGCCTCTGAGCAACAGCGTCACCGGTTCGATTCCCAGCCCGAGTTGAGCTGCCACTGGGCTGCCAACAGGTGGCAGGATGGCTCAGCTAAAAAAAAAAAAGAAGCAGCAGCAGCAGGTTGTTTTTGAATAAAGAGCTATGTGAGCATTCTTTGTCAGGAATAGATTGAGGTTGTGTTTTCCGGAAATACAGCTTCATTAGAAAGAAATAACCATCAAATCTTGATTTTTGTGGTACTCTTCTAGATTTGCTGATCAGGAAGTGAGGTCTCAAGCTGTGACCTGGATCGAGGCTATTAGTGATGATGAGCTAACAGATCTTCTTCCACAGTTTGTGCAGGTGAGGTTTTTACCCGGTTACCAACCCTCCTTACCCTCTCCCCAGTTTTTATGAGTAGGGAACTTGCTAAGGGATACCCTTTCTGTTTTGATACTTCTGTAGTGTGGGAGAGTTGAGGTGCATTGCATTTGGGTTTAGTGTCTTTTTTTTTTTTCTGTTGTCAGCTGCCCCACTTCAATTCTTTCACTTTTTAGATTATCAGAACAAACCAGACTTGAGCTTTTCTTTTATTTTTCTTTACTGGCCATTTAAACATAGCTAATGAATGTTATTCCCAAGTATTTACTTTTCTGCTTGATATTATTAATTTAGCCTAAGTTAATTCATCTCTTTTATTTTTATCAGTATCATCTTTCATCAACAAGAGTAAGCTTTATATAATTTCTCTTTTGATAATTTTATACTAACAATGTAGTTAGCATGGGTTTGACCAGTAGTAATTCTTATTTTCCTTTATGTGTAGGCTTTGAAATATGAAATTTATTTGAACAGTTCATTAGTGCGCTTCCTTCTGTCCAGGGCATTGGGAAATATACAGATAGCACACAATCTATATTGGTAAGATTTAAATTTTCTTAAGTGCATTATTTCCACTCTTAATATTTATACAGATAACATACCCTGAAAGTCTAAATGGTATACTTAGACTTCTTACTGTGAATACCACGTTTTATTGAGGCATTATTATAAAGAAGCTAAATTTTTTATGTCCTTAGAAATGAAACCAGAAAATAACAAAACCCTCTAGTGCCAAGATATTTAGCATGTTAGAGCTCTATAATAATGAACAAGTTTTTACTTGCTATATAGCTTAAGGTGAATTCCTGGATACCAAAAATTGAACTTGTTAAATTGATTTTTGAGGTATGTTCATCCAGTTTTCAGAAGTGGCTGACATAAATATTTTGCTGTATTAGGCTCCTCAAGGATGCCCTGCATGATGCACAGTTTGGTGCCCGATATGAACAAGTTTTGGGTGCTCTCCTCTCCGTGGGAGGAAAAGGCCTCAGAGAAGAACTCCTGAAGCAGACAAAACTTGTGCAGCTTTTAGGAGGAGTAGCAGAAAAAGTAAGGCAGGCTAGCGGGTCATCCAGACAGGTATGTACCCACAAGAGGGAACATAAATATTTTGATATTAAAGGATCTTCACAGTGTTGACAAGTGATTATTCTTTATCAGTAGACATCCAGTAGAACTCTTAATTGTACCTATGCTATTTTGAGATGAATTCAAATGTTTTAAAATCTGTAGGAAAAGATTTCACAACCTACCGTAACTCAGAAAATCAATGCTTTTTAATTCCCATACTTATATCCCCTTTCTGGTTAAAATTGTTTTCTTGAGTTCCTTTTTAATTATTTTGTTTTTAACTTTTTTGTAACTGTATAAGTAAAACTATGAATTGATGGTAAGGTTTAAAACATCCATATAATGAAGAAGTTTAAGGAATAAAAAATTAAGACTTTTCCAGCTTTTTCTCCCTGTAGGTTGTCCATAGTTTTCTGTAGGTCCATCTGGGTAATTTTTTATGACTTTTCACATAAATACACTTAAGTATATATGTAAATTTTTTGGAGTGTAAAAAAAATTTTTTTAATCAATTTTTTATAGAAACGTATATATGTTGAGGTAAAATTTACATAAAACATATTTACATAAACTTACATAAATCCACTATTTTAATGTATACAATTTATTGACTGTTAGTACATTCACAGTGTTGTGCAACCGCCACCACTGTCTAATTCCAGAACGTTTTCATCACACCAAAAAGAAAGCCTGTACCCACTAATCACTCACTTCTCATCCTCCTCCCCTGCTGCCCACCCTGATAAGCACTAACCTGCGTTCTGTCTTTATGGATTTGCCTATTCTGGATATTTCATGTAAATGGAGTTATATAATATGTGGCCTTTTGTGTTTGGTTCTTTCACTTAGCCTAATGTTTTCAAGGTCCATCCATATTTCTAGCATGTATAAGTGCTCCTTCTCTTTTTATGGCTGAATAACATTCCATTGTGTAGATAATACCACATTTTGTTTACCCATTCATCAGTTGATGGACGTTTGGCTTGTCTACTATTTGGCTATTACGAAAAATGCTGCATGAATATTCCTGAGTTTTTGTTTGAGCACCCGTTTTCGCTTTACCTAGAAGTAGAATTACTAAGTCATACAGGAATTCTGTTAACTTTTTGAGGAACCACCAAACTGTTATTCAAAGCATCTGCATTGTTTTACATACCTACCAGCAATATAGGAGGGTTCCAATTTCTCTACATCCTCACCAACATTTATTATTTCCTGGGATTTTTTTTTTTTTTTATAATCTAGTGAGTGTAAAGTAGTATCTCATCGTGGTTTAGATTTGCATTTCCCTAATTGACTAATGATTTTAACACATTTTCAGGTGGGTTTTTTTTTTTGGCCATTTGTGTATATTCTTTGGAGAAATTTCTTTTGTAAGTCTTTTTTTAATTTGTTTGTCTTTTTGTTGTTGTTAGAGTTCTTTATATATTCTGGATACAAGACCCTTGTCAGATATACTATTTGCAAATGTTTTCTCCCATTCTGTGGATTATCTTTTATTTCCTTGGTAGTGTCTTTTGATACACAAAAGGTTTTAATTTTATGAAGTCTAATTTACTTTTTCTTTTGTTGCTTGTACTTTTGTTATATCTTAAGAATTCATTGTCAAATCTAAGGTTGCAAAGATGTATACCTATGTTTTCTTCTAAAAGCTTATTAGTTTTACTCATATATAAGTTTTTGATCCATTTTGAGTTATTTTTTTATATGGTATGAGATAAGGGTACAACTTCATTCTTTTACATGTGGCTACCCAGTTATCCCAGCGCCATTTGTTAAAGAGACTGTTCTTTTTCATTGAATGATCTCAGCACCCTTGTTGAAAATCAGTTGACCAGAGCTATATGGGTTTATTTCTGGATTCTCAATTCTGGTCCATTGATCTGTATGTGTATCCTTATGCCATACTGTTTTCATTACTGTAGCTTTGTAGTAAGTTTTGAAATCAGGAAGTATGAGTCCTCCAGCTTTGTTCTTTTTCAAGATTCTTTTGGCTACTCAGAAGTCCATTGCAATTCTATATGAATTTTAGGATTAGCTTATCCATTTCTGCTGAAAGCAGTTGGAATTTTGATAAGGATTGTATTGAATATGTAGATTGATTTGGGAAATATTGCAATCTTAATATTAAATCTTCCAGTTCATAAACATGGGCTGTCTTTTCATTTATTTAGATCTTTAATTTCTTTCAGCAGTTACACTTTTGTTTTGTTTTGTTTGTTTTTTGTTTTTGCAAATTGCTCTTTTTACTTCATCTTGGAGAATTTATGTCAGTACTTTTAGTTACACTACATGTGTATTAATGGGTGAATACTATTACAAGGTATTGTAGCATAAATTATGAACTATTACCTCTATGTAGGTTGTTTATATATTTTTCTTTTCCCAAGCAGTCCTGCAATGAATTTTATAAGTTTTTGCCCTTTTGCTAGTATTTCTTTATAGGATATTCCTACAGGTGAAATAGCTGAGTTAGGAGCCATGTACATTTTTAGTAATAAGTTTCTATTAGATTGCTCTACCAGAAAAATAAAAATGTCTGTATATACTTCTCTCCCCATCAACAGATTATGAAAGTATCTGTTTCCTACCCTGTTGCCAGCTCTGGATGTTATTTTTTTTGTTTGTTTAATTTCTATCCCATTGACTGTTAGTGAGTTTTAACTAATAGTTAAATATGAACACATGTACTTTCCCCCCATGTTTGTAGCCTTTGCCCATTGTGATTTTATTTTTATAGTAAAAATGAACTCTCTTTACCAGTAACTCTTTTTGATCATTTGACAGTTGGGCATTTTAAAAGTTGGGGCCACATCATAATTTTGTTGTCTTAAAAATCGGTCTTTATTTTCATTATGTACTTACAATACCAATCTCTTTTCCTAGGTTGTCCTCCAAAGGAGTATGGAACGAGTACAGTCTTTTTTTCTAAGAAACAAATGTCGCCTCCCTCTCAATCCAAGTCTTGTGGCAAAAGAATTAAATATTAAGGTGACACATAAAATACTTATAACTTCATATTACATTTCAATATAATGTGTAGGAAGAAGGCAAATGGGAAAGTATGCTTAAGGCAAAAGAGGATAACACCTGCATAGGTTGGTTATAAGCATTTGTGGATGTCTGTCTGTATAAGACCCATATTTCTCTCAGAATATTTTTACCTAATCACCATTCCTGGAAGAAAAAAAAACAGTCTAAAATTATTTGTTACCTCAAATTAAATTATTTTTTACTGTGGTATAGTAGCTACAGGAGAGGCATATATTGTAATTCCAGAGGTAAAACTACCCACCCGCAGGTAGACATTTTTTTCCTCCTCCCTTGTGAATAACCATATAAACTCTTCCCGGGTTTATAGCAATTTTTAGAGCTATTAGAAGGTAGTTGAGTAATCATAAAAATTGAGTAATTATAATGGATTTCTTCTACCAGGAGTTCAGCAAAAGCAACCAATTAATTTGTTAGTGTCTGATTTTGAAAGGCCAGGCAGGGTCCAACTATCCGTAACAGAGTTTCAGATTTCTTTATTTTTTAAGTTGACATGTGGCTACTCTTCATTGAAATTTAATAGTGGGTGCTTGTATGATTATGTCATTTGGGGGCAGGGTGATTACATTTTCCCCTTTGGTTTTGTTATTTACCTTTAAATTGGGCACACTGTCTTAAATTAGTTTTTTAACCAGTTTTATTTTAAAATAAAATTTCATCTTTGCTAATGAAATTGTTTAATTTAGTGTCACTATTTGATTCCATGGCTAATTATTAATTTTAATAGTGCCATAAATACGAGAAGTGGAGATCTTATCCCAGATTACACTGATTTAGAGGAAAGACAAGACTATACAAAATTTTGTGCTCTGTTGAGGAATTATGACACTTTTTTTTTTTTTTTTTTTTAGCTGAGCCATCCCGCCATCTGTTGGCAGCTCACGGCTGCTCAGCTCGGGCTGACTCGAACC
>NW_017731531.1:977349-982701 GCF_001890085.2 Hipposideros armiger
GGCGAGGCAGATCAGTCGCCGGCTTCTGGACGGCCGCTCACGCTGGCTGCCAGCTACACACGGTAGCCCATGGCAACCCACTGCAGCAGGGGCTGCAGGCTATGCTGTTGCCGGTGACTCATGGGCAACCCAGCTCCAGGTTGAGCTGTTGTTCAGCATCTTAGCTGTAGAGGACAGTGTCCCTGGCTTTCATATGTGTGATCCGAACCGGGGCCCTCTGGCATCCCAAGCCAGCTCTTAACCAAGGCGCCACTCTGCCGGTCCCTTTCTGAAGTTTTTAACAAGTACCTCAGTCTATAGTAACCCTTCCCTTCCCCAGAGTCAGCAATTGTCTTGAATACTTACCAGACAATTACTGCATGTTTTATATCTTCCCTAGTGGATTGATTGTAAGTTCCCTCAGGTTAGGGGCATATCTGCTTCACAGATACTAATAATTTGTACATCTTAAGACCTTTGGTCCACTCTTTTATACGTAGTAATTTGTACATATGTATGTTTGATAATGAAATTAGAAGTTTGTATGTATATTAACCGTTCGATTAAACAGTCATAGACTCAAGATGCAGGTATTTGTTGAAATGTAGACACTGTGAACTACATATAAACTAGATGATGCAACCAAAACCACATAAAACATCCAAATGACTTCATTCTGTTATAAGTGACCAGAGTACTAGCATTACAACCTTGCCCTGCATACTTTCTTTTGGGGTGGCCTGGAGTCCTTGGCCTAGTTAGTTTCTTCCAGGCCTTTGTCCTAAGCAGGTCTCTGTATCCCTATCTTATTTTGATGCCAGTGCATCTCCATTATATGAATAATATATGCACGTCGTAAAATATTCATGTAGCATATAATAGAACAGATTGAAACGTAAATATTAATTTCCTCCCACACCTCCATCCTTAATTCTAGGTCTCCGCCTCCCAAAATATAACCACTTACACAGCCTTCTGGGAATATTTTGTGTATATTCCAACATACATGAAGTCTTTTTTTTGTTTTTTTTTCTTTTAAAGATTTTATTGGGGAATTGGGAGAGGTAACAGCGTTGCGGAATCAGGGAAGGGGAACGGACAAGTTGCTGTCCTTTTTGTTCTTCAGTCTAGTTGTGGAGAATGTTCCTTCACTGGCCCATGTTAGTATCATTGCGTTCTTCCTGGGTGAGGCAGATCAGTCGCTGGCTTCTGGATGGCCACTTACGGCGGCTCTTGGCAGCTCACGCTGGCTGCTGGCCATACACGGTAGCTTATGGCAGCCCACTGCAGCAGGGGCTGCAGCCTACGCTGTCGCTGGTGACTTGCGGCAGCCCAGCTCCCGGTCGAGCTGTTGTTCAGCATCTTAGCTGTANAGCGAGCTCTTAACCAACTGAGCCACTCGGCCGGCCCTTTATGACACTTTTAAAGTTCAAACTTTTAATAGTTTTTGTCACAAGTTTTTAAGGTTTTGCTTCTCTGCCTAAAGAGTAGTAGATGAAATTTTACTCATATGCTATGTTTAAGTTCAAAAAGTATTTCTGTATACCTCTTATCTGTCAGATAATCTAAAAAAACAACTCACATGTATTATTTCATTTTCCATAATTCAGAGGAATAAGTCAGGACAAATGCCTAGGACAAAAAAAATCTTAAACCCACTTTTATTCCAGTGTTATCTTTCTAATTGCCTAACGTATTGTGTTTGTAGTCATGTTCCTTCTTCAGTTCCAATGCTGTGCCCCTAAGAGTTACAATGGTCAATGCTGATCCAATGGGGGAAGAAATCAATGTCATGTTTAAGGTGAGCAAAATAAGGCTACTTTGTTTTTAAATGAAAGTTTAATTCTTTTCTCAAATTGCTTTTCCAAAATTGCTGAAATAATTTTGTTTATTTAATGTTTAACTAGATTTAATCATTATGTGAAAGGTTATCACTGACATAAACTGTTTCCAGACAGATTTGGTTATAAAGCAACTCTGAGCTAGAGCTGCTGCTTTGCTGATTGAGTACATCATAACTCCGGGCAGTGCCTTTCACACAGACTGTGATGTGAATGTCACCCCCTTAGAGTTGTGCAGTGCAGAACTGCCAAACCATGAGCAGTGGTGCTGGTTTGTGGAAATTACTTACTGTGAGAAGCAGCTGGAGGGGTGTACTGCAGAGTAATCTATTATCAAAGTTGTGTGCATTGTGATCATAATTAATGTATTTTGAATAAAGAATGGAGAGTTTTAGCTAGTTCAATGAGTTTGATTAGTGGAGGTTCATAAAGATAGCTTCTCTTGAACCACCTTTTATATATATAGCAACTTTCCATATACTTGGATCTGGTTTTGGACTCTATTTTACTGATGTATTTGCCTTTTCCTAAAATATAGGACCATCTGTTTAAATACAGAAATTTTATACATTAAGTTTTAATGTTTCTTAAGGTAAATCCCCCTTATTTTTTTCATCATTTTCTTGGCTACTCTCAAAAATGTATTCATCATTATGTGTTTTTAAGTTATTGTATCCAATTTAAAAAAGAAAATGAAAACTTGATGTGATTTCAGTTAGAATTAATTTATTTTGGGAGGGTTCAGGAGGGTTCATTATAAGAAATTATAGGGCTGCTGGATGGCTCATTGGGCTAGAGCATGTGCTCATAACAAGAGTTGCCGGTTCAACTCCCACATGGGATGGTGGGCCCCCTTCAACTAGAGTGAACACAGCACCTTGAGCTGAGCCGCCAGTGGGCGGCCAGATGGCTCAGTTGGTTAGAGCACGTGCTCTGAACAACAAAATTGCCATTTCTGTTCCCACATCGGATGGTTGGTTGCACCCCCTACAACTAGATTGAAAACGGCAACTGTACAGTTCAGGAAACAGATGTGAAGAGGTTAAGTAACTTTTTCTAGAATGCTGCAGAAAAATTAAAAGGTAGTTCTGTTAATATGATTCTGCACTCTTTTCCCTGTTGCCCCTTCCCCCTATATATTGTAGCATGTAATCTATTAAGTCTTTTGGAAAGGTGTAAGTTTCATTTTGTTTCCTTGATTTCAAGGTTGGTGAAGATCTTCGGCAAGATATGTTAGCTTTACAGATGATAAAGATTATGGACAAGATCTGGCTTAAAGAAGGACTAGATCTGAGGATGGTAATTTTCAAATGTCTCTCAACTGGCAGAGATCGCGGTAAATCAGTGTCTTGGTGTCCTTTTTTGGGGTGTGGGGGACTTAGCGTATACTTGCCCTAAGAGTCCTGATGCTGGTACACTATGATCTCAGTTGTTTCTAACTTTAATTTAGTTTTGCTTTATTGATTCATTTGCTCATGATTAAATAACTCAATAAGTAACCCTAATAAATGCTTTGCAGTAACCAGAGTTACCCATTAATTGACCCAATGATGACTTTATGGTCTTTAACTTTTGAGTTAAAATTAAGGTCATCTCTAAGTTAAACCAACTTTGATTTCATCTGTAAAGTAAAATAATGGTTAAAAAGCTTTTTTCTATTAAGAACTTCATCTCATTATTTATTGAATAAGTTTTTTGTCCTTACAACATGTTAAGTGTGAATAATAGTAATATTACACTTATAGAAATATTGTGATAATTAAATGAGATAATGAAGGTAAAACACTCCAGTACCTGATACATATTAGATGCTCAATAAATTGCAACCATTATCATTATTCTTATTCAACAAATGTTGGTTGCATATCCGCCATCTGCAAAATGCAAATAACATGTAGTGCTGATATTTTAGAGGAGAGCAATTGAAGACATACACAAATAATTAGAAAATGCTTTAGTAAGCTAAAAGCTCTAAGAGAATTACAAAGGCAGTGCTGTGGGGGTTTAAAGGAGAGAAAGATCACCTATGGTTGGTGGAAATGAGAAATGCTTCACAGGTTCTAATCGTAGACATTAGGAAGTCACCTGAAAGATGATCTTATTTAATCATCCTTCTAATATTTACCATTCGGTTTATGCTTAAATGCCTCTAACGAAGGGAATTTGCTTCATTTCAAGTCCATTCTGTCCTGGATAGCTCTGATAGCTGTTGAGTTCTTTCTGATATTTCAGAAGAATGGAAACTGACTCTTGGTGTCTTCTAACCATCAGTTCCAGTTGTTCATAGACTGATATAGTTAAGTCAAACCCTTCTTCATGGTGACCAATATTGTGGTCTCATACCCCAAGTTCCATATTGTTCAGCGATTTGTCATATGTAACTTTAAATTACCTTATCACCCGATTGTTTTCACTCTAAAGGGCTCAAATGATTCAGTCTGTAAGAATGGTACCTGGATTTTGTAGACTGCAGAAGGGTGGGCAGAGTGTAACACATGTGGAGCTTATTAACAAATAAAACCATCGTGCTAGCTCCTGTTAAACCATGTCTTGGCCATTCTGCTCTTGTACATTTTGAATCTTAGACTCAAGCATAGGACCATAGCTGTTAACTTTCTTGTTATATTTGATCCATTACTTTTCAGCCTGTTGGGTTCTTTGTAAAGTCTGGCTCTTGTTATCTGTTGTCAAACCTCATTGTTTGTGTCATGAGCCAATTTGAAGAACATATATTCTGTAGCTTTTGCTAAGACATTGAAAAACATGTTTATTAAAAGGGCCAAGCACCAACCAACCCTTCTTGCCTTCACTAGCTCCCTTCACGTAACTTAAATCCTTGGGTATTGTATTTTACTTGGTTACTCATTTACTTCATTGTGTCATCAATCACTCCACATTTCTCCATTTTAATCCCTCAGGGCAACATGAGAGCCTTATGACTTGTTTCCTCAGGTTAGAATGTACAAACTTTATCTTGTCAGAAAGGAAAGTTGGTCAATGTAAGAATTCTTGGTGGTTGTTTTTATATAAGTCTTGTAAGAGGGAAGTTGTTTTATCAAGTAAGATTTATCAACAATAGCTTACCATCCCATTTGATTGGTTTTTCTGTTACACATTTATTTTATATAAACTGAACGTCTGTTTCTTCTTATGGAATCCCATGTAACTTTGGAGGTGATCAGATTGCTCTTGTTTTTTATGTTGTTTGTAATTAATAACTGAGTGCTTATTTTGTGCTTTGCCCTATGCTAAACTTTTTACTTGTGTTATCTTGCTGTATCCTTTTTCCAATGAAGAAATCACATCCACATCCTTTCGGAAGTTTTTGGGTTTTTTTAAAAAGATTTTTATTACGGAATTGGGGGATGGGAACAGTGCTGGGGAATTGGGGGAAGAGGAACAGACATGTTGCTGTCGTTTTGTTCTTCAGTCTATTTGTGGAGGACATTGCTTCACTGGCCCAAGTTGGCACCATCATTGCACTCTTCCCGGGCGAGGCAGATCAGTCGCCGGCTTCTGGACGGCCGCTCAC
>NW_017731531.1:983976-1013586 GCF_001890085.2 Hipposideros armiger
TGGGGCCCTGCTGCTCAGAGCTGGCGTCCCAAGCCAGCTCTTAACCAACGCGCCACTTGGCTGGCCGAAAGTCTTTCTTTTAGGGCCGGCCAAGTGGCTCAGTTGGTTAAGAGCTCGCTCAAGAGTTTGAGCTCTGAGCAACAGCGGTTCGATTCCCAGCCTGAGCTGAGCAGCCGCTGAGCTGCCAACAGGTGGCAGGATGGCTCAGCTTAAAAAACAAACAAACAAACAAACAAAAAAACAAACCCAAAGTCTTTCTTTTAAACACACTTCTCCCTCTGGATTTTGTCTTTAAAAACATATTTTTGAGATCTTTCTACATAAGCACATAGAGATCTACCTCATTGTATTCCATTGTGTAGATGTCCCATAATGAATTTGTTTGATGCTTGTTTTAAAGGAATTATAGGGAAAACAAAAAATGAATTGTCCAGCCAGGCATGTACTCGTAGTTAGGAAGACAAAACACTTACTTGAGACTTAATCATGTCACAAGGACAATCATAATCTGTTCTTCTCTTTGAAAAGTCTTAATGTACTCTGAAACACTCTTATCTTGCCCAAATATATGATTCAAGACAGTTTTTTGTGAAGTAGACAGCATGTATCTTACAAGTAATTTTATTAAGGAGGTCAGTGTCATCTAGTTTGTATTTAACATTTTTATTCTTTGGGGGGATATCTCATGGATATATGACTATAGAGTCTCATAGTTAAATTTAACTTTTACATTGTAGGTCTTCGGAAAATAAATAATTTGGATTGCTCACGTTTTCTAGTGTGGGCTGCCAGACTTAATTTTTTAAAAATGAAAATTGCTAACTGGTGTCTTATGTCAAGGATTTGAAAGCTATAAATTTTATAGAGGCTTCCTTTTGGGAGGCATTTTCACCTAGTTTAATGTTTTGGCGTTACAGGCATGGTGGAACTAGTTCCTGCTTCAGATACCCTCAGGAAAATCCAAGTGGAGTACGGTGTCACTGGATCCTTTAAAGATAAACCACTTGCCGAGTGGCTGAGGAAATACAATCCCTCTGAAGAGGAATATGAAAAGGTGATTAGCATGTCTCCTTGTTCTATATAACTTGGTTAAAAAATGTATTACATAGGTTTTCAGTGCTTTTATTTTTCAGCTCCGGTGACTAGCCATTTAGTCTAAGTTGTGAAAACAGCATCTTTCTCCAAGGAAAGAAAAGACTATAAAAACAGTGCACTTAATGGCAGGAATCTGAGTGAAACTGATGCTAAATTACCCAAAAAACTTTCCAAACATGTATTTTGAGGCCAGAAAAACAGAGGTATTTATATAATCCAGAATGTTAAATTTCAGAAAGATCTTGGAAAAAGTTTTGGAAATGTGTTAAGAGTGTCTGCATCATGTCGTAGTTAAGAGCGAGATTATGGGTCAGACTGTCCAGGCTTGAATTCAGGTCCCAAGTCACTCACCATCTGTTGAGCCTCAGGCAAATGACTTAACCTCTTTGTGCCTCAATGATCTCAACTATAAAATGTTATAGTATATGTTATGATATTATAGTCTATATTATGGCTATAAAACTACAGTACTATGAGGTTATTGTGAGAATTGAATTAATATATATGAAGTGCTGCATAGCATAAATTCTGTAATTGATAGCTGTTAAAATTGGAGGCATCAATTTTTTTTTATTTTAGTATACTTTTGAATACATAAGAGAAAAGGGAAATCTCTTAGGACATAAGGCTCTAATGATCCTAAATTGGCCTAAAGAAAACTCAAGAATACTTTCAATGTTGATGTAAGCTCCCAGCTTTAATGCCATTTGCCTGCCTAGTTTATGTCAAATCATGAATGTATCACATTTGCAGATAAATACGTACAAATACTATCTGTTGATCTAAGAAAGTAGAGGAATTTTGTCTTTTGTTGGTCTTCTGAAATGTTTGAGAACACTTCCTTTTCTTCTTTGTGGTTTGGGGAAAGCAGTGCAGCAGAAGCCAATACTTTTTTATAGTAATGTTGGCTCCTTTGTGACTTCGGGTAAGTTGTTTGACACAAAATCATGGTCAGGTAACATGCACTAAGTGTCTTTTATGCATTTGGCACTTTTGTGTGCTGTACGAAGTAAGAGAGAATGTGGCATAGCGGAGCCACATTGAGTGGCTTTGAATCTTAACAATTATGTGATCTTGGGCAAATAACCTCTCTGTGTTTTCAGTAAAATGGCAGAATAATAGTACCTACATTAATGGTTTGTTGTGAGATTTAAATAAGTTAATGTATACATGCATAAAACATACATACATACATACACACACATACCCACATTGGCACATACATATGCTGTGAATGTGGGCGGGGGGAGAAAAAGAGAAACAGAGAGAGAGTAGTGCAGTGCCTGGTTTGTGATAAGTGCTGTGTAAACATTTGCTATCATCATCATCAGTAATGATTTTTGAGGGAGTATAGAATAAAATTAAACACATGGACATGTAGAGCCATATGACTGCTCCATTCGGAAATATAGTATCTTGAGAATAAACTAAATGCACATGCTTTAGATAAAAATATTCATTGTATGTATCTTGCTGTATCCTTCTGTGTGATATTATGTTAGCAATTTAATCTCCAGGACAAGCAGGACCAAAGTGAAAGGAAGGTCCCCAGCTTTGAGAAACTTAACAGATGACACATAGACACATAAGGATTCGCCAAATGGGCAAGAAAATACATTAATTATATTATTGATGTTTAAAGATATTGGGTTGTCAGAAAAGTCATGACGTACTTTTTCTGTGTTTTTTATTGCAAAAATGTGTCATGACTTTTCCAACAACCCAGTAGAAGCTTTCTTTACACATACCCTCCATACAAGCCAAAAAAAGGGAAAAATATTCTTTTATTCAGATTAACCTTTGTACCAGTGTTACCACTTGTGTTAAACAGCAGAGCCTGTGAGGAGTGGGGTTCCACAAATACGATGCTTAAAATGTGTTCAAAGGCAGCACATACCCGACGTAGGGCCTGGCGGCATCTCTGCCTACTATAAAAGACAAAAGCTAGAGAGAAGGGGCATAACCACCTTTAGAAGAGTGTTTTGTTTTGAAATATGAAAAGGCTGGCTTTTGTTACCATAATCCAGTTTATAAGTTGTTGAGAGAGTGGATTACAATAGCGTTTTCAAAGAGCGATGAATTACTTTGATCTTTGTAACCCTGCTTCCTTTATAAATATTTTTTTCCTAAAAATAATTATATATTGTTATTCTCTAGGCTTCTGAGAATTTTATCTATTCTTGTGCTGGATGCTGTGTAGCCACCTATGTTTTAGGCATCTGTGATCGACACAATGACAATATAATGCTTCGAAGCACAGGACACATGTTTCACATTGACTTCGGGAAGTTTCTGGGCCATGCACAGATGTTTGGTAGCTTCAAAAGGTACTAATATTGTTGCTGAAGAAAAGAGGCACTTCCTAGTTCACAAGCTAATGTCCCAACCTTGCCTTTTTTATTGCTGTTCTTTGCCTCGTAGTTCCCTTTGAGCATAACGGGGGATGAAAACATCCTAAGAGATGACTTTACCACAAGAATGAGTATGTGTGTATAACCTTTGCTTAGTGAATTAAGATGTATTTTATTTTATCTAGTTATTGGTACCTATTGGAAATGTTCCCATTCGTATAATGGCAATGAGTATAAAATTTTTCTCCCTCTGTTTGTAACTGCTGTGTTTGATCTCTGTCTGGGCATGTGGATTTATAAATATCACATTGGGAAAAAGTTTCATGTGTATGTTCTATCTAAATAATGAGATTATATGATGAGTTTCCTAAAAACATGAATGTTCAAGAATTAACGCAGATTCAAAACTGCCCGATGCCTCCTTTGGGAATTGCTATATGGCTTGGGTAGCTCAGTTCAATAACCATGTGATAATGGCAATAGCGCTGTTTGAATATCTTCTGTAAATAATACTTTGTGTGTACTTTCTTTTTAAATAGGGATCGGGCTCCTTTTGTGCTGACCTCTGATATGGCGTATGTCATCAATGGGGGTGAAAAGCCCACCATTCGTTTTCAGTTGTTTGTGGACCTCTGCTGTCAGGCCTATAACTTGATAAGAAAGCGAACAAACCTCTTTCTTAACCTCCTTTCACTGGTAATTCTCTTCTTTATAAGCACTTGATTTTATATTAATGCTTCTGTGTTTCAATATCTAAAAAGGATATTTTGTGATTTTAAATAAAATTTACTATAGTTTCAAATGTCAGATATGTTATTGACAATATATTTAAAATTGCTGCTATGTGAAACATGCCAGACACCATTTATAGAAAATACAAAAAACAAATCACAAGAGTAGTTGCCCTGTGGGTGAGGAGTAATAGTAACTGAAAGGGACCCCGAGGGTGTCATCTGGGATACTGGTAGATGTTTTGTGTAGTCATCTGAGTATGTTCAGATTGTGGACATATATTAAGTAAAAACAAACAAAAACGCGCTATGATTACTGAGACTGAAATTGATGTGAAAACAGCACCAGACAAAATGTCAGGTTTTACACCTATTATTCCATAAACTGACTTTGTGACTTCTTTGGCCTCGATTTTGTTTTTTTATAAGAGAATTACTTAGGTTTCTAAAACACTAACAAACTCCTCAAAACTGTGATTGTTTTTGTTTGATTTAGTTCTGATTCCTTGGCCAGCATTTAAGGAAGGGTGGGAAACAAACTTACTAAAAATTTAACTCAGAAACTTTTTTTGTCTCTCTCTGTAGATGATTCCTTCGGGGTTACCAGAGCTTACGAGTATTCAAGATTTAAAATATGTCAGAGATGCGCTTCAGCCACAAACTACAGATGCAGAAGCCACAATTTTCTTTACTAGGTAAGGCATGTTTAAGTATATTAGAGCAGGTACATACAGTTCAGCTTTGATTGGTTTTCTTTAGTATAAACAAATGCTATATATCAAAAAGCTGATTTATAGGAAAACATTGATTCACAGTATTAGCAAATAATTGTTAAAATTTTATTTACTGAATAAATTTAAAGGCTTTCCAATAGCATTTAAAAAAACATATCATTTCTCTCAAAATATGATCTCAAGGTTTATTTATATAATTTCAATTATGAACATCCCATTTATGAACTATAATATTTCTGTGAAACATTTTCTACAGTGTCAAATATAAGGTTTTTTCCCCTCAAATTGTATCTGTCCTAATCTATTTTTGAGGATTCTGTCATAACAAATTTCATGGATACTTTAAGTGCTTAAAACAGCAAACTACAACACTACCGTAGTAAATTTACTACTCTGCTGTAGTAAATTGTTATATGACATAGTACTTGAAACACTTACACTAATGATTGCATTTGAACTTGTCATTATTGCTTTAAAAGGAGCTCTTCCTGGAAAATATGTTCTGTCTGGTGACCACGTTGGTCACTGACTAGTGGAACCACCTCATTATAATGCCACAGCAGAGAGGGGCATATGAGCTCATGTTCTTTTCTTTCCTTTTTCTCTTGCCTTCTTCCTCTCAGTGGAGAAGAGGTAGAAAACACTGACTGGACTTCCCTAGTCTCAAGAGTCTGGGCTGAATTGAATTGAAGGAAGCCGACTTTTGTATAGCCTTCCAAACTAATCCTGATAATTTAAGTATTGATGGGTTTCGTTTCGTTTTGTTGTTTTTTAAAAGAGATTCGTTGGCTCCCCTGGGCAAAGCTGTACAGCAGACATATATTAGTCTGCTTGGTCTGCCATAACAAAATACCATAGACAGGTGGCCTAAACAACAGAAATTTATTTTCTCATTGTTCTGGAGGCTGGGAAGTCCAAGATCAAGGTGCTGGCTATTTTGCTTCCTGGTGAGGGCTCTACCCTGTAGACAACTGACTGCCTTCTCCCTGTTTTTTTCACATGAAGGACGGATAGAGCAAGAAAGCATGAGCGGCCTTGTCTCTTCTTATAAGTACACTAATCCTACTGGGACAGGATACCCTTATGACATCATTTAACCTTAATTACTAACCCCATAATGGCCCTATGGGGTTGGGGCTTCAGCATATGAATTTTGGTGGACACAAATGTTCAGTCTATGCATAGCAAGGCAAAAAGCTTTGTGTGAGGTTCTCTCACTTCTGTTTTTGGATCTCTTTTCACTTTCTGCTGCTTCTTGTATCCTTTGCTTGCCTAAAATATTTTATCCAGGCCCTCCTTCCAAATTTATTTCCACCAAACTCCCCATCCTGTCAAAATTTCTTTTCCCAACTGAGGAACGTTATGATTGTCTGAAGGACACTGATACCAGATTCTACTATTGTATTTAATAGAAGAGATTTTTTTTTTTTTCTTTTAGCTGAGCCATCCTACTACCTGTTGGCAGCTCAGTGGCTGCTCAGCTCGGGCTGGACTCGAACCGCTGTTGCTCAGAGNTGGCTGCTCAGCTCGGGCTGGACTCGAACCGCTGTTGCTCAGAGCTCAAACTCTTGAGCGAGCTCTTAACCAACTGAGCCACTCAGCCGGCCCTTCTTTTTTTTTTTTTAATTTGGATTACTCTGGATGCTTCCTTCTACACCTGTTTAATTGTCACCTACCCCGTTTATTACAAGGGAATGAAATAATGTAATCATCTTTTTGGCATTTTACCAATTATCTCTATCCCTAATAGCTTTTAATTAATATTGAACCTCAGATGGCTCAGGTACCCAAACCTCATTTCTTAGAGATAGTGGGATGGGATAGAAGAGAGACTTTTGTGCTAACATTTTTTGTTGGGGCGAGATACATTTTCGTGGTTTTTGGCCTATAGAATAAAGGGGATCCCTGGAAAAGTGAGAATCTGCTTAATATTTTAAAAGGAATGCAAGTGTTTTTTATCTTTTATTATGTTAAAAGAATTGAGCATGTGTTCTTATGAACATTTACTGTTAACCTCTTTTCTGATTAATTTGTAGGCTGATTGAATCAAGTTTGGGAAGCATTGCCACGAAGTTTAACTTCTTCATTCACAACCTTGCCCAGCTTCGTTTTTCTGGCATCCCTTCCAATGATGAGCCCATCCTTTCATTTTCACCCAAAACGTATTCCTTTAGACAAGATGGTCGGATCAAGGAAGTCTCTGTTTTTACTTATCATAAGAAATACAACCCAGATAAACATTACGTAAGTTTGGTTTAGGTACTTATAGAGACCCACGCCTGCATTTTTGTTGTCCTTTCTTGCTTCCTTTACTGACTCGGCTAAAGTTTCAACCTTTTTATGCTTCTCTTCCATAGATGGTCCAAAAATAAATGTACTTGGAGCATTCCTAATTTGCTCTAAAACCTTGAGGGACAAATGATACTCCTCTTTTCAGGCAACACTAAAAGGGTAGTACTCACTATTTTGCTTTTTCTCCTTCCTTATCTTCAATTTCCTCTTAATTCCAAAGGTGAAGCTTGCTCATTGTAACAAATTCAACCAATATAGAAGCATATAAAGTAACAGTCTTAAAAGTTCTCATTCTACTCTCCAGAGATGAAGTATTATTATTTTATTTTTATTTTTATTTTTTTTAGCTGAGCCATCCTGGCATCTGTTGGCAGCTCAGCGGCAGCTCAGCTCGGGCTGTGAATCGAACCGGTGACCCTGTTGCTCAGAGCTTGCAGTCTTGAGCGAGCTCTTGAAGTAGTAACACACAAATTTAAAAAACAAACAAAAAAAAACCAGGATCTTCAGTACGCTTCTCTCTACCATCCAGTAGTATAGCATTATCATTCTTTTTTTTTTTTTTTAAACTTTTATTGGAGAACAGTGTGTTTTTCCAGGACCCATCAGCTCCAAGTCAAGTAGTTGTTTCAATCTAGTTGTGGAGGGCACAGCTCAGTGGCCCATGAGGGGATCGAACCAGCAACCTTGGTGTGATGAGCACTGTGCTCTAACCCCCTGAGCTAACCGGCTGCTCCATATCATCATTTTTGATGTAATTTTTCACCCTTGTGCTAATATTTTGCAGCACTGTCAGTCTTTAAATTTTTGACAAGTTGATAAATTTTAGAAAGCGACTTTACTATTATTTTAACTTTTGCCTATTTTATTACTAGTGAATTTTTGTATGCTTACTGAGTGTTTTATCCTGATATCATTTTATTGAGTAGTTCATTCCCCGCCACAATGATTTCTCATGTCACCTTTAAATACGCTAAGTTTATATATATCCCTGAATTCATTTCTTCTGTAGGTATACCTGATCTTTCTGCACAACAGTTTACTCTTTAAAGTACTGTGACTTTATAACAGTTTAAATATCCAGTAAGATACGTTTCCCTCATAACCTAACTGCCATAAATTTTGCCTTTTTTCTCATTTACTCTCTTAAATAAGCTTATTAATATTTTCATTGGAAATGTATTAAATTTATAAATTTTGGAAGTACATTTATTATACTTAATCCTGGAAATGAAATGACTTTACCTTTCTAGGTTTTTTTTTTAGTTTCAGGTGTACAAAACAATATAATAGACATTAACACCCCTCACAAAGTGATAATCCCCCTCCGCTACACTACTACCCCTCTGACATAGTATGTAGCTGTTACAATTCCATTGACTCTACCTTTTC
The DNA here is from genome assembly GCF_001890085.2 of Hipposideros armiger. Classification (NCBI taxonomy): domain Eukaryota; kingdom Metazoa; phylum Chordata; class Mammalia; order Chiroptera; family Hipposideridae; genus Hipposideros; species Hipposideros armiger. The sequence goes on from NW_017731531.1 coordinate 992,569, forward strand.
CAGTCCTTGTTTCTATATATTACAATGGTTAAGGTCACTCTTAGAATGTAGTTGGATGTGATATAAATTACGGTGTGTTTTATATTTGCTATTTCCTATTGGTGACATATATTACCAAGTTAAAAGCATTGGTATTACATATAATGGTCAAGCTGTAAATTTTTCTGTCAGGAAAGGTTTTATTATGAATCTAATGTCATTTCTTTTCAGATTTATGTAGTTCGAATTTTGAGGGAAGGACAGCTTGAGCCCTCATTTGTGTTCCGGACATTTGACGAATTTCAAGAACTTCACAACAAGCTCAGTATTATTTTTCCACTTTGGAAGTTACCAGGGTATGTTTCCATCCATGTACATTAATCCTTTTTTTATAGGAAACAATTTCTTTATTATCAAGTATAGGTCAAAAGCTTTGGGTTAACACTTAGTAAAAGACTATGAACCATATGTGACTTATTTTCGTTTGTATCACAGTAGTAGCCATAGACAAGTAACTAAGTTTTTGTTGAATGAGTAAGTGAATAAATGATCAAGATCTTAAACTTAACATGTGGGATTTTCTAGCTTTCTAATTTTAGTTGAAGCTTTAAATTGGTTATCTTTACCACAGTAAGCAACACAAGATAATAATTTGGACTCTTGGTTTTAAAAAATCAGATTTTAAATCACCGGAAATAATCTATTACGATCATACAGAGCTCCTCCAAAAAATAAAAAGCTGAGGCACTGAGACTTAATCAGAAACTTAGTGCTTACTTTTTTTTTTTTTTTTAAAGATTTTATTGGGGAATTGGGGGGAGTGAACAGCTCTGGGGAATCAGGGAAGGGGAACAGACAAGCCACTGTCCTTTGGTTCTTCAGTCTAGTTGTGGAGGACACTGCCTCACTGGCCCACGTTGGCACTATGATCATTGCGCTCCTCCCGGCCGAGGCAGATAGGTTGCCGGCCAGTGGACGGCCGCTCACAGCGGCCCATGGCAGCTCCCATCGGCCACTGGTTGCCCACGCCGGCTGCCGGTCACTCGTGGTAGCCTACTGCATCCTATGCCGTTGCTGGTGACCCACAGCAGCCCAGCTCCAGTTGAAGCTGCCGTTCACCATCTTAGCTGTAGAAGGCTCAGTGTCACTGGCCCACATGGGCTCCGAACCAGGGCCCTGCTGCTCAGAGCCCGCGCTCCTAACCAACCAGCCACTCGGCTGGCCCTCTTAGTGTTTACTTTTGTATCTGATACCCTTTGGAAATCCTCAGTTTTCATGTAGCTTAATGACTCATAGATTTCCTGTGTCAAGTTCCTCATATTCTTCTCAGACTAGATTTCAAAAGTAAAGAGGCATCAAAGTGGGTATCAGAGTTTATTTCCACGTGCAGTCTCATTTTCCACAGCCACCACAATAAGCAGAGTTCAGATTATCTTGATTTGGGCCATATGTCGTTTGTGATTTTACTGGTATCTACAATAGCTATGGCTGACTGAATAATGATTATTTTGGAGGATAAGATCTACATAAAATATTTGTGAATGATTAATGTTGAGAACAAATAAGTAGAAAATAAGTAATAAATATAGCAAATTAGCAAAACCATATACTTTTTGTAACAGTTCATAAAAGAATAATGGATACTTGAACTATTCCATCTCTAGTACTTTGAAGAGAAATCACAAAATTTACTTTATAGTGGATTAAGACTCTACTTTGTATTTAAGTATATAAAAACTACTTCTAAGTAAATATTGTACTTGATTCTATAAATACTTCCAGATGAAATAATTTAAATCTCACTTGCACTTGTTATTGTTTGTCTTTTGTAGCTTTCCTAATAAGATGGTTCTAGGAAGAACACACATAAAAGATGTAGCAGCCAAAAGAAAAATTGAATTAAACAGTTACTTACAAAGTTTGATGAGTGCTTCAACGGATGTAGCAGAGGTGAATGTCCTAACTGAAAAATAACATACTGGTTTTTTTGTGCTATATAATATTTAAACTAATGGATCTCTTTCCTCTTCTATCTTAGTGTGATCTTGTTTGTACTTTTTTTCACCCTTTACTTCGCGATGAGAAAGCTGAAGGCATAGCTAGGTCTGCAGGTGAGATTTTTTTTTTTCTTTATTGATAGTCCATGGCTTCCCTATGGTCTGTAGTTCTGTAACTTCTCGGTGGATGTGGTCTATGACAGTAGAGTTACTAGCTGTAGTTCAGCGAGAATGAGAGGAGGGTATTCTTTCTAAGCCAGTGTATTTCTAGATAAATATACTTTCCTACTATTACTGAAGTATGTATCCAGTGGCTAGGTTCTTGCCCTTCTTTTTAACCCCACATGTTACGGTCCTGGAGTTAAAGCAAAAATGTTTTGTTGCAGCTCGAACCACTGCAAGCAAGAGAAAATAAACATGAACATATTTATATTTTCAGATGCAGGTCCCTTCAGTCCAACTCCAGGCCAAATAGGAGGAGCAGTGAAATTGTCTGTCTCTTACCGAAATGGTACTCTTTTCATCATGGTGATGCACATCAAAGATCTTGTGAGTGATTACAAATAATGATGGTTATAGAGGAAACCCATACCTTGGTAGGAAGCATTACTGTTAAGGGAATGCTTTTCTTTATAGGTTACTGAAGATGGGGCTGACCCAAATCCATATGTCAAAACATACCTGCTTCCAGATACCCACAAAACATCCAAACGTAAAACCAAAATTTCACGAAAAACTAGGAATCCAACATTCAACGAAATGGTAAGTTAAAATCATTTCTAAAAAATTCCTAGATTTTTGTTTGAAATTTAAAATGTTTGTATTGGTTGCTGAACTATTTATTGCACTAGTAAAGCAAATCAGTAGCAGTCCAGTGACATTTAACAAAGTGATGCAGATTTGAACCTCTATCGTAGACCTTAGGTTTTTTGGGGTTTTTTTAAGATTTTTTTTTTTTTTTTTTTTTTTTAATAGCTGAGCCATCCTGCTTGGCAGCTCAGCGGCTGCTCAGCTCGGGCTGGACTCGAACCGCTGTTGCTCAGAGCTCAAACTCTTGAGCGAGCTCTTAACCAACTGAGCCACTCGGCCGGCCCTTAAGATTTTTTTTTAATTGGGGAATTGTGGGATGGGAACAGCGTTGGGGAATTGGGGGAAGGGGAACAGACAAGTTGCTGTCCTTTTTTTGTTCTTTTTTCTAGTTGTGGAGGACGTTGCTTCACTGGCCCAAGTTGGCACCATCATTGCGCTCTTCCCGAGTGAGGCAGATGAGTCGCCGGCTGCTGGCTACACATGGTAGCCCATGGCAACCCACTACCACAGGGGCTGCAGCCTATGCCATTGCCGGTGACTCACAGCAGCCCAGCTCCAGGTTGAGCTGTTGTTCAGCATCTTAGCTGTAGAGGGCAGTGTCACTGGCCCTCATATGTGGGATCCGAACCAGGGCCCTCTGGTGTCCCAAGCCAGCTCCTTCACCAACATGCCACTCGGCTGGCCCTAGACCTTAGGTTTTTAAGAAGATCTTAGGGGCCATTATTCTTCTGCCTTTCCAGTGCTTGAACCCCTTCTACAGCATTTTCTAGAAAGGTGTCCAGTCTGCTGAAATACTTCCAGGCCATCCACTTTGTTTGGGGCAGCTCCAACTCTTAGATTATTTTGTACACAGAACTGACATCTCCCTTCATGTAAGTTTGCCTCTGTGGGCCTCAGTTGTACCTGTTGGAATCACACTGAACTACTCTTTTCCTACTTCTACATGGCAGCCCTTCACGTAATTGAAGTTGAAATGCCCTTCCTGTTTATTCCTTTAAAACATCTTCAGAACCTTCACCTTTGCCTGATAGGATGTAGTTTCAAAATCCCCCTCCTTCTAATGTGTTGTGGTCTGTGAGCAGCCCTCTTAAACAGAGTGCTCCAAACAGAAGACAGTAAGCAAAGCACCAGCCGAACAGTGCGGAGCAGAGCCGTGACTTTGCTTAGCTACTAGAGTCAGTCAACTTAGATGTAGATGGCTCATCTATTAAAACCCACTGACCTTAGTCAAGTACGTACTTCTTTAGGATAAACGCCACATTATTTGTGTGCGTTAACATTACCTCCACACAAAATGTCTGGATAGAGATCTGAGGGCAAATAATTCTGAATAGTCATCAAGGTTATACATTTATTAAAATCACAGTGTATCGTTTCAGCCCTTTAAAAGCGTATAATATGTTTGGTGAAGACCAATTGGTATTCCGAAAAAGTATTGGCTTTTTTCTAGTTAGTATTGTACTTTCAAGAAAATGAAATGTATTCAGTTTATTAGTTCTTATAAGTCAAACAGTGAGAAGGACTATATTAAGAAAATGTTTCTCAGAAGTTATTGTGAGGCTTTCTTGAAGAAAATAAAAAAGAATTCTAAGTGTTGAATATGGTGGGTGAAACTCCAGATTCAGTGTAAACTGAATTTATAGTTGGTGAATTTGCATTGAATTATGGATACTCAGGAATTATCATTTCATGCTATATAAAAATCCAACAGAAAAAAGACAGCAAAAGGAAGCTTTAATTCATTTTTTTGTAAAATAATTATAATTATGCTATCCCAGCTACTTCCTTCCAGTCTCATTTTCCAGCTATTATATCATCTTAATGCATGCGGCCAAAGTAATTTCTTTTCTCTTCTCCATATCTCCATCTTAGAAAAACCATATTTTTAGTTTTTAGCCAATAATTTCTACTTTGTGCATTGCTACGTCAGGCACTCAGAAGCATGTGAATACAATCCAAGACTCCTGAAATATATCTCAAGTATAAGACAAATTCCACCAGATGTGTCGTAATCAAATGTCATTAATTGTAGTCACTGTCTGACTAATAATCTCGCTTATGTTTTTACTTAAAATAATCCAAGAAACCAAATAATTTGTAACTTTCTGTTTCTTTTTTGCCTTTGCTGTAGCTTGTGTACAGTGGATATAGCAAAGAAACATTGAGACAGAGAAAACTTCAACTAAGTGTACTCAGTGCTGAATCGCTGCGGGAGAATTTTTTCTTGGGTGGAATAACCCTGCCTCTGAAAGATTTCAACTTGAGCAAAGAGACCGTTAAGTGGTATCAGCTGACTGCTGCAACTTATTTATAAGCTAGTGAATGTCTGAGCTTTGGAAGCACAAACAGTTATAAATATGTGCGCGCACACACACACACATACACTTGAGAACTTTGTATAGTATTTTTATATTTGGACAGAAATTGTAAAGTAAATGTACTTGCTGCATTTCAGCACGTGTTGGACCAACAGTCACATACCTAACTTTTATGAATTTGTTGAAGACATTGCCGTTTTAAAGTCATTATATAGAATGCTATAAACCCTAAACTTAATATATATTAACTCCTGAAAAAGACTTTGAGTTGGTGAAGGATTTCATCCTCTCGTGATTAATTCAGAGTCATAGCTTTAGTTTGGTGTAGTTTGCATTGTTTCTTACACAGACACAGCATGTTTGTTTTCGTGTTTTTGCACCTTCTGCAGCCTTTACCACTGTGCATGTTTGCAAACACCAAAGGACGGGAACGGTGCAGGGTGTTACCATAAAACGCAGCTGCTGTTCACAGGGCTGAAAAGCAAAGCACAAACAATAGATAGTTATGTTAAGAACTACTAAGTAGTTTAGAGAAGTAAGGGGAAATAATACTGATTTTTATTATTCATGTCTTTAAAGCCCTTTTCAGAATTAAGTGCCAATCACTGAAGTTGTAAATAATGGTGCCTTCACTTCACAGGCTTCCCTGGCACTTCATTCTGATATTTTTTTCCTGACTTGATAAATATTTAGTAAGTAGTTTTCACTCACTTTCAACTTACTCAAGACAAAAAATTATGTATATTTACTAGCATATACTAGTATAGTATATTTTTCCCATAGAAAGATCATTTTCTCTACTCCTGATGTATGACTTAGTTATTTAAACAGTCAGCCATTTGATTTGTTTTTGTTGCCCAGTAACTGAATGAGATTCATTGATGTAGCTGTACACTAAATTCCATCATTCCGTTACAATCCTACATTTATTCCTAGGAGTGTGAGTTGCAGTTTGGTAGTTTCGCTTCCGTATATCTATACTCCACTCCTGCATTAAACAAGTGAAAATTGTTTACCCATTTTCCCATACCTGTTTGGTAGAAGAACTCCATGCGTAGGTCAGACTCTTCACAAGAGGCCCAGGACAAGAATTCTAGGGTCCAGATTGAATTTTAATATAGATTTTGATGGCAAAGTTTGTCTTGTAAGCTGTCCTACTGACATTTGTAAACATTGTACATTCACGTAAATCACTCTACTTAATATGATTCAGAATCATAAGGGACATGATTGAAATTATTCTACAGCAACCATTAAGAATAATATTCGTTTTTATAGTTATTCATTCAACTTCACACAGTTAAGAATATACAATATTCTCATGGCTAAAATAGAAATTCGCTTTTTAAATTAGAGATTGTAGCAATCTCGGTGCTGTGAGATAACTGACAAAATATGCAATGAAGAATACCAAGAAAGGATAATTCAGTTGTCCAGAACAGAATTTTTACAAACTGTGCAAATGTTTAACGAAAGTGATGATACCTGCAGAGCAGAAATAGAAGAGTTGAGGATGTATCAATGGGACGGACTTTTTAACAAAAAACAAAAACTTGAAATTTTTGGTGCCTAACACTAATGGTCCATTTGTAGGAAACCTTGTGAGTATGCTATATGAATGTCACCATCGTTTATTTTCTTTTTCCACATATAGTTAACATTTTCATAAAGTGTATAAGTAGCTTTGCAAATGTAAAGAAGTACTAGATAGTTTCATTTAAACTTTTGAGACCTAATTCCATTCCATGAGTTGTCACTTAGCCACTGTAAAATGAAAGTACAGTTTTGGTAAAAGGTCATTATTGAATTCAATGTATACTGCCTATTTGTAGTTCGTTATTGCAGTGTCTCTTAGCACAAATAATAGAACTAGAAAATGTGATGTCACTTTTCAATTATAAGAAATCTGGATTCTTATCTAAAAGTGTATATTATGATTAATACTGTACAGTTAACAGAGTTCAGAACAAGTGGTAATGTTTTCTCTTAATTTAACTCATTTTGTGCATTTTTTGGTCATTAAAATACCACACACACTTAACATATATTTTAATATAAGTTATTTCTTTGTGAAATACTAATCTTTAGCCCTTACCAAAAAAAAGGGGGGTGGGGGGCAGAGGCGCCTTTTTGCACTACTATCAATAGATTTTAAATCAGTTGTTTTTTTTAACATTTTTTTAAAGCTTGCATTAAAGTAAATCAAACAAAAGTTTAAACAAACCGGCCAAGACACTAATTTTTATGTATACTCACAAAGTTTTGTATCTTTATCGAATAAAAATAATTACGCTACACGTAAGTCCTGCACCAGAAGAATTCTTTCCTCTTGCAGTGTTTTGGGACTTGAAAATAATGGTTTACTCCAAGAAGCTATTATTTTCTCTACTGAGGAACCCAATGTATGAACTTGCACTGACATTCTTATTATTGCCTTTATAAAAATCATAGGTATCTAAACGTTAAGGCATGAATGACCTTTGATAAAGTATTCTTTTATGTTTTCAAATTAAAGTTGTATAAAATTTTCAATATCTTGCCTTAAATGGGATAACTATTTTTTCTAGGATTCAAGTATTGTTGCATTTAAAAAAGGAAACAGTCAATTTTGATACTTCAGATAAAAAAGGACTAAAGCGGCACTCTTTATCTTTAATCAAAAGATTTACTTACATGCAGGTTTGACTAGCAGTGCAAATATGAATGAATATAGCAATTAGTCTCATCTATAAGAACCAAATACTTTAATTATATTAAGGTAGTGAATAAAGATGTATGATATTTTATTAATACCTTGAATATATTCAGTGGATTGGATGTGACTTCGTAACTGTACTATGATTGTATTAAAATATTTCTGGAATAAAGGAACACTGCTTTCATTTCTTATCTACATATTAACATTTTTGGTTCCAAACTTTGAGCTCACTGTTGCTGTTCTTTGCATCTCACCCAGGAGTTTATTAGGTTCAAATAATGCTGAATTTCAGAACTGGCCTGTCAGTTGCCCCTAAAGATGTCCAAATAGAGTGTCTGATTTCTAAGTGTGGTTCTTTGAAGGTCTGAATTGCCACGTTCCTAGAGCCTCATCACCATTTCATAGAAGTGAAATGCTTCAGTATGGTCCCTGGCTTTTGGTAGTTTATTTAAATATTAAATAGTGTGGTAACAGCCATGTTATAGACATATCTACACAACAGGGGAATGTCAATTCTATACCATACTGTAACATGTAAAAGAGCCCAGAGACCATGAAAAGCAATAAATTAAACAACTAGAGCCAGTTTCTTGGGAGTGATGAACTCAATTTCTGTTACAAAAAAACAAACTTTATTTCACCCATACTCTTTTGAAACTCTTTATCATGTAAATTTTAGACATATACAGAATTAGACAACAGTATAATGAACTCCATGAATGAATCCATCAGATACCTTCAACAGTCATTACCTTGGGGCTAATCTTATTTAATCTATATATTTTTTTATCTATATTAACTAGGATGTGCCTAGGTGCAGGTATCTTTATTTTTTTCTATTTAGGATTCTTAATTCTGGATCAGTAATATCAGTTCTGATGACTTCTCCAATTCACTACTCTCTTCAACTGTTTAACTCATCTACTGAGTTCTTAATTTTGGTTGTTGTATTTTTCATTTCTATAACAACTATTTTGTTATTTTGTTTGTTTGAATCATGATCCAGGAAAGACACAAGACTGACAAAATCAATAGGGAAAGAACAGATTTTTCAACAAATGGTGCTGGGACAATTAGATAACCACATGCAAAAGAATGAAGTAGGACTCTTACAACATATACAAAAAAATTAGTTCAAAATGGATCAAAGACCTAAACATAGCTAAAATTATAAACTCTTAGAAGAAAGCATAGGTGTCCATCTTTGTAACCTTGGATTAGACAAGGGTTTCTTAATCTGACAAAAAGCACAAGCAACAAAAGAAAAATAGATACATTGGACTTTATCAAAATTAAAAACTTGTGCATCAAAGGACAATATTAAAGTAAAAGGACAACTCACAGAATGGGAGAGAATAGCCACAAATCATATCTGATAAGGGTCTGATATCCAGAATGTATAAAGAACTTAACCCTACCAGACCGCTGTACTGATTTTTCGGTAATTTCTAATCATGTCTGTGTTGTGTGCATGGAAAAGCACTCCAGGTACAACAAGCAAAATCCTGGAGTGTCTTACAAACAATCCATGCAAGAAAGGTGAAGAGCAACATCTGGTGCTCACTTTGCAAGAGGTACCTCTGTGTGAAACAAGGCTCATCCTGCTGGGTGGATTGGCACACAAAGGTGGAATACTGGCGCTAGATGAAAGGTAGACCTATTTTCTACAGTGTCTCCAAGTTCCATCTTATTCCAACCACTTGTTTGCATGTAACTAACATTTTTCTATATCATGTTGGTTTTTTCTCTTTAAAGCTCAGGAGCCCAGGTATAGGGGGCAGTTAGGTTCAGGGCCTCAAGTCTGGTAGGGTTAAAACAGCAGAGAGCCAACCCAATTTCTATATAGGCAAAGGACTGAATAGACATTTCTCCAAAATAGCCAACAATCATATGAAAAGATGCTCAACCTCAGGGGAGTAATAAGTGATCTGATTTACGTTTTTAAAATATCACTGACTGCTAGGTGGAGAATGGGTTATATGTGTTTGGGGTGGAGGGGAACATGAGTAAAAGTACAAACAGCTGGGATACCACTGAGTTGCCCATATGAGAGCTGGTGGCTTGGATTGGGGATAGCAGTGGGAATGGAGAGAAGTGAATGTGACATTTTTGTGGTAGAGCTGAGATGACTAATGGCAATTAGACAAAAAGGAAAAATCAAATGGGTAGTGTTTAACTGAAAAGGGACCTGGAGTGGGTAGGTAGGGGTGAGGATTGGGATTTGGAGCCATGTTTAAAACCTATTCCATATCTGGGCTGAAGATGTAAATTTGGCTAACGATAAGAATGCATCTTTGCTAGGAAAAATAGATTACCCAATTTGAAGGAAATTTTTTTTTTTAAGATTTTGTTGGGGAATTGGAGGGGAACAGACAAGTTGCTGTACTTTTTTGTTCTTCAGTCTAGTGGTGGAGGACTTCGCTTCACTGGTCCACGTTGGTATTATCATTGTGCTCTTCCCGGGTGAGGCAGTCGCCCCGTGGCCATTGGCTGGCCTTTCACCGCAGCTCACAAAAGCTCACGCCAGCTGCGGGCCAGCCTCACTGCAGCCTACGCTGTTGCCTCTACTCATGGTCGAGCTCCAGGTCGAGCTGCTGTTCACCATCTTAGCTGTAGAGAGCGCAGCGTCACTGGTCCTCATGTGGGATCCGAACCAGTGCCCTGCTGCTCAGACCTGGTGTCCCAAGCCAACTAACTCCTAACCAACGTGCCAGCCCTTGAGTGAAATTCTTAATGCTTTGGAAAGTTACTCATCAAATAGTAGTGACAGGTTGAAAGAGTAGGGGAGGCGGGATGATTTAGTACCTAGTTTCAAAATCTCACCAGTTCAAACTTGACGGCTGTCATTTATTGATTTCACCTCCCTCCCTCCCCATGTTTTTGAACAAGCCCCTTCGTTTGCCCATGCTTTCAACGCATTCCTTCCTACCAGCACTGAGTCAATCCTAAGAGTTTCAGTGGCAGGTCCTTTTACCAAGAAGCCCAAATGCCTCCTTATCTCCACCATCCTCCACACTTCCCTTCGCCTCCCTATATCTAGCTCCTGCCTTTGCAGTCTTGTTTCCAAAGCGTCTCCTCCTCCCCCTAAACCCCCTCCGTTCAACTCTCTCACTCCGGCACGCGGCTCAGTGAGGCTTTGCCCAACACTCCTCCCCACCAAGCCAAGCACGCCACAGACCAGTGTGAGCAAAAGTGTGGAGGGGGGGCCGGCCGAGTGGCGCATTGGTTAAGAGCTGGCTTGGGACACCAGAGGCTGGGTTCGGATCCCACATATGAGGGCCAGTGACACTGCCCTCCACAGCTAAGATGCTGAACAACAGCTCAACCTGGAGCTGGGCTGCCGTGAGTCGCTGGTGATGGCGTAGGCTGCAGCCCCTGTGGCAGTGGGTTGCCATGGGTACTGTGTGTAGCCAGCAGCCAGCGAGAGTGGCCAGCAGCCGCAGTGAGCGGCCGTCCAGAAGCTGGCGACTGATCTGCCTCGCCAGGGAAGAGCGCAATGATGGTGCCAACTTGGGCCAGTGAAGCAACGTCCTCCACAACTAGACTGAAGAACAAAAGGACATCAACTTGTCTGTTACTCTTCCCCGATTCCCCAATGCTGTTCCCATCCCCCAATTCCCCAATAAAATCTTTAAAAAAAAAAAAGTGTGGAGGGGTGCCAGGTGGGGGTAGAGAGAGGGTAGGGCCCCGCCAGTGCCTGCATCAAAACCCTGGGCCGGTACTTCTCCCTGGTCAGTGATCCCTCCCTTGTGAGATTAGGATTAGCTCTGGCTGGGTGTTAATCATTACCATTAATTACTTCAAGTGTAGGCACTTATCACCATGGTATTGTACCTGAGCATATTAAGGGCTGAAGCCCACCGAGGTTTCTAGTACCAAGATAAGGACTGGCGCTGCTGAATGAACAATATCAAACTGTATGGCTGAACTTAAGGCACCCAAATTCTGTGGTGTCGGGGGCACAGATAACGGCCTTTCCAAGGACAGGGACTAGGTCCACCGCCCCCTGCAGCTGTCGGCTTCATGCCGACTCCCAGTCCTGGATCCGAACCTGCACTATCTTGGTTTGAGCAGCACTTCCAGAAGTGTACAGGTCCCGCTGGAAAAGGGCTCAACTTTCCGCTCCACCCACGAGCCTCCTCAAGGGCCGATGCACGCCGGGATGTGTAGTCCTGTGGATTGAGAAATCTCCCCCATTCAAATGCATTTCGGGATATGCAGTTACGCGGACGCCGAGAGCCACGCAGCGTAACCCCGCCTCCCGCATGAAGCGGGAACGTGTGAGGTCATTTCCTGAGTGCTGGGTGGCTTCCGGAAGTTCTTACAACCCTCGCTCTTTTTCGTTGCTTGACCACCGCCATCATGGGTCGCATGCATGCTCCCGGGTGAGCTCCGATTTCCCTGCAAATTGCAGGGCACGGCCGTGGAAATGGGGGGAAGGGAGGAGTGTGGGCAGCGGGTCGAGGGGATGATGTTCTGGGTTGATGATGTGGCGCGGACTGCCTCTTTATCCTAAGACTGCTTCTCTCCCCAGGAAGGGCCTGTCCCAGTCGGCTCTGCCGTACCGCCGCAGCGTCCCCACCGTAAGTAGCGTGCGGGGCTCGGGGGAAGGTGGGGGGATGAGGATGCCATTCGTTGCTCCGGAGAAGTGACGCCGGCATGCGGGCTGTGTGGGCCATGTGTGCGCGAGGAGCGCGACTTTGAGGGTGGAGGGACCGCTGTGCGCAGGGGCCGTCCCTGGTTTCTCGTCCTAAGGCCCTTTCTTTCCCACAAACAGTGGCTGAAGCTGACATCTGATGATGTGAAGGAGCAGATCTACAAACTGGCTAAGAAGGGGCTGACTCCCTCACAGATCGGTGAGCGCGTTTGTGGAATGGAGCCTCTTCCGCCTGCCCTCGTCTAACTTGCTGAAAAAAGACTGGGGTGAATGTGCCCCATTCGTGCCTAGAAAACCGTTCGCCCTCTTTCCTGGCTTTACTGTTGATGACCGAGACCTGGTCGTCACTTGTTGAACTCTCAAATTCTCACTCGGACGATAAAATTATTAACACGTGCTGCAAAATTGAATGAGTACTTACTATGAGCTAGACACTGTCGTTCAGTGCCTTGTTCTAAGAACTTGACATATACTTGCCTCGTTTAATTCTAACAGCAATACTTTCAAATACATGCTAGTAGTTTTACCCATCCTGACAACTGAGGAAACGGAGGCACAGTGTAGTTATAGAACTAGCCCCAAATCACACAGCTGTTGAATGAAGGAGTTGGGATTGGACTCACAGCCCTTGTCACAGTTTCTCAGTTAGGTGTGATTTGAGTCTCAGCTGTGTGTGACTTTGCAAGTGGCTTCATTCGGCAAATGTGTGCCTGCTATGTGGTTCTGAAAGCTGAGGATACAGTAGTCGGAAAAGGGCAAAATATCTGCCCTCCTGGAACTTGATGATCTAGTGGGGGTATCACACACAATAGGAAGTACATAGTAGATTGTCAAGTAGTCATATGTGCTGTTTTGAGAGTTAAGGAAAATAACGTACATAAAATACTTAGAAGATCTGATGTTCTTAATAAACTTTTATAGATGGTTTTAATTAGCTTTGGTGTCCATCCAGCAAGCTCGTTATGATGATGGTCTTCCAACATTCGCAGTTTCTAACATATTATTTCATTTTCAGGTGTGATCCTGAGAGACTCGCATGGTGTTGCACAAGTACGTTTTGTGACAGGCAATAAAATCCTGAGAATTCTTAAGTCCAAAGGACTTGCGCCTGATCTTCCTGAGGATCTCTACCATTTAATTAAGAAAGCTGTTGCCGTTCGAAAGCATCTTGAGAGAAATAGAAAGGTAAGCGCATAGGCCTGCTTGTTCTAATTTATTTCAGTAAAATGTAATGCTTTGGATTTGGATTATCTAAGGTGGTTAAGGACAAAATCTGGTCACACTAAAGTTGCTTTGAAATAAAAATTCTGGAAGAGATTGGCGGGATGGTCTTGGCCTCCTCTAGACAGTCTGTTCAGTTGATTGAAAATGTTGAGGTGTTTATTTGCCGAGTTATGCAAAGCATTCCTTCTCGGTCTTCTGGAAACTAAATTCCCTTAAGGAATTAAGGTAGCCACATGAACCCTGGCCTGTGATTCTATTACAGGGTAACTGTTTTCATTAAAGTGCATGGTGTCTATATATTCCTTTGTTAATAAATAGTGTTTGATAATGTTTAGTTGTTTGAATAGTTTTTTTGAATTCTAATTTTTTTATTTTTAGGATAAGGATGCTAAATTCCGTCTGATTCTGATCGAGAGCCGTATTCACCGGTTGGCTCGATATTATAAGACCAAACGAGTCCTCCCCCCCAATTGGAAATAGTAAGTATCAGCCTTATTTGTTAACAAGTTAGCCAGAAAGTAAATAGAGTAAAAGGACTGTTAGTAAGGTGTTAGGTCGTGGCTATATGGTCAACCACTCTTTCATTTCTGCTACTATAGCAGGAATACAGCCATAGATGATACATAAATATGTGGGTGTCTGGCTGTGTTCCACTGAAACTTTAGATAGTGGGTAAAATTCCAGTTCATACTACTGCTCCCAGGTTTTCATGTTGTCTTCTTTTTTGTGTCAGTTGCTCACTATGATGATTGATTTCCAAACATTCGCAGTTTCCACCAGAAAGGTTTTTTCCTTATGTTGGCCAGTTCTTCCTTGGATGTCTGAGTGAGCATCTTAATTCATTATGCTTCAGCACAATGAACTGATTCAAGAACTCAGCAGTTTGGTGCACTTAATATAGTTGGGGTTTATTTTAGCTGTTTGGAAATAAGTCCATTAGCTGGGAAATTCTATGGATGAATATGGAGGACCTGTATTAATTCCGTCTTCTCCCCTCCTTTTTCCTTTTCAGCGAGTCATCCACGGCCTCTGCCCTGGTCGCATAAATTTGTCTATGTACTCAAGGAATAAAATCATTGTTTAACTAGAAACATGTTTTGTATTTCTTTCCTTAAAAAATTATCAGTGATTCGTATATGTTGCTCTTTTTTGATTTGGAAGTGTGTTTTAGCAGAATTAGAATTGTGTAAGTCTGCAGAGCAATAAGATAGCATCCATTGTTGCATCCGTTTATAATTGCATCAAGTTGAGCAGTTTAGGTGGTATAGGGGTGCTGGAAGAAACTAGGAAGTAGTAGTGACTTAGTTGTTTTAATGTTACAGGAAAAATGTTTCCAAGTATTTGATACATTTGATGTTAAATGCTAGGTACAACTGTGATAGATGTTACCCAGAGTGTAGTATCAGAAATACACATGAAAGTGTCTGGAGAAAGGAGCATCTTTAGTGTGGAGAGACTTAAGGTGGTGGTGATATTTTTTCCCAGACTTGCTGGTGAGGCTAAAAGATGAGGAAGAAGAGATGCAGCAAACAGTAAGCAAGCACAGTTCATCTGGAGCAGAGGGAACAGGAGGAACTGAGGGGAACTCAGGCTCCTGAGCTTGGCAACTTTTGAATGGGTTAAAATAAATAAAATTTACTCACCCGGATGTTGTCAGAATATTGGGTATCCCTGTTTGAATGAGGCAATTCTGTTGAACAACTGGAATGAGCTTTTCAAGATTTTAAGACCAATAAATGAAAACTGCGTGTTTGGCTGGTTTACAAAGCCACGCTCCTTCAGGATACAGGAAAAGTTCAATCAGGCCATTTGAGTGTACCACCTTTTTTCTAAGTTTATACTTAATAAGAAGCTTTTTACTTAGGTGTTACCCTAAGTAGTAATCAAAGTTGTGTTTGAAATCACACTATTAAGCGAAATAGAACAAGTAGAGAACCATATGATTTTACTGATATGTGGTATATAAAACTGAAAACAAAAGAACAAGAAAAACAAATGAAGAAACAAAAAGTCATAGACACAGGCAACAGTTTAGTGGTTACCCAGAGGGTAAGGGGAGAGGGAGGTGGTAGATGAGGGTAAAGGGATTAAATATGTGGTGATGGAAGGAGAACTGACTGGGTGGTGAACACACAATGTGATATATAGATGATGTATTACAGAATTGTACGCCTGAAACCCGTGTAACTTGGCTGACAATTGTCAACGCCAATAAACTTTAATAAAAATAAAAGAAATCACACTATTAGGCAAAGTCCTTTTTGAGAGACCAATATGTTAACAAGCATTGATAGCCTGTTGGGTGCTGGGCTCACAGGGTACAGACACCCAAGTCACTTACCTTGTTCTTCAGGACCATATATCACCTACCCAGCAGTACGTGTTCCATGCTGTGTGTGCTGACTGATTTCCTAGTAGGCTCACAAATAAGGGAGACAGGTGCGGACAAGTGTTTCAGTATTTTACCCATTTCTTACCTAGTGTTAGATACAAGTTTTTAATCCCTTGTGCTTTTGTGTTCATGTTTTAAAGTGGCTAACAATCATAAACCAAGAAATAAACTGATAAGGCAAACATCTCCAAGAGGGATGAACAAGTAAAACAAGGTCACACCCAGCACGATCCTTTGCAAACCCTAGATAGCTAGGTAAGCGTTGGGTATCGGTGGTTCTGGACAAAAAACTAGTCCGTCATAGGTGGAGCACTTCATGTTTCAGTGTATCGCTGTTTTCTTTTAAATGATAAGGAGTATTTACATATTTATAATTCTTGCCATCGAGACAACAGAACTGAAAATACTAAGACTACATGCTGGAGGTTTTTAATATCTTAAAGTAATATACTTGATACTAAACAATATAAGAAAGAGAATGTAAAAAGCACCTGCAATCCTTTTGCGTGTGGGCAGAGGGGTCAAGTTTGGATGTCAGAAGCAGCCCTCCCACTTACAGGCTGTGATTTAGGGGGTTTAGATTCTCAAGAATCAAAATTATCATTAAAGATTACATGGGTACTTCATATGTGGTAGACAATTTCTTTAGTGAACACGCCTCCAGGTAGCAACCTGTTAGTATATTCACAGACACTTTTTTGTACATAGGCATCATACTACAAAGGTCATTCCGTAATCTTTCACTTGCTGTGTCCTAGCTGTGGATACTTATTCCATAGAGGTTATGTATTGTAATTTGTTTTGTAGTTATCCCAAGATAATTATTTAAATCTTTGTTAACGAGAATCAGTGATTTCTGTTTTTGTTTTACATTGGTTACTGAGGAGTATCTTATGTTTCCTTTTTGTGAATTGCGTATTCATGCCCTATTCCAGTTTCTCTTTTGGAACATTGTTATTTTTACCTTTTATCATGTGCTACAAATATTTTTCCCAATTTTGATCTGGCTTATGGTATTTTTGCTGTAGAAATTTAAGAATTTCATTGATACTATCTTTAAGGATTTTCTGTATTTTTTTTTAATAGATAAGTCTAATTAAATTTTTCTTTTTTTTCTGCTGTTTAATACAGTATGGTTTTTCATGTTCTGGACTTAGACACTTATTCTTCCTTTATAAACAAAAGTTTCCATGTGCTTTTTCTTTGTACATGTATTTTGACACAGTTGGAATCAGCATATGGATCTTATTTGTCCAAATCACCCATATGTGAGCCCTAGGATTTGAAGACTTCCTTCAACAACTGTTCTCTTCATTTAAAAAGCATTTTTCTTTAAGTGACAGGTGTTCATCTTAACTTTTTATTTATTTTTTTATTGTTAGTTTCAGGTGTACAGAACAATGCAGTAGTTATCCTTTTCATCCTCACAAAGTAACAACCCCCCTCCCCCCACATCTTAACGATTTTTTAATTGAAGTTATACATATGTGGCTTTAAAAGATGTGTCATTTTATAAGACTTAGACTACCAGGTCTGATAAGTTCACAAACTTGTTGCAATGATGTTGCTAACATTTTTTTATATCAGAGGGATTATTCATTATGAATTTGTACCAACTGGACAGTTAACCAAGTTTACTATTTGGAAGTGCTAAAAAGGCTGCGTGAAAAAGTTAGACAGCCTGAACTTGCGCCAACAATTCATGGCTCTTGCATCACGACAGTGCACCAGTTCACAGGGCACTCAATGTCTGTGAGGGAGTTTCTAGCCAGAACACCCTCCCTACTCACCTGATCTGGCCCCCAATGACTTCCTTCTTTACCTGAAGATAAAGGAAATATTGAAAGGAAGACATTTTGATGACATTCAGGACATCAAGGGTAATACGACGACAGCTCTGATGGACATTCCAGAAAAACAGTTCCAAAATTGTTTTGAAGGGTGGACTAGGCACTGGCGCTGGTGTATAGCTTCCCAAAGGGAGTACTTTGAAGGTGACCGTGGTGATATTCAGCAATGAGGTAGGTAGCCCTTTTTCTAGGATGAGTTCATGAACTTAATTCTCTGACCTTGATCTGGTAGTCCCTTCCCTTTTGCAAGTCTAGAGTGACCAATTTCAACTCAGCTATTTCTAAAAACAGGTGAAATTCACATAAAATTCATTTCAAAGTGAGTAATTCAGTGGCATTTAGTACATTCATAATGTGCAACCACCAGCCCTATTTAGTTCCAAAACATATTCATCACCCCCAAATAAAACCCTGTATTCAGAAAGCAGTTAAGTCCTCATTCTCCCCTCCCCACTACCCCTGGCTAACCACCCATCTGCTTTCTGTTCCTATGGGTTTATCTATTCCAGGTATTTCATTTAAGTGGAATCGTACAATATGTGCCCTTTTATGTCTGGCTTTCACTTAGCGTGATGTTTTTGGGATTCATTCTCATTGTAGCATGTAACTACTTCATTTTTATAACTGAATAATATTCCACATATGTATATCATAATTAATGGATATTTGGGTTGTTTCCACCTTTTGGCTATTTTCAATAGTTCTACTACGAACCTTCATTTACATGAGCTTGTTATGAGTCCCTGTTTTCAATTCTTTTGGACATATACTTAGAAGTGGAATTGCCCTAAATAATCTTATACTATAATTTCTTGATTTTTAGTTTATACCTCTTCAATTAGAACCCTTTTAATTATATAATAGTTTATGGTTAAAGCCATATATTTACATTTCTGTGAATATCATATTGATGTAATTTTTTTTTTTAGATTTTTATTGGGGAATTGGGGGAAGGGGAGCAGACAAGTTGCTGTCCTTTTGTTCTTTAGTCTCGTTGTAGAGGACATTGCTTCATTGGCAGCATCATTGCCCTCTTCCCGGGCGAGGCACATCAGTCGCCGGCTTCTGGACGGCTGCTCACTGCGGCTGCTGGCCGCTCACGCTGGCTGCTGGCTACNGAATTGGGGGATGGGAACATACTGGGGAATTGGGGGAAGGGGAACAGACAAGTTGCTGTCGTTTTGTTCTTCGGTCTAGTTGTGGAGGACGTTGCTTCACTGGCCCAAGTTGGCACCATCATTGACCTCTTCCCGGGCGAGGCACATCAGTCGCCGGCTTCTGGACAGCCGCTCACTGCGGCTGCTGGCCGCTCACGCTGGCTGCTGGCAGCATCTTAGCTATAGAGGGCAGTGTCACTGGCCCTCATATGTGGGATCCAAACCGGGGCCCTCTGGCATCCCAAGCCAGTTCTTAACCAACATGCCGCTTGGCCGGCCCGTGATGTAATTCTATATTTAATTTCTGTAAGTATGTGTTTACATACAAGGTTAGTAATTGCCTTGTTCTTCCATCTGCTTAGTGTTCTGTGTTCCTATCTAATTCACCAAAT
Source organism: Hipposideros armiger (assembly GCF_001890085.2). Taxonomy (NCBI): domain Eukaryota; kingdom Metazoa; phylum Chordata; class Mammalia; order Chiroptera; family Hipposideridae; genus Hipposideros; species Hipposideros armiger. Next base: position 1,012,043 of record NW_017731531.1, read on the forward strand.
CTCAGTATCTGCAATCAAGTTTCCTTATTGTTTTTTTTCTTGGTGACACCCCTCCCAGGACCCTCACCCTCTCGCTCCAATTCAGACATTACTCTTGAGACCTATAATTTCGGGATCTTTCGCCATCAGTGTGGGGATTCTTTCTGCCTCCAGTGTCGGATTCCCTATTTCCACATCTTATGCCTTCTCCTTTCCTGGTTTACTCCTTTTTGGTGAAACGTTATCTAGTAGCTTCCAAAAAGCAGCCTCAATCCTTGGACCTCATTTCTTCTCTGTTTATACCAACTCCTAGGTAATTTCATCTAGTCTATGGCTTTAAATGCTATCTCAAGAGGTTATGACGCTAAAATTTATACTTCCAGCGCACTTTCCCTAAAGTTGAGCATTCGATATGCATTCCCCTATTCACCCCCCAACTGGATATCTAATAAACACCTGGACTTTATCCCAAACTGAACTGATTTTTGCAGCGCAGACCTGCTTTCTCCCCAGACATCTCTCTCAGCAAATGGCAATTTGATTCATCCTCAGACCAAAAACCTGAGTCATCCTTGCCTTTTTTTCTGTTAGACCATGTATCCACTTGATCACCAATTCTTCTTGGCTCTATCTTAACGACATATCCCAGATTTGACCACTTATCACCACCACCACAACCACCCTAGTCTGAATCGAGGCACCTCTTACCCTTACTACTGTAAAAGCCTCTTTTTTCCACCTGTGACCTCCACCAAAGTCTTTTCTACATCGGCATCAAGGATGATCTTTTAAAATGTAGTCACATGGTGTCCCATATGCTCAAAAAACTCAGTGGTTTCCCATCTTGTTCAGAATAAAATCTAAAATCCTTATCTTGCCTACTAGTGGGTGTCAGTCAGGATCCTGTCAGGAAATGGATGTCACACTCCAACTGAGGGATTTGGGGGATGTCTTCTAAAGGAACTCCTTAAAAGGTGTGATGGCTGAGTGGCTCAGCTGGTTAAGAGCTCGCTCAAGAGTGTGAGCTCTGAGCAACAGGATCGCCGGTTCGATTCCTGGCCTGAGCTGAGCTGCCAACAGGTGGCAGGATGGCTCAGCTAAAAAAAAAAAAGTGTGATGTGGTTGGTAACATCAGCTTCCCAGGAGGCAGAGCAGGATGGAGAGTGGGTCTGGAAGAACAAATGGCAAGTGTCAATACAAAGGGCCCTTGTGACCTGGACCCCTCCAGCTACCTCTGTGTTCATGAGCCTGGCTTCACAGTCTTTCCAGGGTTATTGCTCTTGTTAATTACTTTGCCTGGGAGGCTCTTTACCCAGATATGCATGTGGCATTTTTGTTTTTTTGTTTGTTTGGTTTTTTTAAGATTTTATTGGGGAATTGGGGGAGGGGAACAGCATTGGGGAATCAGGGAAGAGGAACACACAAGTTGCTGTCTGTCCTATTGTTCTTCAGTCTAGTTGTGGAGGATGATGCTTCACTGGCCCAAGTTGGTATTATCATTGCGCTTTTCTCTAGTGAGGCAGTTTGGTCGCTGGCCTCTGGACGGCCGCTCATGGCGGCTCTTG
>NW_017731531.1:1016273-1019792 GCF_001890085.2 Hipposideros armiger
CGTTGCCGGCGACTCACGGCAGCCCAGCTCCAGGTTGAGCCGCTATTCAGTATCTCAGCTGTGGAGGGCAGTGTCACTGGCCCCCACATGTGAGATCCGAATCGGGGCCCTCTGGTGTCCCAAGCCAGTTCCCAACCATCGCGCCACTCGGCCGGCCCCTGTTAGGAGATTTTTGATTACTGATTCAATCTTCTTACTTATTAATATTATTGGTCTGTTCAGATTTTCTATTTCTTCATGATTAATCTTAGTGGGGTGTATGTTTCTAGAAATTTATCAATTTCTTCTAGGTTTACCCAATTGTGGGGATATAATTGTTCATGCCAAAATACAAAGTCTCTTATGATTTTTTGTATTTCTGTGATATCAGTTGTAATGTCTACTCTTTCATTTCCGATTTTATTTATTTCAGTTGTCTTTTTTTTTCTCTTATTCTAGCTAAGGGTTTGTCAATTTTGGTTTTCTTCAAAAAACCAGCTCTTAGCTTCATTGATCTTTTCCATTTTTTTCCTGGTCTCTATTTCATTTATTTCTGTTCTGATCTTTGTTATTTCCTTTCTTCTGTTAACTTTGGGCTTAATTTGGTTTTTTACTAGTTCCTTGAGATGTAAAGTTAGGTTGTTTATTTGAGCTCTTTTTTTCCTAGTGTAGGCGTGTATCTCTATAAACCTCCATCTTAAAATTGCTTTGCTGAATCCCATAGGTTTTGGTATATTGTGTTTCCATTTTCAAGATATTTTAAAATTTTCCCTGTTGAGTTCTTTGACTCATTAGCTGTTCAGGAGCAAGTTATGTAATTTCTACAATATTGTGAATTTTCCAGCTTTCCTCCTGTTATTGATTTCCAGGTTCATACCATTGTGGTCAGAAAAGATACTGGGTATAATTTCAATCTTAAATTTGCTAAGACTCGTTTTGTGACCTATCATATTATCTATCCTGGAGAATGTTCTATATGCACTTGAGAAGAATGTGTATTCTGCTGCTGATGGATGGAATGTTCTGTAAATGCCTGTTAGGTTCATTTAGTCTAAAGTGGCATTCAAGTTTATTATTTCCTTATTTATTTTCTGTCAGGATGATCTATCCATTGCTGAAAGTGTGGTACTGAAGTCCCCTACTATTATTGTATTGTTGTCTATTTCTTCCTTCAGATCTGTTAGTATTTGCTTAATATATTTAGGTGCTCTGAAGTTGGTGCATACGAGTATATACTTTTTTTTTTTAATTGGGGAGTTGGAGGATGGGAACAGTGCTGGGGAATCTGGGGAAGGGGAACAGACAAGTTGCTGTCCTTTTGTTCTTTAGTCTAGCTGTAGAGGATGTTGCTTCACTGGCCCAAGTTGGCACCATCATTGCGCTCTTCCCAGGTGAGGCAGATCAGCCGCCGACTTCTGGACGCCAACTCACTGCGGCTGCTGGCCGCTCACGCTGGCTGCTGGCTACACACGGTAGCCCATGGCAACCCACTGCAGCAGGGGCTGCAGNGCAGTGTCACTGGCCCTCATGTGGGATCCGAACCGGGGCCCTGCTGCTCAGAGCTGGCGTCCCAAGCCAGCTCTTAACCAACGCGCCACTCGGCCGGTCCTCATGTGGCTTGTTTTTTCATTTAGGTCTCTTCAGCTGTAACCTCACCAGAGAGGCCCTGTCTGAAAAAGCACCCTCCCACCCAGCACTCCATCCCCCAGTTCTGTTCTTCAGAGCACTGAGTGCTACCTGACATATTGGTAGTTTCAGATTAGAAGTAAGCTCCATTAGAGCGGGGACCTTGTTAACAAACTGGTTACATTGTTTGTTATAGCTCTAGTATTTAGAAAATGTCTGGCACATAGTAGGTTCTCAATAAATATTAGTTAAATGAATGCACGTGAAAACATTTTTTGAGATCTTCGAAAAATTACTTTTTAAACTCACTGTCGATAGAGAATTTGGGAATCAACTCTAGATTGGAAATAATTTTTCCTAAAAATTGTTATCATTGCTTATTATTTCTAGCTTAAAAACATAAAAAAAACCTGCTGTTGAGAAGTCACATGTCATTCTGATCCCCACTCCTTTGTAACCTGCTTTGTTTTGTTTTTCTTTTTTTATTTGATGCTCTTAGGATCATCTCTTTATTGTTTGGTGTTTTGAGAGTTGCAATAATATCTTGGTTTTATCTTTTTTCATTTGTTCCACAAGATACTCACGCTATTTCAGTCTCAAAGTTGTCTTGAAGTTCTGGGAAATTTTCTTGAATTACTGCTTTAATATTTCTTCCACACTGTTTTCTGTGTTCTCTTTCTGGAACTCATTATGTTTGCACATTAGACTTTCTGGACTGATCCTCTAATTTTTCTCATTTTTTTACCAACTCTTGTCCATCTCTTTCCCTATTTTCTGGGAAGTTTCAACTTTATCTTCCAAGCTTACTAAGTTTTTCAATTCTACCTTCATATTTTTAATTTTCCATAGCCAGTGGCATGTTGGTAAATGTATATATGTGTGTATATATGTGTATGTGTTATGTATATGTATGTATGTTGTTCAGTGTTTGTTGGTAAATATTTATCTCTCTGGGGAGGAGGAGACAGCTCTCATTTGCAATGCTTACTCATTCCTGTGGTATAAAAACTCCCACTATGGCTGATTTCAAGCTACCAGTGGGGACATTACAAAATAGAGTTGGAAGAGCTACTCGGTAGCTGACTATTATATAGTATTTCCCCTATACAGAAACAATAAATGTAAATTACTTCAAGACCACTGATTATAGTAAAATGGTATAAAATAATTAGGGAATTTTGAGTATTATATTTGTTTTGAATATAATTTATTTACCTTTGAGTTTATATATATATATATATATATATATATATATATATATTTATTTATTTATTTATTTATTTATTTATTTAGTTGAGTCATCCTGCCACCTGTTGGCAGCTCAGCTCCGGCCAGGCATCGAACTGCTGTTGCTCAGAGCGAGTTTATATAATTTAATTTTTAATAATGGCTGTGCTTCACTGGCTTGAAGAATTCCTGAAAATTTAACAGTTGGCTCCTGTGAGACCTTACAAGCCAGATCTGCTCAGAACTCAGTTTTTCCAGAATTATCTTTTTTATAGAAATCTGTCATAGATATATCTTCTCATCTCTGAATATTTAATGATAATGCTAAATTTTTTCTACCTCTACACTTTGTTTTCTCTGAGATACTTTTTTGATTGTCTTCAACGTTAGAGGCTTTCCTCCAATGTCCAGTAATTCTTATAAGGCTCTGGATTTCGATGCCCACTCTACATATAATAGCATGCAGTCTTTGAATTGTATCGGGGTGCAGTTACTCGTTTTTGCCACGAGGTGGCGTATATTGCTGCTGTTGCTGGTGATGATAACACTACCCCATACCTGCTGCTTATAATTTAAAAGTACTCTCATATTTATTATTTCTTTGATTTTTACAACTTCACAAAAAGCTAGCTTCATTTTTTTTTTTGGAAGGAGGTTTGGTATAAAAGTAGTAATTTTTTTTTTTTT
>NW_017731531.1:1020757-1025268 GCF_001890085.2 Hipposideros armiger
ATCTTAGCTGTAGAGGGCAGTGTCACTGGCCCTCATATGTGGGATCCGAACCGGGGCCCTCTGGCATCCCAAGCGAGTTCTTAACCATCGCGCCACTCGCCCGGCCCACGGTTTGTTGGTTTGTTTGTTTGTTTGTTTTTTAAGAGAAGTGCAAATAATAAAGACCCATAATAAGCCAACTTAAAAATTAGTAAGAAATATTTTAGCTAATTTCTAATGTATGAAGATATCCATTAGAGAAATTAAATTTTTAAATCTCCAGAAATTAAGTGAATTTAGGCACTGTTCTCTTTTATATTGTTTCTCTCTAATTTTGTTACCTATGAGTAAAAAATTAGACTTCCCTTAAGCTAAGAATTGCCTTTCACCTCCAAGCATTCCATGGCATCCCAGCCTCGCCTGCAGCCACACCAATTCTTACGCTATTACCCATTGCTGTGGCTACAAACACAGTGACATAGATACGGAAGCTTGGGAATGACAAAGGCGCACATCAGGGTGGTACCTCTCTAGAGGGAAGGAGGCGAGCAGCAGGACTGGGCAGGGCTGCCCAGGGAGTTGCAACTGTGTTCATGATGCTTTATTTCATAAGCTAGGTGATACGTGCAAGGGGGAGTTTGCTATGTTCTCTATGTCTTTCTATATGCCCAACATAATTCTTTAAAAAGTCTCTAGGAGGTCTGAAATTTTAAAAGCAGTTCATTCACACAGCAAATATTTATGAGCACTTTCGTGACATGCATTCTTCTACACAGCGGCGAACAGCAATTTAGGGTCTGGATTCATCACTAATTCAATACATTCACTGAGTGCCCCTTGTGGGCAAGGTGCTGGGACAGATGCGAATAAGATGACTCACTCCTGATCCTGCCCCTTAAACGATGTATGGACTAGTGTGGCTGGGCCGCATTCATTAAGGGTACAAACCTCACAAGGTCAAAATTAGCTTCAGAAGAGAGGGGCAGACAAAGTGTTAAGGAAAAATCATAGAACATTTAGGAAAGCTTCACAGAGGAATGGCAGTAAAGCTGATCTTGAAGGACATGTTGGGCAAGGGGGTTGGGGGAGCACCCCAGGAAGGGGAGCACCCCAGGAATAGAGCCTCCTGTGCAGAGGGAACAGCATGAGCAACGATGGTGGTGGGAGAGTGTGCAGTGTGAAGGGCCAGCGATGGCTTCAGTTTGGCTGGTGAACTTGGGAGTAGTGAAAGAATCTGGGAAAGGAGTTAGGTCAATCCCTAGGGGGCCCAGGTCCAGGCCAAGCTGATGGACTATCTGTAGGAGACACAGAGTGGACACACACAACCAGAGCTATTGGCTGTTAGCGAGGGCCAGTAGGGTGTCGGAATGGCAGGTTGCTTTCTAGAGCCGGCATGGGCCCAAACAGGACCTAGGCCTGTGGACGGACAGGAGCTGAGTCCACAGGACCTGGCAGCTGGTAGGCTGTGGGTTGGAATCACCACTCACAGGCGGCTCTTCAGTTTCAGCTTAAACTCCTCCAGGGATGGGAAGGTCACCGCTCAAAAGGAGTTTGGCTTTTACTGCTGGGTAGTAGTTCCTCATCTGTCCTCTGGGTCTAACATGAAGCCCTATTCCAGGACTGTGGTGAGGGGCCAGGAGACAGAAGAGGAGGAACAACTTGGACAATTAGAAAGCGTGCTGTCTCTGCCAGGGGACTGTCCTCTGGGTCCGGTAGTCAGTGTGCCTGAGGGTGAGCCGGCCGGCTCAGGGATCCAAGTAAGAAGAGGCTGCTTTGGGGCTGTGTCCTTCTCCACTCGGGCCTTGAGCAAGGCTGGAGTTTGGATCTCCTGGTTTGCCTTTGTGGCCTAAGAGGGACGCCATACCTACAGTGGGGAACGTGGGACAGAGAGACAGACCATCTTGTGCTGGACATGTGGGATGTTCCTGTGTCACCCAGGAGCTCCTGCTCTGCTAGAATCTACTCTTCCAGTCCAGGGAAAGGGCACTTTGCCTGATCTGGGATCTCTGCATGGGCCACCAGCATTGGCCCTCACACCCCACCAACAGTGCTTCTGGCAAGGCTGGTCCTCAAGGAAGACTGACAAGGTATTAGGCAGAGCCCCTCCTATAATTCTCCAGCTGACAGGTTGCAGCGCCTGAGATCCCATCATTGGAGAGGCACAAACATTTCCTATAAGATCTGGTGCCTTGTTTGAGAGCCTACACTAACACAAGTATTAATAAATTAACAAAGATTCAAAGATCATGATTGGTTTTTGTAACTTGTAAAGCCCTATACTAACTAAAGTGTCATTATTTACTCAAATCACCCCTGAGCTATCACCGCCTCTAACTCAGGATCAGGGAGTTATGGATTACAAACTGTTTTGCCTCCATAACATCATTGGAGCATTACAGCAACACTGGACTGAAGAAATTATTGAACTCCTCTTTGTCTCAGTTTCCCCTTATAGAATGGATGTCAAGTTCTTTGCCCAAGGTCACAAGGCCAATCTGAGGCCAGAGTCTGGATTTTAGAAACAGAAGGGATCTTCTCATGTTCTCCAAGCAGCTTGGGATGTGACATATCAACCCTGGTGGAGCACTGCTCTCAGACCAGGACAGTTCTCTGACCTTTGAAAGCAAGATGAAGAATGGGTGGGGGCTGGAAAGGAAAGAAGTAGTCAGCCTAGGTGGGTGTGTGATGGGGCCCAGAGTGTATGGCAGGAGCGCTGAGGAAGGTGAACTGGGATTTGGGGGTGAGTTCAGTTAGCCTGTCAGGTGATGAGACTTAGGTCCCCGGTACCCCGGCAGAAGAGCCCGGAATAGGGAGTCTGCAAGTAGCAAGTCAGGATGGAACCCGGGTCTGTCAGTGCCCAAGCCCTGTTTTCTCCATCCTGGCAAGTCTCACTGCCTGGGTGATCCTTGTCTGGGAAAGGAGGAGGTTGAACCAGGTAGGCTCCAAGCCCCTGCTGTCCGTGCCATGCTAAGTTCTGGAAGCAGGTGAAGCTACTCAAGTCTCCAGCACCCTCAGAAGAGAGGCCCTGGGGCAGGGGGTGTGAGTGTTTCCAGTTCTGACTGAATCACTTTTTCCTACATCCTAACAGATACATCTCTGGCCTTGTGCCTGCCCGAAGATTGGAAATCAGGTGTATACGTGAGTCATCTCCTGGGCTCTGCCCAGCCTGCTCATTTCTTCATTCAAGACCATTCTCTAAATGCTTACAATGGCCCTGGGCCCTCTCCTCTCCCATCTCATCCATCCGTCCATCCATCCATCCGTCCGTCCGTCCGTCCGTCCGTCCGTCCGTCCATCCATCCATCCATCCATCTATCCATCCATCCATCCATCCATCCATCCATCCATCCATCCATCCATCCACCCAAACAATAAATATTTATTGAATATGCATCAGGTGCTATTTTAAGTTTTGGGATGTAACTGAGCAAAACCAGACATGGTCTCTGCTCTCATGGAGGCTACAGGGTTTTGGAGGACAGAGATAATCAAACAATCACCATGCAAATGTAGATGCCAACTGCAACAAGTGCTACAAAGGAGAGATGCCTGTGCTACAAAAGCCAATGGTGGCTGAGTGGGGGGTGTCGCCAAGGGGGGCAGAGAAGGCTTCCCTGAGGAAGGGCCTCTGAGCTGTTATTTGAAGTAAGAGGGTGTGAAGTGGGAGGGGTGTGGGCACTCCAGGCCCAGCGAATAGCCTGTACGGAGGCCTTATGGCAGAAGGGAGCACGGTAAGTGGGCAGGAGGGACAGTGGGGCTGAGGAGGAGGGAGGGAGGCAGGGGCCAGACCCGCAGGGCCTTGCAGGCCTTTTCATGAAACTGTCTTTTCTTTAGAGCAATGGGGATACAGGGTTTTAATCAGGGCATTAGCATGAGTAGCCTTACATTTTGAAAACGAATATTCATTCCCCAGTCACTGTTTTATTTTCCCTGTAGTGTTGGTTATTTTCATGTGTTATAAGGCAATTTTCAACCCTCTAAGAGTTGTTAAGCATTTTTATTCATTTTCTTAACTTTTCAGGATTTTTTTCCCCCTAATGCTTTGTAATTTGTTTTAGCACTTTTCCACATTTGTACTAGTTGAACGCTGGAACTGCCTAAGGGCCTGATTGATGAGTGGACTGCTTGGGACCACAGACTTAGAGTCAGAGAGGAGGAAAGCCAGAGGGGACATGTTACTGGGGTGCTCATTTTGTGTTGGATAAATTGAGGCTCTGAGAATGAAGGGTCACAGTGAAGGGACAGTGAAGACTAGAGTTTGAGCTCCTGGCTCCTGGTCTAGCACCCTTTCCCCTCTGTTCCTGCTGCAGTTGTGAGCAGAAATGGTCTCTAGGTGGGATTCCGGGACTTGTTTAAATCTTTCTTTTTGCATGTCTCTGCTTTCTGATGTTTCTATAAGAGTATAAATTACTGGGCTGGCCGAGTGGCACGATTGGTAAGAACTGGCTTGGGACGCCAGAGGGCCCCGGTTCGGATCCCACATATGAGGGCCAGTGACACTGCCCTCCACAGCTAAGATGCTGAACAACAGC
>NW_017731531.1:1029498-1061756 GCF_001890085.2 Hipposideros armiger
TATATACTTATGATTGTTTTATCTTCTTGATGAATTAACCCTTTATCATTACACAGTGACCTTTGTCTCTTGTTATCATTTCGGGATTAAAGTCTATTTTGTCTGATATAAGCGTAGCTATACCTGCTCTTTTTTGGTTTCCACTTGTGTGGACTATCTTTCTCTATTCCTTCACTTTGAGCCTGTGTATGTCCTTACAGTTGAAATGAGTTTCTTGTAGGCAGCATATAGTTGGGTCTTATTTCTTTTCTTTATCCACCTACTCTATGTCTTTTGATTGGAGAATTTAACCATTTACATTTGGAGTAATTATTGATAGGTAAGAACTTACTAATGCATCTTATTGTTTTTCTGGCTGTTAGAATTCACTTGTTCCTTTCTTCCTCTCTTGATGCCTTCTTTTGTGAATTGATGTCTTTCCATAGTGGTATGCTTTATTCCCATCTCTTTATCTTTTGTGAATCTACTGTATGTTTTTGCTTTGTGGTAGCCATCTTATAGACATAACAGTATTTATGTTATGTCTATAACATACAAAACATCTTATAGATATAACAGTATTTTTATGCTGATAAAAATTTAACTTTAGTCGCATATAAAAAACTCTACCTTTTTATCCCCTCCTTTTTTGTTCTGGATGTCACAGTTGACCTCTTTTTATATTGTATGTTCATTAACAAATTATTGTAGTTAATTCTTCTTAATACTTTTGTCTTTTATCCTTTATACTAGAGTTAAGTGGTTAACACACCACATTACAGTATTCTGAATTTGTATGTGTACTTACCTTTACTAGCAAGTTATATATTTTCATATGTTTTCCTGTTGCTAATTAGCATCCTTTCATTTCAGCTTGAAGAACACCTTTCAGTATTTCTTGTAAGGCAGATCTAGTGGTGATGAACTCCCTTAGCTTTTGTTTTTCTGGGAAATTCTTTATCTTGCTTTCATTTCTGAAGGATAATTTTGCCAGATAGAGAACTCTTGGTTGGCAGTTTTTGTCTTTAAGCACTTTGAATATACCATCCCACTTTTTCCTCACTGGTAGGGTTTCTGCTGAGAAATATGCTGATAGCCTTATAAGTTCCTAGTAAGTTACAAGCTTCTTTTCTCTTCCTGCTTTTAAGATTCCCTCTTTGTCTTTGATTTTTGACAGTTTTATTATAACGTGTCTTGGAGAGGATCTCTTTAAGTTGAGTTTGGTGACATATAAGCTTCATGATCTTGGATACCCACATCTCTCCCCAGATTTGGGAAGTTCTCAGCCATCACTTCTTTTTTTTTTTTTTTTAAAGATTTTTATTGGGGAATTGGGGAAGGGAACAGTGTTGGGGAATTGAGGAAGGGGAGCATTGTGTTTTTCCAGGACCCATCAGCTCCAAGTCAAGTTGTTGTCCTTCAATCTTAGTTGTGGAGGGCGCAGTTCAGCTCGAAGTTCAGTTGCTGCTTTCAATCTAGTTGTTTGGGGGCCGGGGTAGTGCAGCCCACCATCCATGCGGGAAGCAAACCGGCAACCTAAGAGCAACTGCTCTCACCAGTTGAGCCACCCAGCCGGCTCAGCTATCATTTCTTTTTTCTTTTTTCTTTTTTTAAAGATTTTATTGGGGAATTGGGGGAGGGGAACAGCATTGGAGAATCGGGGAAGGGGAACAGACAGGTAGACAAATTGCTGTTTTGTTCTTCAGTCTAGTTGTGGAGGATGTCGCTTCACTGGCTCATGTTGGTATGATCATTGCACTCTTCCTGGGTGAGGTAATTGGTCGCTGGTCATTGGTCGGCCTCTCACGGCGGCTCTTGCCCGCTACCAGCCGCTCATGCTGGCTGCCAGCCATTCATGTAGCTCACAGCAGCCCAGCTCCAGGTTGAGCTGTTGTTCATCATCTTAGCTGTAGAGGGCAGCATCACTGGCCCTCAATGTGGGATCCGAACTGCAGCCCTGCTGTTCAGAGCTGGCGCTCCCAAGTGAGCTGTTAACCAGCTGAGCCACTCCGCTGGTCCACATTTCTTTAAATAAACTGTCTGCCCCCTTCTCCCTCTGGAGCTCCAATAATTCACAAATTATTTATTTTGGTGGTATCCCATAGATTGTGTAGGGTTTCTTCACTCTTTTTCTTTCTTTTTTCTTTGTTCTCCTCTGACTGGGTAATTTCAAAGTTCCTATCTTCTACCCCACAGATTCTTCTGCTGATTTATTCTGCTGTTGATGCTCTCTATTGCACTTTATATTTCATTCATTGTATTCTTCAGCTCCTGAATGTTTGGTTCTTTATGATTTCTCTCTTTATTAAACTTATTTTGTTCATGTATTGTTTTCCTGATTTCAATGAATTGTCTTTCTGTATTTTCTTATAGCTCATTGAGTTTCCTTACACAGCTGTTTTGAATTGTGTATCAGGTAAATCACACATCTCCATCTCTTTGGAATTGGTTACTAGAAGATTAGTGTAATCCTTTGATGGTGTTGTGTTTTGTTACTTTTTCATGTTCTTGAAGTTTTATGTTGCTGTCTTCACATTTTGAAATAGCAGTCACCTCCTGTAGTCTTTACTAACTGCCACCTCCAATGTGTCCAAACTTGTATGTTTTGCTCCAGTGATGTGCTTGAACTTCTCTGCTGGAAACCTGGACTTCCACAAAGACTCCCTCACCTGTGCGCAACTGTCTAAGACAGTGTTTTCTGGGGGCTCCTCCACTGTAGCCAAGATGGGCTAAAGTCAGTTCTTGGGCCACTGCAGTGTTTACAGACAGGATCAAGGTCTGTATGCCTATTGCCTGATGCACGCATGGGTAAAACTCCTCCTGGGTTTCTTAGCATATGGTGCTGGATCCCACAGTTGTTGTTGAGGCGGGGACACAAACAAGGCATATCTTATTCAACCATGATGCTCCCTATATATTAATATTGTAGCATAGGGCCGGCGAGTGGCTCGGTTGGTTAAGAGCTCGCTCAAGAGTGCAATGTCTGAGCAATAGCGGTTCGATTCCCAGCCCAAGCTGAGCTGCCAACAGGTGGCAGGATGGCTCAGCTAAAAAAAAAAAATATTGTAGCATACCATATACACAGTTCTGCATCTTTCATTTAATATCTTAGAGACCATTCCATAGCAGTACATAGAGATCTATCTCATTCTTTTTAACAGCAGCATAGCATCCCATTGTAGTACGACATAATGTAACCTGTTCCTTTTCAAAAAATTGAGGTACAATTGACATATAACATATTAGTTTCAGGTGTATAACATAATGATTCAATATTTGCATATATTGTGAAATGTCACCACGATAAGTCTAATTAATACCCATCACCCTACACACTTGTTCTTTTTTGATAAACACTTAGGTCGTTTCTAGCCTCTTGTAACTATTGACAATGCTGTAATGAATTTCCTAGTACACAGGCCTTTGTGACCTTGCGTTGGCACTAATATAGGATACATTTCTAGTAGTGGAATTGCTAGGTCAAAAGGTGTATGTATTTTTTTTTTAAGATTTTTATTGGGGAATTGGGGGATGGGAACAGCGCTGGGGAGTTGGGGAAAGGGGAACAGACAAGTTGCTGTTGTTTTGTTCTTCAGTCTAGTTGTGGAGGACGTTGCTTCACTGGCCCAAGTTGGCACCATCATTGCGCTCTTCTCTGGCGAGGCAGATCAGTCGCCGGCTTCTGGACGGCCGCTCACTGCGGCTGCTGGCCCCTCACGCTGGCTGCTGGCTACACACAGTAGCCCATGGCAACCCACTGCCACAGGGGCTACAGCCTATGCTGTCGCCGGCGACTCATGGCAGCCCAGTTCCAGGTTGAGCTGTTGTTCAGCATCTTAGCTGTGGAGGGCAGTGTCACTGGCCCTCATATGTGGGATCCGAACCGGGGCCCTCTGGCGTCCCAAGCCAGCTCTTAACCATCGCGCCACTTGGCCGGCCCTGTATTTAAATTCTAATAGCTATTACCTCTTCAAGGAGACAACCATCTTATAGTCCCACCAACAATAAACAGGAATGGCCTTCTCTACAATGAGCTTTTTTGCCAATTTGATATCTAAAAAATAGTATCTGACCTCAATTTTAATCTGCCTTTGCCCTGTTACAAAGTGGCTGAATGTCTTTTTCATTTGTTTAAAAGCCACTTATATTACTTTTATGTGAACTCTGTATTCATGACCTTTGCCCACTTAATGTATTATTTTAAATTAATGTTTAACAATAAAAACACTATTTTTCCATTGTCATTTGCTCAAGAACCTCCTCAAAGGCAGGAGGCCCTCTCCGATAGGTATTTTGGGTCCTCTTCCACAATCACACCAATTCCCTCTAACTCATATCAGCCTCCTCCCCCACTATCACTGTTTCCAAGAAAGGGTGCCTATATAGTCTCCTCAGCATCCCACAGCCCACCCACAACCCTGTTTCTCTCCTACCCCTTCCATCGGGAGTGCTCTCTTCCCAGGCAAACCTGAGCAGTCCTTCAGGGTCTAGCCGAATTCCACCTGTCTGGGTACCTTTCTGATTAACCAGTGCCCACGTTGCCTACAGTCTCACTTTCATGTGAGCCTCATCCCACCAAACTATAGCCTATGTCCCTCCAAGGCTGGGCCTCACACCTCCCAGAGTCCAGCTTCCTCTCTGCCCCTGCTCATTGTGCAGGGGTGTCAGGGTGGAGTGTGTGTCAGACGCTCATTCAGCATACATGCGTCAGGCACTGTTCCAGGCACTGGGGATACGGCAGTGTATGAGACAAGCCAAGGCCCCTCCTCTCATCCAGCTGACATTTTAGTGGGGGCAAGGGGCTAATATGCAATAAACAAGGCAACAAACAAACACACAGATAAGAATGTCAATTAAATGTACACAAGTAATAGAATAGCTAGTGAAGGGAAGGAGGGGACAGAGGGGTCAGGGAGAGGGATCCCTCAGGAGCTGAGATTAGAGCTGAGACCTGAATGTAAGACAGCGCCAGCCATGTAAAGAACTTTCCAGGGCCCGCTTTCTAGGGCCCACCAGGTCTGCTCTTCTAAGGATGGAAGAGATGCAGTCCAGCGCTCAGTACCTCTTTCTGTCACTTGACAGGAGATGCCTGTGACGCCTGCGACTTCAGGGCCCTGTGTGTGTGTGTGTGTGTGTGTGTGTGTGTGTGTGTGTGTGTTGGGAGGGGGGTGTGAGGCGGGGAGGGAGGGAAGGACTTGCACCTTCTGCTTCACATGCCAGCTGCAAACTTGAGGTAAATGAAATCATATTAATAGAGCACCTACTACGTGTTCCAGGTCCAGTTAAGCATTTCACATCATTGTCACTTCATTTAATCTACACGACAATCCTGTGTAATATTTATTATTAACTTTATTTTACAGTGGAAGAAACAGAGGCTCGGAATATGGAAATAACCTGTTTAGGTTTATATGGTTCAGAAAGTACAATTCCTGGAGAGAGAAGTTCTGTAGTAGGGATCGGGTGGGGTTTACTGGACCATTCGGGGTGCACCCTGTTTTCGGAGTTTGTCCCCGACGCCTGGACAACGGGCCCCAGCCCCGCCCGGGTCTCCCGCCTCAGGGGCAAAGGGGCGTGCGGCGGGCTGGGGGCGGGGAAGGCGCGGGGACAAAGGCCGCGGCCACCGCGCTCTGGCCGGCGGGTGCGGCGGCGAACTTCCGCGGCCGGGCCGGGGCTCCGCACACCCAGGATCTGGCCGTGAGTCCGCGCTCCGAGGAGCCCGCACAGCGATGGAGCGCCCTTGGGTGCCGCCTGGGCCCGCGCAGGCTGAGCCCGCAGGCCCGCCGCCCGCACCACCTCCTCCCCCGCCTCCGCCCTCTCTCCCCCGCCCCGCGGCGCCCGCGGCGGCTCCGAGCTCGGCGAACATGGCGGCGGCGGCGATCGGGCGGGACACTTTACCTGAGCACTGGTCCTACGGCGTGTGCCGGGACGGCCGCGTCTTCTTCATCAAGTGCGGCGCAGGAATGCGGGGCCTCTTGGGGGGGGGGTGCAGGGCAGGGGTGCGGGGCCGCGCGGGCGCCCCCCCGGGAGGCAGCGGCGCTAACAGGTGCACCTCTTTCTCCGCAGTGACCACCTCCGCTGCACGACCTGGCTGCACCCACGCACTGGGGAGCCCGTCAACTCCGGCCACATGATTCGCTCAGGTGGGCTCCAGGCCGGTGGGGTGGAGCGCCTGGGGGGCGCGCGCCTGGACTGCCCAAGTTTTACCCGACTTTTCTCGCGTTTCCGCAGACCTGCCCCGCGGCTGGGAGGAAGGCTTCACGGAGGAGGGCGCCAGCTACTTCATCAAGTGAGTGACCGAGGCGCCGCCGCGCTCACACCTGTGCTACGGGGTCCCACCCGGTTCCCGCCGCGCGCGCGCGCGGCCCCTCTTCCCGCGCGGGTCGAGGGGAGAGTTGGCGCGCACAGCGCCGCGGCCGCAGACGTGTAGGGTTTTATGTGCCCGAGTCGTGTGGCGGGCTGCAGGCGGGAGGTGGGGTGGGGTCCGCATCTCCGCTGGAGAACCAGGGCTGGGGTCCCCCGGGTCCGGCCTGCCGCGGGGGTCGGGGCTGCATACTGCGCCCGGGACCCGGCAGTTCGGCTGGCTTCGGTCTTTGGTGTGAGGGGCGAGACACGCCTCCTCTTTGGGGGCTCCGGCTGCGCGGAGCCGGGCGGGTGCCCAGACCGGGATGGGCGGGGGTGGGGACAGTAGATTAGGAGCTCCGTCCGAGGTCTGGGGACTGGAGGTGAGGAGGGTCGGGAGGGGAGAAAGGGATGAAGGGATTCTCGTTTGGGGAGGCCTTTCCTTTCGACTGTGTTCTCTGGGATGGTAGTGGAGAGTCGGAAACGCACCCCACTCCGCCCCTCCACAGCGCGGGCCTGACGGGGTAGGGGGGGTGGAGGGGAACCAATCAGCCAGTAATATTCCTGGAACTCTTCTGCGTCTCTTTAACTGGTGCTGAGCGGGGACAATTGCTCCTGCCTCCGCTTAGTCAAGTGGCAGTTTTTCCGCAAAAGCCCGGGAGCCTCGTCCCACAAGCCAACTTATTCCCAGACCTGGGTCTATAGAAATGAAATGAAGGCGCCGTTCAGAGACTCGAGTATAGTCTTCACTTCCCCACTCCTGGCGTCTACCTGTGTTAACAGCGTTTTCTCCCTCTGCCCGCTCGCCTGTGAGCTCCATGCGGTCAGAAACTGCTTTTCATCCTTTGCCCCAGTCAGTGCCTGGCGCAGAGTAGGCACTCGGTAAATGTTTGTTCACCGAATAAGGTAGCTAAAGGTCTGGACGGTGGTCTGAATATGACTAAGTGTGGGTTTGGGGACTGAGTCAGAAATTCTTTCTTCACCAAGTTGAAAACACTGCCAGCCGGCAGTAGAGCAGCATACTAGAAGCTCAAATGGTCGTATAAAATCCCTGAGTCTCCCTCCCACGTTGGCTCTTGCAGGATGGGTGAAATCCTAATGGATGAGCTTTATAGAAGTGAGCAGTAGGACTGTGGCTGTTGTCCTACTGTCCTGCTGTGTGTGTGTGTGTGTGTGTGTGTGTGTGAAGTTGGGGAGCTGGCTGGGATCATCAAAAGCTCTCAGTCAGTGGGCCTCTCTGGCTCATAACTGTATCCATCTATATTTACTAGATTTCTCCTGTGTACCATGCATTGTTCTGGGCATTGGAACTACAGAAGTGAATGAGGCAGATGAGGTCCTGAAGCTCAAGCAATCTACTGGGGGAAGGGAGGGAGCAGAAAATAAGTACCATATTATAATAAACACTAATATCAGAGAGTGAGTGGTAACTACTATGCAGACAATTAAAATAAGGTGATGTGATATTAAGTGACTGGGTGGCTTGGTTGGATTGGGAGGTCAGTGGTGCTGTTTCTGAATAGGTGACATTTAAGGTAAAACATGAATGACAAAAAAATCCATCCCTGTGTTGAGGAGGTGGGAAAGCATTTGTGGAAGAGAGACCAGCCAGTGCAAAGGCTTTAAGGCAAGAAAGAGCTTCAAGTTCAAGGAGCAGAAAGGCCAGTGTGGCTGGAACGTGGTGAACAAGGGAGAAAGTGGCATGAGAAGCGGTCACGGATAGGAGAGAGCTAAATAGTGTAAAGCTTTGTGAGCCAAGGTTAGGAGTTTTTAAAATTTGTTCTAAGTCTAGTGAAATGTCACTGGCGAGTTTTAAGCAGGAGAGCAACAATTTGATTTGCAGCGTTAGGAAGATCACTATCTGCTGTAGAATGGGCTGTGGGTGAGGAGCTGTAGTGGGCAGGACAGCAGTAGGAGGCTGTTGGTGTAGTCCAGGCAGGAGTTAATGATGGTTAGATTGAGGCTGGTAGCATGGGGGTGGAGTGGAGTGGTGAGATTCGGGCTTGATGATTTGGATGCAGTCTTTGGGAGAAAGAAAAGAAACAAAGGTGACTCCTAGAATCTTGAGCATCTGTGTGGATGGTGCTCACATCATTGCAATGGGGGCAGGAGCAGGTTTGGGGTGGGAGAGAGCGTGAGATATTGTTTTGCCATGTTACGTTTGAGATGTGAATATATCAACCAGTCAGATGTATGAAGTTATGAGAGAGGACTGAAGAGATGCACTTGGTTATTATACTGTATAGGCCACAGGATTAGATGAAATTGCCTAGGAGGAGAGTGTACACAGGAAAGAATAGATGCCCTAAGCCTTGGGACATAGCAGCATTTAGAGGTTGGGGAAAGAGGCAGATCCGGCAAAGGAGACCAAGAAGGACTGAGAAAACCTGGGAGAATGAGGGGGTCCAGGAGCCTAAAGGACAAAACCAGGCTGGAGTAGGTGGAAGAGAAAATACGGAGTGAAGAAATGGAGTCAGTAAGTTTGGGTGAGTCTTTCAGGCAGTTTTAATGTGGACCCGAGAAATTAGCTGAGAACTGAAGAGGTTGTGGGTTTGAGGGAGAGATTACGGGAGATTATAGAGCATGATTTATTCTGATGGGAATGATCTGGTAGAGTGGGAGACATAGATGATGCAGGAAAGAGACAGGACAGTTGCTGGAGCAGTGTTTCTGAGAGGTGAGAGGGAAGAGACCCAAAGCATTGTCTCACTGGTCTCAGACGGCAGCAGGGCACATCATCCATTGATGGGAGGAAGGACTGCAGGTGTCAGAGCTGATGCAAGGAGGTTGATAGGTTTGGTGAGGGGAGAGGTGGGTGCTCCTGTTTGATGGTTTCTGTCTTTTCCATGAAGTTCTAGGGAAAACCTTGAGCTGGGGGATCTGAGGGGTGGGTAGGATCCTGGGCCATTGTCACAGCCTCCTGCCCTTCACCTCTTTTGCCAACTCTTCTGTGGAAGTCCGTTGTGGCTACCCTTCAGGCAGGCCCCGGTTTCCTGCCCCCAGAGCCTTGGCCGAGTCCTCCGAGGCCAAGGGAAAAGCAGTGCGTGACAGTGCCCCTGCCATGGAAGGCAAGCCATGTGGGAGGCTGGGACCCTCTGGCAGCTGATTGTATTTTCTACCTCCTTCTGTCACAAGTTCTTGAGAGACACTTCAGGGTTTGGGAGTAATTATTCTTCTTTTCCTCGCATAAAAAAATGTTTTGCGTCAGTCTGCTTTCTTGGATTTGCCATAAGCATTTCTGATTTGTTGTTGTTGTTGTTGTTTTTGTTTTTTGTGTGTGTGTGGGGGTGGATTCTCTAATATGGCTCAGTTAGAGGGACAAAGCATCGGCGAAGCTGATTTTATTTTCCCCAGTGGGTCCTTGGACTGGAAAGGTGTGTGAGGTTTTCAGGATGTATCAGTGGCTCCTGATATTTAGCAGATGCTTGAATACTCTATCTAGAGTCCATTACTTGAAGCAGAAAACATTGAGGTAAGACAGGTGGATTTGACTTTTGGTTTCTGCAGTTTGAGTTCAACTGTGGATTAACTAGGGACCCAATATAGGAGGAATCTATTCCCGGTTTTCCCAATTCCAGAGTAGGTGATGCTGGTACTTCCCCCCTTTAAAAAATTTGTTTTCAATTCCAGTTGACATTCAATATCATATCAGTTTCAGTTGACATCCCCTTTAAGAAGACTTCTTGTACTCTAAGAGTGCTCTACTTGTCTGTGAGTCCCTGAGCCAGGAAGCAAGATATAATAGTACTCGTGATAGTAGTGTCATTAACAGCGGCAGCAATAATAGTAGTAGCAGTTATGTAATAGACTCATCTTTTTGAGTCCTTGAAAAATGCCAGGAACTGTTTCTTTTTTTTTATCTTGTAATAATTCTTCTATCATCTTTATTTTTTTAGTTAATTAAATTTATTGGGGTAATATTGGTTAAGCCAGGAACTGTTTTACAATTATTATCTGATTTAATGCTCACAACAAGTTGATGACCTAGAAACTATTAATATTACTAGTCTCGTTTTACCAATGTGGAAACTCATAGTAACTCTGGCTATTCCAACAGCAAAGGCAGTTAGTTGGCTTTTTCCGGTAGCTTTTCTTACTTGGTCCTTATAACCGCCCCTGCAAGCAGAGAGCAAGGGTTAATCCTGCTCAGATCCGTGAAGGTTCAGTGATTTGGCCAGAGCATTAGAGCTCCTTAAAGTACTAGAGCATTAGAGCTGGAGCTAGAAGGTGGATCTTCAGTCTCTGGTATGGTCACCATCGTAGGAGCGGTGGGTCCTACCCCAGTGCACAGGTGAGAGCAAACGTCAGTACTTTAAGGAGCCCCATGCCATGTGTCATTGCTCTACTCAGGCTGCCCAAGGCTCAGGAAGCCAGACCCCTTCTTTGCTTTTGCTGGGGATCGAGGTGCCTTGGAAGGGCAGCTGCCCATGGTCTCCCATGCTGATTGGTGGTGGTGCATGTCTGATTAGTCAGAAATGAAGACAGTAATTATTACTTGGTAACAACAGTTTGACAGACAGCCTTTTAAACATGAGACCCATAAGGGGGAAGTTAGAAGAGGTCTTGGGGGCTAGAGTGTTACGCTGGGCCAGTCTTCAGGGGTGTTGTGGAACCCCATGGGTTGGGTTCTCCCTACAGCAGGTTTGGAATGTGTCCTGCGTCCATAAGGAGGATGAATGGCAGAGAGGAGGGGTCTTGGCTGTGTTGCCTGTGCCACGGTTGCTCCTTTGAAGGCAGGTACCCTGTTTCCCCGCTCTGAGACTGGTGTCCATCCCAGCACTGGGCACTGATGATGCATTTGGTATTTATTAAAACAGCAGTGTTTAAAGGACCTGGTGAGTTCAGTAGGTATGTCAGGTCTTGGAAAACTTTTTGATGGGGAGGAGTTCAGGGCGTGGGGGAGACCAGGCAAGATGAAAGAAGCAAAGCAGCCAGGAACAGTGCCTGCGAAGGCTGGCGCCTGGACCCCAGGCTCCTTGGATGTAGTCACTTGCTGTCAAGAACAGCACACAGAGCAGGAACCTGGCCTGTGGCTTCTTTCCCTGATAGGCTCATGCTCCGCATGTGGAGTTGGAGCCTCTGCTGGCGACTTGGCCCCAGGGTCCTGGTGGGAAACAGCTGATTGCACAAGGTCTCTCCTAGCTTCGTTTTGCTCAGCTTTAGCTTTGGAGCCTTGCAGGGCCATCCGTGGGTTCCATTCCATTGTGGGTCCCCAATGAGGGCAGTGAGGCTCTTGGAAAAGGCATTTCTGAGAGGTGGAGTAAGGCCGACTTTCCCTTCCTCACCCCTGTGGACCGCAGCAGGTCCTAGGGGCAGACTGGCTACATCATTTGCAAGGCCCAGTGCAAAATGAAAGTACAGGATCATTTGTTCAGAAAGCCAGAGAAAAGTGTCATTAAAGGTATTAAAGATGAAAACTTTTTCCTTTCTTCTGTAGTCTTTCCCTCTACTTGTCATGGTGTTTTTATTTAAAAAAATACATTATATATGTATATATATATATATATATATTAGCATAAATCTTATGGTTCATCTTTATGTTGTGGAATATAAAGTTTTAAATACAGATATCAGGGCATTGACTTCATAGGCTGAATCACTACCACCACACTCCACTCCTGAGACTCCACAGGGGAAGAGTGCCAGTGCTCAGGCCCCCTGGACAGGAGCGAGGAAGAGCGAGGCTGGGTATGGATTGGGGCTCGGGGCTCCAGGAGGCCTTGAGCAGGCGGTTAAGAGCCTGTCCCAGGGAGGCAGGGACAGGGGCCCAGCATGAGACTCCTTCAAAATGGTTACCCTTCTAGAGATCATGCTAAATATTTAGAGTGTGTTTTTGTATTAAGCAAACCCGTTTTTCAGTCTGACATTAAAGGGGGAGAGGAAGAGTGGGGATTGAAGGCTGAACCAGGGGTGATAGAATGTCCAGGTGGGGACCCCAGTTGGCCGAAGGCACCAAGTGTAGAAGGCCCTTCAAGAAAGCCTGTGATTGCTGGATGGCCCGGGAAGCCAGCTGCCTTCTTGAGATTAATTATTCTGTCAGCCAAGGGGCAGTCTTCCAGGCCATCCCAGGCTGTCACATTTTCCTCCCCAGACAAATGTTGAGCTTCATGTTTGTGAAATCTGTCTTGTAGAGTGCCAACCTGTTGGTTCATTTATTTGTCTCTTTCTCATTGTCATCATCCTGGAACAGCAGTCCCAGGAACTGTATTTCAAACCAGAGAGCAACAGTTCCACAAAGAATTCCTGGGAAACTAGCACCTTATGTCCATTTAGAAGGGAAATTCCGAAATCTCTCCTTGCAAGTTAAGAAAAGGTTATCCCAGCTTCACAAGTTTTGGCATAATCCCACGCTTTACGTTTCATTTCCTGGTTGTTTTATCAAGGGTGAAAGCTGGCTTATGGATCGAAACGTTAGGTTCTGTGCAAAACGAACAACAGCGGTGTTGTGCAGGAGGCTGAAGGAGGGATTAAGAGCCATGAATTGTACCGAGGTCTCAAAACCATCCCAGGAAAGATGTGGGAAATCGTCGTTAAGAAACCGCTTGCAAGATGCTTCTCAAGGCTCTTTTATTCAGAGAAAGGACGGGGGCTGGGTGGTGGGGAGAGGTGTTTTCCGCAATTTGCAGCGCTGTGTGTGTGAAGAGGGCGGGTGTAGGTTTCTTGAGCACTGATGCCACTCTTTCCATTCTCTCGATGTTTCTGCGAGTACATTTTGGGCTTCTCAAATTGGAGACTTTGGAAAAAGGAGCTTACTTAAGAAAGCACTTCATGATGTGAATCGTTTGGCGATTTAATGAGGTGCCTGCTCCAGTTTCCTGCCTCTTCAGAAGAGAGCCTGCGTTTGAATCTTTTTGTTCAGCGTGAAGACAGCAGCATCTCAGTAAACTGGCATGGCGTCTTAAGTAAATATTGGCAGAGGGAGAAACATGGAGGAATATGGTTTTATTTGCCTGCTGTTTTTAAACGGCTGTCAAAACATTTACGTTTCAATTTGCTGAAATGAGAAGTGTTTGGGGTTAATGTTTTATTGTTTATAGAGTGCTTCATGAACATGATCTGGTTGGAGGCTTACAATTATTGCATTTTTTAGTGTCGAAATGTGGGCTCAGAGTGATAAAGTGACTTCCTAGAGCCACATGCTGTATTATGTATTAGTTCAGCCTTTTCAGGGCTCAGAGAAGTGGGTGGGCATATTGGCTCAGATCAGAGCTTCTCAGACTTAGTCCTCATGACAGAAGATGGTAAAAGCCATCTGACCCGGGACTCCAGATGGTAGAAAACATCCTCAAAATGTTGGTTCTATCTAAAAATCTATGTAGACTTGACCCTCAGTTTAACTTATAAAATCCCCTCCTATATCTTCCTTAAGACCAATACTTGGGCAGGATGCATCATGTTTGTTGTATGGCTTCGTGTTTTCCTAAACAGAAAGGTGTCCTCGGGCGCCAATTCCCCTGTTGAGTCTTAAGTGACAGGCAAGTGTGGGGAGACCCCTTCCAGCCTCTCTGGGCCCTGCGTCTCCAAAGGGGGGGTGTACTGGCCTTGAGGAAGACATCAGCAGCTGTTGTGACCTTGGGTCATCTTTTGCCTGGACTGAGGTGTGCAGCCCACTTCTCTCTCTTGCATCCGGCCTACTCACAGTCGCTGGATGTTGGCCTGGCAGCAGGGTTGGTTTTGCTGGAAGGCCAAAGCACAGCCAGGCAACTCCATCATGCGGAAAAATGCACAGGGGTTGTGTATGTGGCAGCGGTGTGTGAGAGGAGGCAGTGGGTAGGTGTAAGGATTCTGGGTTCCTAGATTTCACCACTTACAGCTCCCTGACCTTAGCAGGTTACCTACTCCCTTTAAGCCTCTTTTCCTGTCCCAGTAAAATGGGGATGAATGTGAGAATTAAATGGATTAATTGATGGAAAGTTTTTAGCAAGTGCCTGGCACGTAGTAAATGCCCAATACATGTACATCCACACAGCTATGAGATGGGGGCAGAAACGTGAATTCTGAACCCTAATCTCATTCAGCTGCTGCTGCGGGAGAAGGCTGACGACCTTGAACTGGGGTTGCCTGGGTCGGGAGCATGCAAACTGTAGGACTACTCAGAAATTGGTTTGGATCCATGCAAACTGTATAACCATTATAGTTAGTAAAAGGATGTCTTTGAGGTATTTGCTCTTAAGTGGCTGCGGAGAAAAACTCAGAGTGTGTGTGCGCGTATACAGGGGAGTGGATGACAGAGCCGACAGGGCAAAATGTTAACAATGAGTGCGTCTGGGTGAGGGGAATATGGAGGTTCATTGTACTATTCTTACAATTTTCTGTATGTTTGAAATGATTTCCAAATCAAAAGTTAAAAACAACCCAATTTAACCTTGTCCATGAAAGGCATGCTGTCCCAAGGCCACGGGTACCTTGTCTGTGCTGCAAGGACCTGGCTACCAAGAGCCCTGGGTAATGAGGTATGAAAATGGCTCCTGGTTTGCCTCTTTCCTGGGCATTTAGAGGGCTGCACAGATGTCCGCTCCTTAATCTGGGCAGCCACCTGGTTATCGGCTCTCACGGCTGAAGGACAGACTTATTGTCTGGTGCTGCCCGGACCACAGATGTCAGCAGCGATAATCTTCACAGGGTTCTATACTAGTTGCAAACACATATATTCCTTTTAGAAGCAAGTATTTTTATTCTTCTCATTTTGCAGATCAAGCAGTCGAGGCCTGGAGTGGGAAGGGGGTTAAAAGATCTTCCCAAGGCCAGCGAGAAGACACCTTGTACCACATCACATGGGGGAGTAGGGACTTGAACCTGAGTCTTCTTCTAGGCTCCAAATTTGTGTGCTGTTTCTGTGATGTGGTACGAGGCGTCTTCTCACTCCCATTACTACCCCCTCTGTCCTGAATCCTCCTATAAGGCCTAGCCCCCAAACCTGGTCCTCTGAATCTTTCCTGGTGACCCTGAGACAGAGGCCCCCTTGGACCTCCCTCAGGAAGTCCCTCACAGGGTAGAAGAGCGTTGGGTGGGGTGGATGGCCCCCAGGCAGGGCAATGCCTTAGTCCCTGATGCTCTGGGGGAATGGACCCCTCAAACTCGTCCCAGATGTCAGCTGACCACAGCTTAGGGGCTGATGAGCCTCTTAAGCCTGCTTAGAGCCAGGCTGTCTCTTTCAGGTTCTGCCAAAAGAGCGCTTCCAATGTCACGGCCTGTGTTCTCAGGGTTTTTCAAGGGCTTTTCCTGCCAAGGCAGAGCCCTCACCCTCTTGAGGTCTGACAGCTTGGAGTTAGCACACAGCCTCTTCCAGGGGCTGCTGGCTGTTTCTTGTGCTTCCCTGTAACACTGCAGTACAGGGATGGTAGGCAGTGCGCTCCAGGAAGGAGGGGGCAGACGGCCCGTTCCAGCCCCAGCCCAGGCCCCGACTGCACAGCCTCCCGTGTTCTCTCTCTCCCTGGGTAAAATAGGAGATGAGACTGTCTCCTTGCTGGGAGGAGTGGAGCCAGAGCAATGTTTTAGGTTAATGCAATAACCTGCAATCATCATATCCTCTCTATTTGCAAACTCAGTTGTCTGTGCATGTCCACAGATGGCATCAGTGGACCACTTTTAAGGAGTGGAGAACCCTTATTGGGGGAGCAATTTAATCAGAGGCTTTTAGTCCAGCATTCATCCGTTCAGTCACCAGACTCTGATGAAGCACCTACTATATGCCAGTCTCCACACTGGGTGCTGTGGGGAGAGATAGAAGTCACCACCTCTGCCCTCCGGCAGTGCCCAGTCCAGCAGAAGAGAGGGACACCGGCCAGTTTCAGCATGGGTGATTGGGGCTAGGGGCCTAAGGAAGGGACCCTAGGGAGCTTCAGAGGATGAGTGTGAGAAGAGCCAGGCAGCTGTGGAACAGAGGAGCGGGCAGCCCGAGGCAGGAGAGGCCAGCGGAGGGAATGCGGAGGAGCCGGGGGAGAGTGTGTGTGTGCCTGCCTGAGACTGGAAGAGGCTGGTGCTGAGCGGAGGACTGGAGACTGGTCTTGGATAGCATCCTTCACGAGTAGCTGGGCGTCAGGAGAGGGGTGTAATCGGGAATGTTGTCCTAATGGTTCCCCCGACTCCTGTGTCTGAGGGGTGGTGCCGCATGGGGTTTACAACACATGAATTCTGGAGTGCAAGTGTCCAGATTGAAATCTTGGCTCTGCTGCCAGCTTGGGCAGGTCACTTAAACCTCTCTGTGTCTTCAGATGTTTCTTGATCTGTAAAATGGGGACAACGACCGTACGGCCAACTTAGAACAGAGCCTGCCAACTCATGCATGCAACGTGAGAATGAACTATTATCGTTGCTGCCCCTAGGAAGGAAGCCCCTTCCTATGGTGATGAATTGTGGCACAGTCAGCAGGGGAGCTGTGGTTCGTTTTCTTTGCGGAAAACTGAGGGCAGGCAAGCTGGATGGAGAGCTGTGCTTTCCTTTTGAGACTTGTCTTTAAAGGAAACTGGGCACCTAATGCCTGGTGCTAAATATCAAAGAAATGATTCCTCATCTCTGAAGCCCTGTGTGGCCATGTGAAACCAGAGAGAAAATGCATAGGTTTCTCATACTTATGACGGACCCATTTTCCAAATGGGCAATTTTGATTTACTCCCTCCCCATCACCCCCTCCCCTAGTGAGAGGGTTCCCAGGTGTGTTAGTATTAGTTTGCACTGCCTGGCAGGGCACCTGGCTTTTGTTTGAGAGACAAAACCCTTGGTATCTGTATTAGAGCACTTGGTGAGGGAGCAGTGAGGTAGAAGCAGTGTTTTAGAATCCTCAGTCAGAACTTGTAGGGGGTGTGTCTATGGACACTGAAATGAAAACGTCTCAGAGCCTCAGCTCTCCTAACTGTAGAATAATGACAACGCTACTGCCCTCCCTAGTGTTGCTTGAGAATTAAATGTAATGGCCTATCTAAAGCTCCTAGCATGCTTCTTGGCACATAGTAGGTGCTCAGGCATTGTGAGTGAGCCCTTTCATGTACAGGAGGACATTTGTCAGAGTTGATTGGATGGAGCTGTGTGAAGGCCTTGAGACAGCGTCAGTAGGGCACGGCTGTCTCTAATGCCCCTCCCGTCACCCAGCGTAGATCCTGGAGAGCCAGGCTCCCTGGTGGGTCTCTGGTTTCTTCCATAGAGGCTGGGAACGCTCTGGGCTGTCCTCTACCCAGATGATGCTGGCAGTCCCACAGGTTGGTAGCGGGGCTGGTCTTGTAGGTGACCACTAAATGGGGACTATGCCTGCCTGGGGGCTGGGCTGGCAGTCCCTCATCTCAGAACCCGGTGATCACTCAGAGGTCCTCCTGAGGGCCTGGGGCGAGGGGTAGGTTGTTCTGAGTGATTGCCATGGATAGCCAGAGCAGGCATAGCCAGGCAGGCTGCGATGAATTGAGGAATGGGGATTCTTCCTCTGTGTGGGAGAATAAATGTGTCCGGGCAGACAGCGGTGATGATGAGTAAGTCGGAGAGGTGCCTGGCTTGCAGTCCTTCCTGAGCTGGTCCTGGGGGAGATGGGACAGGGACAGGGTTGTGACTCAGTGCCATGAACAGCTCGCCAGCTCCCCGGGGACCATGTTAGGCACAGAGTCGGTGCCCAACCACATTGGTGTAGGTTAGTTGATTTGACATTTGGCATGACCCTCTCGACACTGGCAGACCTACAAGAAGAGAGGGTTGATTCGAGTTGGGAGTAATTGGGATTTGTAAGCTGAAGGGGTGAGGAGGGACATAGAGTCAGTGGTCAGAGTCCCAGGGAGGGAAAATGGTTCCCTTCCCTGCTCTTGAAAGTGTTTGGAAAGACTTTTTTTTTTTTTCCTCAACACATTTCAACCTGGGGATTGAAAGAAATAGATGAATGCTGTGGAGCTAAGTATCTATAATCACTGTACCCATTAATGCCTTTCTGAATGGAATTGGTGGTACCTGAAATTACATCCATTTACTGAGGCTTTGAATAATTATATTTTCTTTAGCCCTGACGTGTGGGTGGGAGCTGGCGAGAGCTCAGTGGGCCTCTGCTTCGGCTGTTTCCCAGCCCTCCTCACCTGCAAGTGCATAGATGTGTTTGTGTGTTTGGCACCAGATGGTTTCTAAAACCCAGAGGGGATATTAATTCTTTGGAGGAGAGGAAAGTAATTGGCTTCCTATTCTGTGTATAGATAGATATTTAAATTAGAATCCAAAGCACACTCTTTTTCTTTCCCACACTCCGTGTGTCCAAGGAGCCCAGTGATTTAAGGCATAATAACTGTGTTGTGCTATGATCTTGCTGGGTCTTTTCGACAGGGAGGACCTGGTTAGTGCTAACTGTCCCCTTGAGTCAGTGGAAAGGTTTGAGAATTCATTTTTTTTTTCTTTAAGGTCTTGGATTTTGCTTGGTTTTGGTGGGCAGTAAGCTGAGTGCTGGGGCAGAGGGACTGTCATACTGAAAAGCCAGTTGTTTTTGTAGAGTCCATATTTATGTGTTTATTTTACAAATGTTTGTGCAGTACTCACTGTGGGCACCATTCTAAGGGTTTAATAGGCAGGGGCTCATTTAACCCTGATATGAACCCTGTGAGGTAGGTCCTGTCATGGTCCTCAGTTTACAGGTGAGGAAGATGAGGTTACAGAGCTCGCTGCACCGGTGTTAGGTGGCAGGGATCCACCTTAGAGGTCCTTAATTGGGGTCCTCACAGTCCCTTTGTGTCCCGCGTGGCCTGTCCACACCCTGCTCTATGGTGGGCTGTGCTGGAGGCTGGCTCCGCTTTGTTTCAGGGAAACACTTGTGTTTTACACAAGTCACTTAAGGGGCAGTGGCCACGGAGAGGGAGGTGAGGGCACGGCCTGGACAGTTGGCCTAGACTTCCTGGGAGCAAACCCTGTGAGGCCTTCGGTCAGGTCAGCAGAGCCCCGGCGGGTAGGGAAGGAATTGTCACTACCCTGCCCCCGACGCATACACATTCAATTAATGGAGAAGCCTGTGGACGGCACACTGGGCCCAGAGGGAGGTGTGGTGTATGGGCTGTGCCTGGGGTGGCTTGCTCAGACTCCATCCAGAGGGTCACACCCTGAGCTCAGAGACCGGCTGAGGCAGTCCCACCCAAAGCAGAACAACCATTTTATTTATTTATTTATTTATTTATTTATTTATTAGACTTTTCTTTTATTGGGGAATTGGGAAAGGGGAACGGTAATGGGGAACTGGGGAAGGCGAACAGCCAAGTTCCCGTCCTTCAATCCTAGCTGTGGAGGACACAGCCAGCTCAGCTCCAAGTCCAGTAGCCATGCGGTCACCCATCGCCGCTCAGCCCAAGGTGCCTGTTCAATCCTAGTTGCAGGTGGGCATAGCCCACCACCCCATGCAGAAGTCCAACTGGAAACCCTGTTGCCAAGAGTGCACCCTCCAACCGCTGAGCCATCCGGCCGCCCGTTGGCAGCTCAGCGGCAGCTCTGCTCAAGGTGCCCTGTTTAATTTTAGATGACGTAACCCACCATCCCATGTGAGAGTAGAACCGGCAACCTTGTTGTTAGGAGCACGCGCTCCCCACAGCTGAGCCATCCTGCCATCTGTTGGCAGCTCAGTGGCAGCTCAGCTCGGGTGCAGCAATACTGGCCCATGTAGGAATCGAACCGGCAACCCTGTTGCTCAGAGCTCATGCTCTTAACCAATTGAGCCACTTGGCCGGCCGGGAAAGACCATTTAAAAAATGAACTCGTCTTCATAATGAAAAGGTTTCGCCTTTTGAGGAGAGTTAGCATGAAAACCTCACTCCAGTGCTTCCCTGCAGCCTCTGGGTTATTGCATGCGTCCTTGTCCCTGGACATTCTTGGTGGAGGAGAGGGAGGCTGGCTGTGGGTTGAAGCAGGAGAAGGTGGCTGGTCCCTTCGGTCCCCATAGGTGCCTCAGGGGTATTGTGGTGGTGGGAGTGTGGTGATGGGAGCAGGTGATGGCCACCTGGGAGGGAGCAGATCTTAGCTCAGAAGCAGAGCCTCAGGGCCGTAGGTCCTGACAAATCCACCACCCTCTAGTGATCCTGTGACATGAGAAAAGGCCCTGGTAGCTGGGGCCGGACCTGCAGGCAGAGAATCAAGAGGCTGAGCTTTTAAGTTATGTTAAGCACTCCGTGGCCTAGGAGACTTTGTTCTTGCTGAGGACCTTAAGTTCTTATTTAAAAAAAATTTTTTTTTGTAAGAGTTTATTTGAGCCCAAACTGATGACATATGCCAGGGAGCAAAATCTCAAATGCCCCAGAGAATAAGTTTTACAGTTCCTTTCACGCATTTGAAAATAAGGAGTGAACGAAAAGGAAGTTTACATGAAGGTGGGAGAAAGCAAGACCAGGATTGGATTACAAAACTAGTTAAGATTATGTGCTCTCACATTTTAGAAGAACGGGTGGTTATGTATTAGAAGTAGGGGTCTGAAAAGAGGCATTGCAAAGGTGTGTTAACCCAGATGCACAAAACAATGCACAGGGCTGCTTAAGGCAAAGATAAGCCTTTTACTAGAAAAGTTATAGGCCTGGGGTGTGACTGCCTACCAAGACCTGCCCGGTTAGGAATTTATGATCAGATCACCCTGTGAAGTTACTTTCCATAAGAACCTTTTTTTTTTACCCAACTTTTTTGTTACCCCTTTTGGTCATAAATCAATCCAAAGGATGCATTGATGACCAACCTTTTGGTGAAGGACCTTAAGTTCTTAACTTCCTTTCTGCAGGCTGATAACACTCTCCTGGCTCTCCCATCCCTGCCCATTTGAAACCTTTCTGGAAAGCCCAGCCTGCCTCCTGTGTGTTGTCAGGTGGGACAGGTGGAGGGATGTATCTTGAGGTCATCCTTGAGGCTACTGTCTCTGTGATGAGTGCTTGTGACTAGACTCAGCCTCCCTGGTGGTTCAGCGGTTCCCACTCCAGACTGTAACAGGGCAGCCATAAGACCGCGAGCGAGTGCACAGGCTGGCCAGCTTGATTGCGTGGCTGTGGAACCCCGGTGAGTTATTTAACCTCCAAATGAAATGGGGCAAACGCTGGTATCTGCCGCATGGGTCTTTTGCAGTGATTAAATGAAAATGATACACGTAAAGTACTCAGTTCCCAGAACATAGTACAGTACAATAAATTTTAGCAAGTATTTCCATTAACACCGGCTATTTTGTCTTTGCTCTGTAATGGCTCCCCTGGCCCAAATATATTTGGCTAATTTCTTGTCTTATATCCTGCAGGGATACTTGTCTTAAGGCCTACACAGAGGGTACCTGTCCGTTTCAGATTCTGTTACGGGCATTTTCTAATAGAGGGCATTTGAACACTGGGATGGGTTTCACCACAGGGTTAAACACATCCAATTCTATCTGCTGTTTTTAACCACAGCTGTACCCTAATTATGACCTTGGCTGTTACAGCTGACTGGTTTAGGCGGTGTGGATATAGCTGCAGTAAATGTTGTGCCTGCCTTGCTTGCCCTGGGCAAGGGGGAAAAGTAGCTCCAGTGAGAAAGGAAACATGGAGAGGGGAAGCGGATTCAGCTTAGCGTTTCCGTATCCATTTTTGCTGTGTATCTGGTACCATCTTGGTCATCCTCTGGGGGAGATCAGAAAGCCCAGGGAGCTGGCAAAGCAAGATGTCCACACAGCTTCAGGTGATAGGATGGTCAGGTGGTGTGTGATTAGGTGTCAGGATAAGTGGTGCAGGTGCAGCACGGAGGGAAGTGTCCAGGAGGGGACAGTTCAGGGGCTGGTAAGTCAGGGAAGACTTGGAGGGTCTCGTGAGCTGGGTGCCTCAGGCAGGGGACCAGCATTCATCGCTCAGGGATCCCTCCCTTTAGCAGGCTTTTAGTGGGCACCTGGCATGTGCCAAGCACGGCCTGCGCACTGTGGATACCAAAATGAATAAAGCAGAGTCGAAAAAAACAGCGCTGAGAGGCAGAACGGCCCGGTGTTTGGGAGCATGGTCCGGAACAGGATTGTTGCAGCCCTGCCACTGACGAGCTTGTGGATCCTCAGCATGTTGTGTAACCTGGGGCCTCAGTCTCCTCATCTGTAAAATGGGAATGATAATTGTGCTGGGGACTAAACGAGTTCATGGAAAGGACTCAGAACAGCCTTGGACATAGAAAGTACTCGTGTGTTGGCTGTCGTTATCGCTAGAATATTAGCTCTGTTTCGTCTGTTGTGTTCACTGCTGTATGGCTGGTCCCCCAAGGTATCTGGTACATAGTAGGCATTCAGTTAACGACTCAAAGTGTCATTGGTGTCCTTAAGGAGTCTACTCTGGTAGCGACACAGACATATCAACAACTAGAGGCTACTATGCAAATGGCTTGATAAGGGAAGCGTGGGTACTGGGAGGTACAGAGGAGGCGTGGCCAGGGAAGGCTTTTGGGGTATGCAGGGAGCCTGCGCTAGACCTTGAAAAACAGGCAGGGATTTGTTGGGTGACAGAAGGGAGTTTGGATGTTCAAGGGAGAGGAAGCAGCAAGGACAAAGCTGTGTGAGTGTGACACGTTAAGGACACTGAGAGGAAGGAGATGCAGAAAGGGCTACTGAGGGGAGTTGGGGCTTTGTCCCAAGGGTGATACGGATCCAGGGCTTAAACGGGGATGTGACCGGGGCCCCCCCATGGCTGTGGGGAGGAAAGTGGGGTATGCAAGGGGCAGTGATCACTCTCCCAGGCTTCAGCCCAGGCTGCGTGTCTGCAGGGGTGCGACTGGAGGAAGTAGCTTCGAGCCTGCGAGGGATCCCACCTGGCAGGTGAGGGGTTTGGCCTCCAAAGGAGGAGAAGCAGGTAACCCACACCGCTGCCTGGCAGCACTCCTGCCTTAAAATAGAAGAGACAGAGATAAAGAGCGGGTGGTATAAGTGTCAGAGGGGTGACCTACTTAAAACCTGACCCCCTGGAAATGCAAGAGCCACCCTCACCCTCACCTTCTAAGGGGCCACTGCTGAGGGTGGCCTCTCTCTCCATACCTCGTCTGTCCTTAGCTCTGGGTGGTGGACAGAAGTCCCGTCACAGATGGCCTTGGCCCCCCGCCACCTCGCTAACAGAGGAAGTCTGGTTCCCAGGCCTGTGTGCTCAGTGCTCCTAGGGGAAGAGTAGACAGGCTGAGAGGGAAAGTAAAGGGAAGACACTGGATTCAAGTTCATGGAACCTATGCATTTAGCACCTCCGGCTGAAGAAGACTTGGAGGAAAAGTTCTATGTTTAGGCTTGTGTTCCTAAAAACCCACCCAGAGATAGCAGGAAAGAGGAACAGTAGAGAAGACTGGGACCTTTCTCTTAGGCCCCCCGCCTTATTCTCCTTTGGCCTGTCCTGGCTGCTCTGAGGCCTTCAGGGCTTATTTCTGTGGCTAATCATTTGTATGCAGAATCTGCCAGAGGTCCGCGCACAGGGCTTTTAAACTTTAACTGACGTTATGGGTCTGACAGCAACTCTGAAAATGACTTTTGCAGGCATGTGAAGTGGAGCCACCTAACACCATTGCACCCGGTGGCGTCTTTTTTGGGGTCTGCAGCCCAGTGTCTGTTTCTCTAACCATGCCATCACCTCTTATTCGGTGCCTCCTGTGTGTTCACTGGCTTTTCACAGCAGCCCTGTAAGGCTGGTGCCACCAGCAGGGAGACCCACCGGAACTGAGGCAGCAGAAGTCTCCACGGACGACCCACGGGTGCTGGTTGTTTCTGGTGGACTGGAGCCTGAGGCCCCCTGTAAAACTGCCAGGAACTTCTGCTGAGCCCGCAGAAGTGGGCCGACCCTGACGGGAGAGAGGAGTGTGAGCCAGGGGTCTTCCTGACGCCTCAGTGTCCTCCCATGGTGCGCAGGAGGGGAGGGTGGGCAGAGCTGGCAGGGCCGAGGTGATGGCATGGAAGAGGAATCAATACGCTCAGGTCAAATGTCACTTAGAGGCCTGAAGGGCCTTCCCAGCCACTAAGGCACCTTCCTATGACCAACACTTTTCACATGTTATTTGCTTTAGTCTTCCGAATAACCCTAAAAGGTGTGTAATTTCCCCCACTTTATAAATGAAGACACGGAGGCCCAGGGAGGCTGTAAGTCCAAGGTCACAGAATTCGGAATGGTTGGTGTATTCTGATTCTAAGCATGGGGGCCAGCTTTTGCATAGCGTGGTACATACATTGTGAACTGATCACCACAATCAAGCTAGTTAACATGTTCATCACCTCACATGGTTATGTCTTTTTGGGTCGGGAGAGAAAATAATTATTGAATGAATTTATTAAATGGTTCGGTGAACTCATGATACTCTCTCCTTGGGGCTCTGCCTGAGAAGCCAGTCAGTGCAGAGGCAGCGAGGCACAGACAAGAGTTCCAGAGGCAGAGCTGCTGGCCTTGGACACTCTGCCTCAGGTGTCTCCAAAGACTCGTCTCCAGTCTGGGGACCACACAGCATCCTTATTTATCTCCGTGCTGGCTTCCAGTCACCCCTTCTGGGGAATTATCTGCAAACAGATATTTTCTACCAAACCTGTCTACTGTGACCACAGCAAATTAAAATGGGTTGGCTTACCAGCTAACCAGCGGGGGTATTTAAATGCCCATTGAGTTCTCTAAGTCATACAAATTCTTGCAGTGGGCAGAGGAGATGCCAGCCATGCTCTTGAGGTTCTTCCTGCAGAGCTGGAGCTGAGCCATGCCCAGGACCACAATGATTCAAGGCCCTGGGGAATAATAGACCAGAAGGAAAGAAACCAAGGTTGAGTGGACATCTGTTGTGTGTAGTACATGGCTCCAGTGTTTATATAGTTATCTCACACTTAACAATGTTACGACCCTAATTGTGTGCCCATTTGATGAGAAGTCTCAGAAGCAATGGAACCAAGGCTCTCACTGACTCCAGAGCCTTAGGAATAACTGGCAAAGGCTCTAGAGGGGAACTCACAACCAGGCTATGAAGGACTGTTAGTATTTGAGTCACGGGGACAGTGTGGTATTGAGCAGGGGCACAGATGGGGAGACAGGAATACTCTGTCAGGTATGGCTTGGATGGTTTTGAGATGGCCTGTTGAATATGAATAGGTGTGTCTTTCTTGTTCTTATTCTTAATTACCTGGGAGCAAGGAGAATATGTTTTGTTTGTTTGTTTGTTTGTTTGTTTTTTAGCTGAGCCATCCTGCTACCTGTTGGCAGCTCAGCGGCTGCTCAGCTCGGGCTGGATTCGAACCGCTGTTGCTCAGAGCTCAAACTCTTGAGCGAGCTCTTAACCAACTGAGCCACTCGGCCGGCCCCGAGAATATGTTTTTAATGAAACCCCAAAGAGCTGGGGCTGGAGAAATCCTAGCATCCACACTCGGCCACGTAGGTCCTGTGCCATCTCAGGGTCCCTAGAGACCATTCCAGACAATGCTCATCAGCCTGGCTCCAGGAGCAACTTAGAGCAGACCTCAGCACTCTTAGAGGTTTTGTGCTGGGGGAAGGCTGCACCTTGCTATGTGAAATGGGCTTTCTGTCTGGGGGGAGCAGTGCTGGCTGATTCAGTACTGTAAACTGGTAGGAAACAAATGCCTCTTGCTACCCAGCTGGTGCTGGTGGGATGGATACTGCTGAGAGAGGGCAATAGGGGTGCCTGTCTTCTTGATATTAGTTCAATTAACTGGTTCGTAACATCATTCGTTCATTAGGATTTACTAGCTCCTACTGTGTAGCAGGTGGCACCCCACCAGATCCCGGGGCTACAAAGACAAAGATGTCTTCAAGGAATTCACAGTCCAGTGCAGGGAGAACCCTAAACCAAAGATGGTATTCAGTAGGTAAGGGCTGTGGGACAAGGAAACAGGGCGGGGCTGTAGCATGGTGCCTAAGGCCACAAAGCTTAGGGTTGGCAGACTTGAGTTTGACTCTTATCCCAACCCAACCACTTATCAGCTTTGAAGTTGGGTAATTTCTAGGTCTGGGCTAGGTGTTTACATACTTGATCTCATGAATTACTCAAATCAGCCTAGGGAGGAAAACATTTCCCCCATATTGTAGCTGAGGAAATTAAAACTTGGAGAGGGTGAGTAATTGGTCTGGGTCACTCAGTAAAGAAGTGGCTGGAGTTGGATTCCAACCCAGGTGTGGCTCCAAAGTTCCTGCACTTTCTCCTCTACCCAGCTGAGGAGAATGCGTTTGGTCCATGCCCCTGCCTGGCTGGTGCCCTCTGGAGATGCAACTCTGCAAAAAAGGAGTTTATTGACCAGGAGTCAACAGGATGATGTGACGTCCAGAACACTAATTTTGCTTTAGGCTAGGCTGCATTAATGGAAGTATAGTGTTCATAACATGGGAGGTGATAACATGCTTTGCTTGGTGGAGATCATGGAATACTGGGGCTCATTCAGGGATTATCCTTTTAAGAGGGATGTGGCCAGTTGAAGCCCTCTGAGGGAGTGACTATGATGGGCCCTGGAGACCTTATCTCTTGAGGCGCAGCTGAAGGAACTGGGGATGTTTCATGTTGCAAAGAGGAGACCCACAGGGAAATGAGGGCTGGCTGTAGATACCTTAAGGGCTGTCACATTGAAAAGTAATATTCTCTGGGGAAG
The DNA here is from genome assembly GCF_001890085.2 of Hipposideros armiger. Classification (NCBI taxonomy): domain Eukaryota; kingdom Metazoa; phylum Chordata; class Mammalia; order Chiroptera; family Hipposideridae; genus Hipposideros; species Hipposideros armiger. The sequence continues at coordinate 1,056,344 of NW_017731531.1, forward strand.
AAATTTTGGCTCCAGATTGGGGAGCACTTGAGATCTGGCTCCCTGGCATATGTCATCAGTTTGGCTCATATAAATGCTTATAAAATTTTTTTTTAAAAAGAAAGAAATTCTGGCTCCAGGTGTACAGGACCTCCTGGGTTATCTCGGGATATAAAGAGTTCAGTGTCCCCAGAGATAATCAATGATGGATGGATGCAGTGGAGAGCATGGGGTAAATGCCCCTTGTCATTTTTCTGCCCAGAGCTCCTGACTGTGGCTGTTCTCTGCTGCTCTGGGTGTAGCTTCTGGGAGGGGTGGGTCCTGAGGGAAGGATTTAGACGGTCTCTCCCCAAGCTCAGGTCTCCTTAGCAGGCTCCAGGAGTGTGTGCACCTCCAGGTGTAGTGGGGAGAACGCAGGGTTAGCATCGGAACGCCTGGGTTTGGACCCTGTTTCAGTCCCTTAAGCTGTGCGAGCCTGGACAACACATTTGCTCTCTCTGGAAAAGGAGGCCATGGCAGTCCCTCCCCTGCTGGACTTCTGTACGGTAGTGAGTGAGAAGGCTCTTTGGCAAGGAGAGAGGCTTTAAACACTGGCCATTAGCAGGCACAGTTCTGGTCACCAGGAGCATAATCAACTGCAAGGAGCCTGGTCACCTGAAACAGTGTCTGCAAAACTTGACCCAGTGGTGATGGAGGACTTGTGAGGTGCAGGTGCTTTCAAGAATTGTCTCCAGGGTTGTGCAGAGCCTGAAATATTTTGTGATAAAGTGAGTTTCCCATCACTGACGATGCATAAGAGTCCTCTGCCATCAAAGCCTGTTGAGTGGAGGAGGCAGGAAAGACTGGCACAGGTACTGAGAACGGAGGGATCCAGGAAGCCTTCATGGAGGAAGTCACGTTTGAGTAGAGTCTTGACAAAAAGTTCATTATACAGGGAAGAGGGCAAAGGCCTGGAGGAGGCAGCGGTGTGGGTGTGAGGGGGCACAAATGATGTGGAGGGGGAGAACCAGATTCTGGGTGGGTGCGGAGCCTCCTTACTGGGGTGGGGTTTTGCCCCCCAGCTGGAAGACTCCTCCCTTCCCGATAGTAGAGCTTGCAGCTCTCTGTTGAAAGAGCTCCAGGTTTGGTGCCGTTTGCTGCTGAAACCTGGGTCATGGGGAGGCCGGGCAAGAAGCTCCTGGGACCACGCTGTTCACATTCCCTTTATTTCTTAGATGAAGGTGAGGCCCAGATGGGACGAGGGCTTCCCAGCAGGTGAAGGGTGAGCCAAGGTTACAACCAAAGTCCAACGCCTCACTGGGTGTTTTCACCGTGCCCCATGTATGACTTTCTGCCCAGAAGCCATTTTTCCTGGCTCTGCCTCCCAGCAGGCTGTTCCTCTTAAGGAGGAAAGAGCAAAAGTTGTATTTACCAAAGAGGCTGGTTGGGCAGGTCTCTCTGAGGCCAGAGTCTAGGCCAAGGTCAGCTGGGCTGGCTCCTCGTGGGTGGAAATGGGGTCAAGCCCTGGGGGCTTTTGGTTGGGGTGACCCCGGGTAGGAACTGAGGTTTTTCTAAGGCATTGCCCCTGAGAACAGTGGGCTGGAAAAAGATTCCAGCCCACACATTCTTTCTCAGGAGATTAGGGCCCTGGGAGATTATGGGATACACAGGAGGCTGTAGGAGGCCTGTAAATTTCCCATTCGGGGCAATTAATTTGATGGATTGTAAAACAGCTCACTGCTTCCTCTCCCCCTCCCTAGGCTGAGCTGGGCAGTCAGGCGGGCCCAGGATATGCCCAAGAATGCCCTTCCTGGAGTCCTGTACTGCCTACTTGAGCTCCTTGTTAAACTATTCCATGAGGGCAAGGCCCGGGCATATCTTTTTCCTGCCTCCTGTTTGGTACAAGGAAGAGCACACAGTAGGTGCTTTGGTACAAGGAAGAGCGCACATTAGATGCTTTAGAGAGCCATGCAGAGCTGGTGCTTATCTGATTGGAACCTTTCCAGGATGCCATAGGGGTGGAGCTCCTGCTGGCAGCTCCCTTTTATAGACAGGGAAGCTGAGCCCCGAAGGGTGAGGGAACCAGCCCAAGGTCACTCATAGGTGATAGCTGGGACTCCAGCCAGGTTTCTACACTCCTGGGTCAGGGTATCTTCTCCCCAGTTGTGGAATGCTCAAAGTGAAAGTGAAATAAATAGGGGGCACTTTTCCTGGTTTTTCTTCCCTGACTTCCTCCTTGCCTCGCAGCCAGTCACAGGGGACCCTGCTTTGGTGATTGTGTACACGGTGTGACATGGTTCTGCTCCCATATGCCCCAGGCAGTTGTTCAGCATTTTTTCAGCCCACGGGCTCTGGTAGGGTTGCCCTTTCCTGTGGGCTCACCTTGGCTGCCTCCCTTCTCAGTGGGGTCTGGTATCTGTGACCGATAATGGATTCCTGCACGGTGCCTTTCTCAGGTGAAGGCCCTGCCCTCACCAGCTCACACCTGGACTGGAACAGCTGGTCCTGACTGGTTGTCCTTTGTCCTGTCCTCCCCGGGGACCCAAAGACCCCATGCTCATGTGCTCCCTGTTCAGGGCCTCTCCAGGTCTTCCTGACTAGGGGCTTCTTCTGGGGTTTGTGTCCTGTTAGATCGCACTGATCACCTTGTCCTGCACACGTCCTAGCCATATTCCATTGCTCGTAGCCCTCTCTTGCTTCTGTGCCTTCACTTTTGTAAGGAATTCCCCCTTTCCACCCAGATAACACCTTAAGCCTCAGACATTACCTCCGGAAGCCTTCCCTGACCACCCTCCACCACAGCTTCGCGACACTTCTCCATTGGTGCTTTCATTCATGTATTCAACAAATACATGACGAGAAGCTTTCATCAGCCTGATGGTTATAAATGCTGGGGAATGCAGCCGTGAATGAAACGAAGCTGTCTGTGCCCCTGGAGCTTATATCCTAGCATCCTCCTCCTTGCCACGTAGCACCTTAGTTTATACTGATGTTTCTCTGTCTCTCCCACATTAGCCTGTGAGTTATCCTCATGTTTTATTTAATCATCTCTCTATCCCTAGCACTCAGCACAGTGTCTGGCAAAGAAAACCTTGAAAGTTATTGTTGAATGATGAGTGGATGAATGAGTGAATGAGCAGGCTCCCCACCTTCCTCTCCCCTCTAATCTGCCTCTGGGGTGTGAATGTCTAGCTGCTTGTGTGTAGCGCCCCCCCCCCTCCCCGTCGGCTCTCTTCCCGGTTGCACTTCTGGCGCTGTGTGAGCTGCTCACATGACTGTCCTGCCTCATATTACACCTTGTTGTGCCTACACCTTCTCTATCTCCCTCACCTGGTTGTAAATTTCTTCAAGGCAGGGTTCATTTCTAGTTTCGCTGTATACTTAGAATTTCTGCCCTTCCTCTTATTCAGTAACGTGAAGAGCAATATGCAAAATGTGCATAAAGGAATGAAAATCTAAGGATAGGTTGCCGAGTGCCTAGAGGTGGGTTGATTTATTCACAGATGTCTGGTGGGCACCTGCTGTGTGTCAACTCTGGGCCAGGTGCTGGGTAGTCTTAGGTGAGTGAGGCAGAGACATCTGCCTTGAGATGCCCAGATGGAGGAATGTGCAGACAGGGTGAGGAGGGGCCCAGCCTGCTGGCATCCAACATACTTGTGTGGGATGCCCAGGGTCTTCCTTTTGGCCTGAGAACATGGCACCACAGCGTTCAGGAGGGTGTCAGACAGGCCTGGATTTTAATGTCATCTCTGCCTCTCGCTGGCTGTTGTGATCTTAGACAAGTGGGGCACCTTTTCTGAGCTTCAGTTTCCACGTCTGTGACAAGGGGCTGGTAAGAACACCTGCCTTGTGGGGTCATTCATTCATTATTCATTCATTGAATGGTTATTTACTGAGTACCTACTCTGTGCCAGACTTTGTTCTGGATGCTGGGGATGGGATAGTGCACAAAATCGACAAAGATCTCGGCTCTCATGGAGCTTCCGTTTTAGTGGGAAAGAAAGACAGCCAACAAAATGAATGGAACATGTAATACAGAGCATGGTAAGTGCTATAGAGGAGAATACACCGGGAAAGAGACTAGAGGAGCAGGCTGGGTCGGGGAGTACAGTGGTCAGAGGAGGCCTCTCTGTGGAGATGACATTTGAGTAGAGATTTGATCAAGCATGTAGACACCTGGGGGAAGAACATTCCAGAAGAGGGAACGGCAAATGCAGGTGCCCTGAGTATACTGGAGTTTACTTGGCTTGTTGGAGGAATAGCAAGGAGGCCAGCGTGGCCAGAGCTGAGGATGCAGGAGCTGAGGCTCACAGATGTGTGTGTGGACGGGGGCTTGCAGGCCTCTGAAGGGACTTTGGCTTTCACCCTGGGCGAGGTGGCCGCTCACACTTGGGGGGCTTTGAACAGAGGAGTGACGTGATCTGCCATTTGATTTATTTACTTATTTATTTAGGATAATTGTGGTTGTTGTGCAGAGAATGGACTGATCAGAGACAATGTAGCCAGCATTTTCAGCACAGGGCCTGGCAGGGAATTAGCCTTCATTAAATGGTAGTTTTGATCTTGAGGATAATATTATTAAAGATTGATCGGATACCTGCTGAGCGTGGCCTGGGCCCTCATCCCATCTACCCTCTGCCCTCGCAGGAGCGGCAGCATTCAGGATGCTTCCTTCCTGAGGAGAGCGATGGGTCCTGGGCTTGGGAGTGGGAGGAGGGAGAAGGTGTCTGAATCTGCGGCCGTTCCTCTCTAGACCTTCAGTAATCAGGGTGAGGCATGGTGGGGGCAGTGGTGATGGAGGCAGCGGTGCAGGAGAGGAGGCAGGAGAATAGCCTGAGCCTTCGCACGCCTGGACTGGACAGGTCGACCAGGCGGTCAGGAGCTGCCTGTCAGTCACATAGTCCCTCTAGGGAACGCCAAGCCAGCTGCCCCTCTGGGACGAGTCTCTTCTCCATCTCTGCTCCTCCCATACCCTGGTTACCTGGGATTCCCAGGAGGAGCCAGACCTGTATCCCCAGAGCCGCTTCCCACGTCCCAGGACTTTACCCTGAGTGTCTGCCCTCTCTGCCTCCACCCTCAGAATTCCAGGCCTTGATGGAAAGGCCTTGGGTCCCTGATGTTGTGCCTGATGCGGTTTACCCGCTCACCCCATACAGAAATACACGTGATGGCGGTGCTGACTGAACTGCCTCTGCCTGATTCCTTAGGCTGCCGGGAGGAGCTCACTACCTGACAAGCTAGCGCTTCCTGGAATAGTCACATCCTCACTGTCAGGAAGTTCCATTTGAGGTTGAGCTGAAATCTCTTCTGCTCTGATTTCCCCCATTGCTTCTAGTTCTGAAATATAGGGGGTCAGTGATGGTCCCTCTTGCCCCTCTTCTATCCCCAACCCTCCTCCCCCCAGTCAGGGAAAAGTTTACTAGTGTCCCAAGAGGCTCTGTGCAGCTCTGGCTGT
>NW_017731531.1:1065655-1069041 GCF_001890085.2 Hipposideros armiger
CTAGAGATGAAGGTGAAGGTCAGGGGAGTGTGAGTGGAAGGACTTCATGGACATGAGAGTCTGGCATGTGGTTTGCTAGAAGCACATAGAAGGTGCATTGGTACTTAATTCTGGGAGGTTAGGGAAGACTTCCCAGAAGAGGTGACACTTGAGTAAGAAAGGATGGGGGCTCAAGTTAGAGGCAAACACACCTTGGTGCTATAGAAATGTGCCAAGGGGTGAAGGTGGGGTTGTGGGTATGTGGGGAGGAGACCTCCCTGTGGATCAGGCTGGAGGAGGGCTAAGGGTTGGGGCTTTGCCCTGGAAGTGTCGGAGGTGAGGGCAGAATGACTTGAAGCACCGGAGCGCAGGATCAGGTTGGTATTTCACAAATCTCAGCTGGTGGTCCTGTGCAGGGAGACCTGGCCAATGGCAGGGAGACATGCTGGAGGACTCCCATGACGATCTAAGTGAGAGGTGGCGCAGCCTGAACCAAGGCAGGGGAATGGGCACGGAGGAAGTCACGAGGCACATTTGTGTGTGTACGTGTGTGTGCATTTTTATATGTACATGATCTGGGAAAGGAATAAAACTCTCTATATGCACGTTGGATGGTTTCATTGTTTATTGAGATAATCAAAAGTACAGACACCCAGCTGTTCCATTGCTGTGGTTCCACCCTTGCAGGGTAGTAAGTAGGCAGATTGCAAAGGTGCATGCGCAGGGATGTTCATTGCAGCTTTGTTCGTAATACTGAGAAATTGAAAACAAGCTGCCTATCCATTCAGAATCAGTTAACTTAATTATGGAGCCATGCAACCATTAAAGGATGCTGTGGGTCTCCTTTTCTGAATATAGTCAGATATATACATGTATCAAATGAAAGAATGGAAGAACGTAAGTGCAGCGTTTGGCTGCCACCCCTTTGCCCGATTTGAAAGCCCGTCAAGGCTGGGCTTGCTCTTTTCCCCTGCCGTGTTACTTTCTGTCTTATGTTACTTGATAACTGTTTTGTGTCTGGGTCTCTATGCACAAGGACCTTGCCTTATTCTTGCTCCCTTGTTTCCCTTAGGCAGCAGGAGTAGGTGGCCACTAATTACTGCAGAGTTTAATTGAGGGACGTGAACAAAAGGCCTTGTTATCAGCATTCACTGATATTAAGCTGTAGGCTGATTCTCCCTCCCTCTTACAAACAGAAACAGTGTGTCTGGCCCATAAAGAAGCTTTTAAATTAAAGTTGTGTTAACAAAGACCTCTTCCAGAGACCTCCCTGCTTGGGGGGAGCCAGAGTAAATTCAAGCTTTGTTTCCTCTGTCTTAGGGAGCCAGGCGGAGGAGAGGGGAGATGAGGTGTGCCTGCTGTCCAACCGGTTTTCATGCACAACCTCTGAGTCAGTGTGTTTTTATTAGGGTGGCAAAGGGAGTGGGGAGAGTTTTGCCTTACACCTGCTGGGTGCCAGCACCGTATGTTATCTTGTTTCCTCCTCACAGCAGCCTGAAGATGAAGGGAATTCTACCTCATGTTGCAGACATGAATACCAAGGTTCAGAGAGGTTGAATAACATGCTTAGGTTGCCCAGCTAGGAACTGGTAGAGCCAGGATTTGACCACAGGTCTGTCTGTCNCCAGGAAGTCTGAGTAGTTCAATATCACTGGAGCAGAGGTGTGTGTGTGTGTGTGTGTGTGTGTGTGTGTGTGTGTGTGTGTAGGAAGCGAAGCCTGAGAGGAGGGAGAGGTAGAGACAGAATCAGAGCATGAAGGGCCACCTGTGACCTGCCAGGGGTCATGGACCTGAGGTCAGAGGGCTGCCTAGGAGAATGGGTTTGTTTGGGGACTCAGGTAGCATGAGTTTCGCGTTCTCCTAGAATTGATGAATGGATTTCTGAGCACCTCTAACTCTCCTTCCTGCTCTGGTCTGGGTTACTGATTAAACCTGTCCTTGGGACCTCTGCAGAGCAGAGTGGGGACAAGTTGGCCCCTTCACTGTGCCAGTCACCCTGGACACCCTGGGTGAGCTCAGGGCACTGGGTGAGCCTGGCTCCTGGCCCCTGCCTCTGGAGCACCCCTTCCCAGGGTTGGGGTGGGAGCTGGGGTACTGTAGCCATGGCTGACGGCCCGGCCTCGCTTGCCTCTGTCCCAGAGTTGGCTGGACGCACAGGCCTGTCTGCCCTGCAGGGTGTCTCATTTATGCGAGGAGTCTGCATGAACAACACCTGGACCCAGAGCCCTTGGCCAAACATTCCAGATTCTTTGGGCACCAAGATTTTCTGAAAGGGCCTGGGGCCCTTTCAGGCCTGTTTGTGCCCCATGCAGATAGCTATTTATGTTGGATTTTTACATATTCCCCAAAGTCCTTTCCCAGCATCCTGGGGGAGGCCTGTCTGTCCCAGCCTGGCCAACTCATTGGGAATCTGCTGGCAGCCCAGCCTCACACCGCCGGCATATGGAGTGTCCTCCCACCACCGTCTGTCCTTCCTCAGTGTCTTGGATGCTGAAGGGCTGAGGGTGGAGTGGGGCTTTTTGTTTTGTTTTTAAATAGGGGCAGCGTGGGTAAACAGAGTGGTGTTTCTGGTGCTGTCGGGAGGGCCAGGACCCCGCATTCCGGTTCCATGACGACAGCCTGTTTCACTGCCGCTCACTGGGCTGTGGGCAGCAGCAGTTTAGACGGAGACAATGGTGACTCTGTTGAGATGCTGTTGCTGAGCTCCGGCAGAATGCATTTTAATTGAGCACTTTCCACCCTGAAACCTGTGGGGATCTGGTGGCCCACTCCTCTTCATTCCTTCATTTTCTCCTTGCAGCTCAAGAGCCAAGTTTTTGCAGCTCCTTTCTCCCCTCTAATATTAGCAGCCTCTTGGTGGGGGTGGGGTGGGATGGTGTTTGCAGCCTGGGGGTGGTTTGCTTTTAGCTGACTTGCCAATGGTAAGGGAGAGGAGGCTGGGGTTGAGGGGCTGGAGGTGGCTGGGAGACATACCTGTGACCTGGTCTGGAGTTTCGTTGCAGCGCAGGGAGCAGCAGGTGCTCTAGGAAGCTCGCCTGGGGTTTGGAAGCAACTGGCTCTAAGGTTGGACATCAGACTGACTGGGTTGGAATCTCAGGGGTAACGCTTCTCAGCTTAACCTCTCTGGGCCTCAGTTTGCACATCTGCAAAATGGAGATAAGAATAGCATCTTAACTCATAGGATTGTTGTGAGAATTACACGAATATAACATAGTATATAAAGTGCTAAAGATAATACCTGGCACATAGTAAACACCCAACAAGAGCATTTATCATTATATATGTCACTTTATTTTATTCGTATTTATTTTTTATTCATTTTACAATGATAGTTGACATTCAGCATTATTTTATATTAGTTTCAGGTGCACAGTGTAGTGGTTAAACATTTATATAATTTAGGAAAT
>NW_017731531.1:1078616-1080509 GCF_001890085.2 Hipposideros armiger
TTGTACAGAAGTTTATAGAAGTTGCATCTTGCTCAAGACAAGAAAGTTTTTTGGGATAATGAAGGGAATTGCTTTAATCCAGTGAGTCTGAGGGAGACGGAGATGGGTTCAGATTCATCAGTTTTGTTGTATTAAACAGATGTCCCAGAAACTCCACTTTCTGTAACTTCCACCAATGTGGTCTTCCCTCTGGCCCATCACAGAACAAGCCTTCTTCCTTTAAGTATTTGAAGAGGCTCCCATGTGGCTCCAAGTGTTCTCTTTTCCAGTTAAATCATACTGTTCTCTCATGAAACATGGTTTTTCACTTACTTTCTGTCTTTGATACCACTCTGGGCATATTCCGCTTTATCAGTAATATTCTTAGAATATATTAGTCAACTCTTCAGGTTGGAAGTGACAGAATCCCACCTCAAACTATAATAGCTTAAACAGAAAAGGAAATCTGTTGGCTCCAGTAAACGGGAACTGCAAGGGTAGACCTGACCTGGCCTTGGTGCTGTTGAGCTCCAGGCCTCACAAGGCCTTTTAAGGGCTTTGTGCTCTCTCCTGCTTTCAATTAGGCTAGTCCCCTTGTCAGGAAGAGAGATGCTTACTCTCCCAGGATCTGCTTATCACTTCTTAGAGAAGATTCTGATTGGCCCTGCTTGGATCATGGGCCCACCCCTGAGGGTGAGGCCTGGTAGCTGACAGTTGCAACATGACAATATGGAGAGGCATGGCTTTCTTCAGTGAAGGGATGCGTGTAAGCAATGCATGCCCATTAGAGTGCGACATGTAGAGGTGAACACTGTGTACCAGATGATGTCTGGCCAGCCCATCATCTCTCTTTTTCTCAACATTATACTTTGGTCAATGTAACCTACAATCAAAGTATGTAATATTAATAAAACATATTAATAATATTCCTTATTAATATGTAATNGATCTTAGAGAGGAAGCTCCTGGACAGAGCTTGCCCGAAGGGATGGGGTTTTAGACACAACCCTCTTTACTTAGAGGGGAATTAAGCAATGAGGCCTCCCAGGGGCTGGGGGAATTCCTTAGAGCTGTACGGTACATGTCTGTAAGTCCCTGCTTCTCAGCACACCTGGCTCTTCTCCCTGGCAGAGCCAGTCTTTCCAGCCTGGTTTCTGCTCTTGGGTGGGAGAAGGGGCTGGAGGAGAAAAAGGGGAGAGGGCTGACATTAGAACTGGAATAGGGAAAACTTTTCAAACAGGGCAAGCCAGAGAGGAGCACTCTCCCGTCCTCTGTGGGCCAGTGAGGCTCCAAACAGATTCTTGCCAGTTGCCCCAGGTTCAGGAGCTCAGTCTCAGGGCTTGTTTCTGAAGGCCCTGGTGGTAGGGACCAAGATGTCACTCGCTTCAGATCGCCAAATACCCTGTGAAATTCCAGAGGCTTTCCTTGAAGCCTTGGGGCTCTGGCCAGACAGCTCCTGGGGAGCCTCTGCGTGGAATGGGTTCTAGAATGGACAGTCACCCCAAATACTTTGCTAGCTGGGAGAAGGACACAGTTTTGGCTGGAAGCTTTAATGGTAGAAGAATTGGAGCTTTACTCCCAGCACTTAAAAAATTACTTTTTTTTAATATAAAGATATTCCTGTTCATTGCTGTAAATTTAGACACTGCAGACAAGCAACAAGAAGAAAATAGAAATCCCTTGTAATCCTATCACCCAGAGGTAATCACTATTAACATTTTGTTATGTATCTACATGTGTCTATGTACGTGTGTGTGTTTTAACAAAAATGGGATACTACAGTATTATATGGGTTTGTATTTCAGTTAATTATATATTAGAAAAATTTCCATGTCATTAGTCAAGATTCACCCCATCAGTTTTAATGGCTGCATAATATTTCCTTGTACGGTTGTATCATGATTTACCTAACCA
>NW_017731531.1:1082490-1083956 GCF_001890085.2 Hipposideros armiger
GGGCAGTCGTGTCCACCTCTGCGTGCAGGCATTCTGGGTGGTGGTGGGGGGGGGGAGGGTGACATGGGTGTGCTGGTGGCTTTTTGCCTTCATTGCTATAGCGAAGGCTCCAAACTGTGTTGTTCAGCTGCAAAAACAGTTTTCTTCCTCTGCAAGCAAGAAACACAAAGCGGCCCTTCAGAGAGGGCAGGTGTGTGTACAGCCGTTCTGGCAGCGTGCTGCACTAAATTTGAGGTAGCGCAGGGTGCACCACCCCAGATGGCCTGGCAGAAGCAGAGTTGGATAGCAGCACCTGGAGGACCCCTGGAGAGTAGAAGGGCAGCGTGGGGAGCCTTGCCCTGGAAGACCCTGAGTCCACGATGATGGTGCAAGGAGGCCTGCTCTAGGCACTGGCTCGCTTGCCTGTGAGTTGGGCAGGAAAGAGGCCTTTTCCATGTGGCCCAGTGGGTCTGATGGAGCCTCGTGTGTGCTGTGTGTGTGTCTTTGTGTCCAGAGCTGAGTCTGGGAGCAGTTTCCCCCTTGCAGTTGCCTGGGAGGAGAAGGAGGTGGGTCTTTCTGTTTTAGGGGTGCCTGAGGCCTCCTCACCCTGGGTGGGTTTGCCAAACCACTCAGTGCCTTGGCAGCCTGTCCCTTTGACATCCAGATGACTTCCTCTGGGTAGAGCTCAGTAGCTCTCCATTCCCTTTGCCTGCACAAGATCCTGGTTGGACTTTCGGCTTTGGCTTGGGATAAATTGGGTTCTGTCTGCTTGTCCTCTCTCTGTCTCTTTCTCCCTCTGTCCCTCCCTCCCTCCCTTCCTTCATCCTTCTATCCTTCCTTCTCTCTTTCCTTGTCTGCATCACTTTTTCCCCCCTTTCTTTCATGCCCTGAGCCTCCATCCCACCTGAAAGGAGGCGTTTAGTTAGACAGGGAATGGCTTCTCATATTTAGATGAGCCCCTCTTTATGGGTAGTGGCCCCAAGAAGAGTCTAGAGTCCAAGGCTGCAGTTGGCTGCTGAGGGGAGGGTTGAGGCAGCAAGCTGGCAAGGCTGTGTGTATAACGGGGGTGCCTCAACCACTCAAGTACAGGAAGGCACGAGACACATGCCTCCCTGGGTCTTGTTCTGAGCTCCCAGCCTGTCACACAAGAGGAACCTAGTTTGCAGAGATTTCTGCATTGGAGAAGGGGAACTAGTGGGAGGTGGTGAGGCAGGAGTGATAGCTAGGGGGTTGCTCTCTCCTGGAGTCAGGGTCCAGTGGGGCCCTGGACTTCCTGGGAGGAAGTGACTTGTATCCCTGCTGTAGCTTGTGAGGGGGCGGGCCTTAGGCATTAAGTGGAGCTGATTTGCCCCGCCTTCTTCCTCGGCCTGGCAGTGAGTCCTATGTTGAGTGTGTCTTCAGCACTTGTGCTTGATCAGCACTACCCAGACCTCAGATACGGGCCAAGGGTCAATTAGAACTATCTAGATGTTCACGTATCTCTGTTA
>NW_017731531.1:1085596-1093363 GCF_001890085.2 Hipposideros armiger
CATGCCTCTGGTCCTGCCCCCTGGTCTGTTTTTACTCTCCCAGCCCCATCCGAGGTTCTCCTTCTCTTGCCTCAGCCCTCCCTGCTTTATTAGAAGACCCTGTGAGGCTGACAGTGCACTAGCACTACTCGTCTATGTTGACTATCTCATTGACTCCTCACAGCCACCCTAAGAAGTGGGTGCTAGTATTGGAATGTTGGCATTTTACAGATGAGAAAGTCAAGGTCAAGAGAGATGAACTCATTTGCCACAGATATTAATGGTGATGCCACTGCTCACCCACCAGTATCTTTGATTCAAAAGCTGAGTTCTTAACTTCTAGGCTGCAAACCTCCCTTTCCTGGGCTTGAGCTAAAGTGGAGGTGGGTGCCACAGTGAGAAAAAACGCTGCCCATTCTCCCCTCCCCTGCTCCACTGTCTAGAGACATCTGTCTCTCACTTCCCCCCGGAGTGGGAGCACTCTAAAGGTGAGTTGGCACCAGAGAAGTGTCAGGCTCTGAGGGGTGGTGGGTTTTGAAAGTTTATTTCCCCCTGTTGTGATTATCATTGCTGTTGGTATAATATATAAACCTCAGGAGGGAAAAACAGCAATAAAAGAGAGATTGGTCTAAAGTAGGGGGTCTTCAAACTTTTTTGATCATGCATATTCCATTATTAAATTAATATGTGCCCCAATATGTATATTCTTATTTATAAATGATATATATATATACACATTATGCTAATATACCTGTAAGACAGATAGCCAGACACACACACACTTCAAAGGATGATATAAAAATAAACATGAATAGATGTTTTAATATTTTCTTTCTGAACTGCAGTGGGTCATCTTGACCACCTCAAGGTTGTGTGTACCCCACTTTGGAGAGCCCTGGTTTCCTCCCAGTTATCTGATGAATGCTCTGCTACCATAGCCCAGCATCCTGTGACAGAGGGCACATCTGGTTGGACTCTCCATTTTTAGGTGCTCTTGGTTTTCAGAGCAGGCAGGCCCTGTCCTTCCAGCCCTCCTGCTTTTTGCTTAGAGTTTTACTAAATTGACGGGAACCAAGGGGGAAACTCTCCCAACTGCTGCTCTGGCTTCAGTCCTTCGCTGTTATTCCTGAGCCCCTCAGTCAGTCCCAACAGCTTGCAGACACCCTCAGGGCACAAGGCCAAGGCCACTGCCTGGGGCTTGGGTACAGCTCAAGGATTGGTGAGGACGCAGAGAAACTGGAAAGCTTATGCACTGCTGATGGGAATATAAAATGGTACAGCCACTGTGGAAAACAGTTGGGTGGTTCCTTAAAAACCTAAATGGAATTACCATTTGATCCGTACTTCTAGGTATATATACCAGAAGGAATGGAAAGCAGGGACGTGAATGGATACTTGTGTGCCAATGTTCATTGTAGCATGATTCACAATAGCCAAAAAGGTAGAACTAACTCAAGTGTCCATCAACGGACGAATGGATAAATGAAATGTGGTGTATACATACAATGGGATATTGTTCAGCCATGAAAAGGAATGAAATTCTGATACATGCTACAGCATGGGTGAACCTCAAGACGCTCTGCTAAGTGAAATAAGCCAGACAGAAAAGGACAAATGTTGTGTGATTCCACTGATAATGAGGTACCTAGAATAGTCAAATATGTAGAAGTAGGAAGATTAGAAGTTACCAGGGTCTGGGGGTGGGGGGAAGAGGAGTTATTTTTGCTATCTAATGGTGATAGTGTTTCTGTTTGGGATAATGAAAAAGTTTTAGAAATAGTGGTGATGGTTGCACAACATTTTGTATACAATAAAATAAGAAAAAAAAAACTTTAAAAAAAATAAAAGGGAGAAGGCTGGGGGCTGGGGTGGAGGAAGGTTAATTCTTTTGTCCAAATGTGGTGCAATTGCGGATCAGATGCCAGCCTGTCCCTACCCCTGTGGGCATCTGTGCCAGGCATCAGGGCTGCTAGAATGGGATACCTGTGGCCACACCCTGGCCATTCGGACTGGCTGTACAAACAGCTCTCCAGGCCCCCCAGGGGAATGGCCATCAAGATTTAGGCCATGAAGTGGGGCCATTTGTCTCCCTTCTTGTGCCCTCTCCCCAGTCAGCTGATGACAGCCCTGGTACTGCAGCCCAGCACCCTGTGATTGAGGACACACCTCCCTGGGTGCTTCATTGTCAGAGCTCTCTGATTTTCAGAAGCAGGTAGTGGTTTTTCTCTAAGGGCTTGAATCATGAAGTAGGGCAGAGAGGTTTCTTTGGAGTTAAATTTAGGGCTTAGAATCCAAGGGTGGCTGAGAGAAGCTGTATTTAACTCCTACCGCACCACCAAAAAAGAAAAAAAAATGTCCTCAATTAAGTAAGGTACATGGAACCTGAAGATACCTCAACAAAATTGGAACACATACCTCTAAAAATAAAAGATGCTGAAATCTGAAAAATACCAATATGGCTGCTTGCTCAGTCAGGTGCTTGCTTCTCTGCTTTTCTGTTTTGCTATGGCCTGTCCCAGTACTGGAGCTGCACAGGGATGGTGTCATCCTCCTCCCAGAGGACTGGACTGGGTACCAGGCCTTGTGTTCATGATGCGTGCTCCCTGAGGTAGGGAGTGGAGGCCACCTGTTCTGCAGATGGGGCTGCGGAAGCCAAGAGGAGCTTCGGAGACTGTCCCCAGAGGTCACAGCAGTTACTTGTGCTCCTGAGTACCCTCTTTCCCAAAATGTTCCGCTTTGGGGAGGGGTGCCTTTAACTCAGAACCCCCCTTAGTGCCACCTAGTTCCTAAGGTTTTAGGGGCCACGCCCCCCCAGCTTGAGCCCTGGGATTTTTCTTGTTGCTCCTGAGCACTGGGTAGACTGGGGTGCGTGAGAGATTCTTTTAAACACGAGTTCAACGGAGGCTGCCCAAGGGCCCCATCAAGGTGCCTATTCCCACGGGCTGAACTTGAGTTTGCAGGAAACAGGGCTCACGGTTGTTTTAGGGAGTAAGTGTTGCATGGAGATGATAATAACTACAGTGGAAGATATTGGACACTTATCGTGGTTGGGACTGTTTCCAAGGGTTTTTGGGCGCACAACCTCACACCACCCCTGTGAGGTAGGTCTTCTGATTATGCCCATTTAGAGTGAGAAAACTTAAGCTACATATCTTGCCAGGGCCACACAGCCAGCAAGAGGTCGAGATGGGATTTGAACCCAGGAAGTGTGTCTCCAGGGCCTGTGCACCTAACTGCTACGTAAGTTAGTCATTCCTGCCAAAGCCACAGGCCTGTCTCCTCACCTGAGGCACAGCATCGGGACGCAGGGCCGTGCTGCATCTCCCACTGCCTCCTGTTTTGGCTAAGATGACAGAATATCCCCCCACTAACTCCCCTTCTGGAGCGGGGTGGTATCAACCTGACTTTGGCTTGCAGGCTCTTGCTTTCTCTCTATTACATGTTGGTCAGGCCCACCCCAGACATATTTATCAGGCACCGACTCTGCGCACACCTTTCGACAGGTGCTTCGTTCCTATGATCTCACAACAGCCAAGGAGTTACGCACTACTGCTCCCAATTTACAGCTGAGAAAACAGGCTCAGAGAGGCGAACGACGTGCCCAAGTTAAATAGCTAGCTAGGGGCAGAACCTCAATTTGATCTCAGGATCAACTGACTCAAAAATTCGTGGCCTTTCCACCCTCTTCCAGGAGGGTGCACTGGAGCTGCATGACCTTCCTCATTCCTGGCTCTGCCCAAATCCTATCGCTGGCCTTGATGATGCCGTGGTAGGTGTGAGGGCCAAGGTTGAAAGCACAACATGCCTTTCTAGGAAAGCTGCTGGGTCAGAGATGGGTGAGGAGGGTCCTCGCTGCCTCCCCCAGGTGTCCTGCCGTCCTGCCCTGGGGAGAGTAACAGCGAGGATGCCCCCTTTGGGCGTGGCCAGGGGCGGGTGCACGGCTGAGGGCCTCTTTTCTGGGCCACTTCTCCGGTTGCCTGTAGCCCGTAACTGTAAACTCTCCGGAGCTCTTGGCCGAGGGACGCCGAGGGAGGGTCAGTGCCTTTGAGGGGCCAGGGCAGGTGTGAGAAGCAGGTGTTCTTCCCCCTCTTGAGACTTGTCCTCCGATGAGCTGTGTGCAGCCTGGCATCTAGATCACTGCTCTCAGCCCTTCCTGGCTCAGCTGCTGAGATTCTGTCATTTCTTCAGGAGCATGGGCCATCCTGGTGAGTGGCAGAGGAGCCAGCCCGGGGCGTGGGGCGGCTTGGGAAACTCTCCGAGGAAACGTTGCTGAATGACCTGATTTTTCTAAAACTTGAGGGCTTTGTGTTTTGGGCTTGGAAAAAGCGATAGCCAGAAAGTGAGGAGGAGATGTTTCAGGGAATCAGTCTCTTCAGCCAGAGACACCCCTCACACACACACCCAGAACACAACTGGCAGTGGTGCAAAGCGGACCTGCTGGCTGGGTCTATTCATGATGAGGACAGACTGGAGACGGGGATGTGGGGGGTCACAGCGGGGATGAAAGGAAGCCAGAAGTTTGAGGACAAGTTTGGGCTCCAGGAGTTGGCGAGTAACTGGAGTGAGAGCTTCCTCCCTGCCCTGGGCCAGCCCCGTGCGCCTCAGTGTCCTCATCTGTGTGTTGGGGGTGAAACTCCCTCTCGGTGATGTGCCTGCCTGAGGCAGTGGGAGGCCTGGGCCGTGGGGTGTAGCTGTTACACAGCCGTTGTTGTCGTTATTTATTATTTAAGCACCTCTCCTGTGGCTGAGCAGGGGCCCCGGTGTGCATGTCCCCCTCTCCCCGCCCTCCCCTGTCCTTCTCCCCCCTCACCAGGGACTGGCCTGATCCTTACTCTCGTGGTGCTTGGCACCCGGGCCTCAGGAAACATTTGAGTAAAGCCAGGGGGCAGTTCGGAACCTAGATCTTCAGTGGCTTCTTGTCTCATTTCTGTTTCCTGGCCCAACTCAGGCCCTGCGTGCCCGTGCTCCCTGCTCTAGGTGCCAGACACCTGGAGGGGCGGCGGGGGGGGGGCGGTGAGCTGGCTTCTCCACGGCTGGTGGGACTTGAGGCTGTGATGTCTGCAGGAGTAAGGGCGCTGCCAGTGTCTGCATTCAGGACAAAAGGGTCCCGGGACTGAAAGGATGCCTGGCCCGAGGTGGAAAGAGACGTCAGCTCACAGCAAGGGGTAGGGTTGGGGGAGCCATGGGACAGTGTGAGGGGTGTGAGCTGGTACGCAGCCTGGGTGGGGGGCTGGGGCATAGGAGTTGGGACCAGTACTCATCCTCAGGTTATCAGGGTCCCTTGGGGGCAGCAGGTTTCAGCTCCGAAAACCCACGGGTGTCACCCGGGCTCCTTCCCCTGGGTTTGGCCTGGGTCACCTGAGCCAGGTATGAAGGTGCAGGCCTCTGAGGGGAACCTTCAGCCCCCTCCACCCAGGAGCCACATTTTGTGGGAGAGCTGCAGCCAGGAACCACAACTGATAAAGAAGTGTTTTCATTCTCGGGGGCGTTAATTATCACAGATTAGATTTCAACTGAGTGGGCCTTTTGTTGCAGGAGCCTTTCTAATCAAGGTAGTTTCAATACTACTGTGGTTTCACTGAGCCAATTCAAGTTCATTACTTTGTTCTGTTACCACCCTGGGTATTCAGCCCTGATGTTATTACTTATGGCCCCACTGGGTCCAGTTTTTCAGATTTAACTACTGGCCTGGCATCTCCCTCAGACATCACCCTCACAGGGTGCTGAGCCTGGATAAAGGTAACCCAAGCGTGCAGGCACGTTTTCTTGGTTCTGTAAATTTAATTAAACATTTGCAAACATGTTTTCTTCAGTTTCCTGAGGTAATGTGGCTCAAACAAGATGGGCTTTGGGTGGTCTTTCCAGGTGTCATGTTTATGAATAATTCCATCGGTTCCTACTGTATGGAAAGAAACTGGAAATACACCGGACAGTGGCGATAAGGATGCCAGGCTAAACCATGGCTGGCAGATGGTCACCAAGTGTAAAGATGGGGAGCTTCCTGGCTTGGGCAGGGGTTTGGGTGCCCCCACCCCCCAACCTTGATCCTTCCATTCTTACAGTGGGCACTGCTTGTGCTTCTGGGTGAGAGACTTTATGCTTCTTTGTCTTTTCAGTATTTTTTCTCTGGTTACATCTGCTATGTAATTAAGGAATTAGCAAAGAAGAAAATAAGTCACCCATAATCCTACCACCCCACAATAAGGAGGCTTAAGATCTTAGCATATTTCCTTCTAGATTTTTGGGGGGCATTTAAAAAAATATCATTGCGGTTTTATACTCTCCATATATAAGTCTATATAATCGGCACTTGCAGAATAGTTATTTCTTTTTCTTATTACAGAAATGCGTATTTGATTGCAGAAATTTGGGGAAACAGAGGAAAAGCCCAGAGAGAAAAAGTAAAAGTTACACTGATTATTCCTCCACTTAGAGATAACCACTCTTGGTACTGTTTGCATGTACACACTGTCAGTCTTGTCTTTTCTCAGGCATATAGCACATTATCTCTCACCACAAATTGGGATCATGCATATACAGTCACCCTTTCTTCCCCCTTTTTACTTAAAAATATCCCCCAAGTGTGTCATGACATGAAGTTTTCCTCTGAGACATGATTTAAAAAGAGAATGATTTGTTTGTGTGAAACTTGTGTGATATAAAATTAACCAATTCAAAGGGAGCGATTCAGTGGCATTTAGTATGTTCACACTTGTGCAATCAGCACCTCCGTCTAGCTCCAAAACATTTCCCTCAGCTCCGAATTAAACTCCGTCCCCATGAAGCAAGCAGCTTCTTCCATTTTCCCCAGCCTCTGGCAACCTGCCAATCTGCATTCTGTTCCTGTAGATGTATCTGTTCTGGATATTTCATGTAATGGAATCATACTCGAGACCTTTTAAAGGCTGCATGGTATGCTTTAATTGATCTAATGAATCCCTTGTTTTTGGACACTGAGGTTGTTTCCAGTTCTTTTAATGCCATTTAAGTAATGATGTGTTGAACATCTTTGTGCCTAAATTTTTTTTCATATTTCAGATTAGCCAGGACATGTGTTCTTGACTATCCCCATGTAATTTAGTTTGAAAGTGGTTGTGCAGTAAATACTTTTTGTTGTTGTTGTTTCCTGGAATGAAACACTCTTGCCTCCAACCCTTGGCCTCCTTGTTGCTTTTCTGACAGTCTTATCTCTTCCCATCAAAGCAGTTTCGTAGCCAGGGTGACTACAGAATCATTAAAGCATGCAAGGTGATAATACCTCACATTACTCTCAGCATTTGAGAAGGCCGCTCTTAAAACCTGCCACTTCCTTTGGGATCATCTGGGCAATTTTTACTGACTCCTTCTGTTTGTTCTTCCATCATATAGCATAACTTTTGTAGAGACTGGTTAAACTGCTTTAGATTGAGTTGAAAGGGCTGGCCTGTGCTTGCGGAGCTTGTAACTGCCAGAGACCTCAGGTAAAGAGATTTGCTGTTTCCTGTCTTTCATCCAGGTGCAGGAAGTGCCACAGCAAGACTGGCTGTGAGATGCTCTGTGTAGACAGATTGTGGATTAGGGCACAGCCAGGGGTGGGCTTCCTGGACAGGCTTCAGACCTCCTGCAAAATCCAAGCCTAGCAGGATATTCCTTTATCCCTGTCACAGACCTGGATTAGGTGTTATTATATAGAATAGGCGCTACCTTTGACTCTTACAGTGGCATTGACAGCATGGGATCATTGAAGGGTCTTCCGCTGGTTCTGTGTGTGTGTGTGTGGGTGGGTGGGTGGGTGTATGTGTGTGTGTG
>NW_017731531.1:1093389-1103481 GCF_001890085.2 Hipposideros armiger
AACCACAAAGAAAGAGCGAGTGGAGGGGAAGGGGGAGAGAGACACAGAGAGAGAGAGAGAGAGAGAGCGCGCGAGCACCAGCTCAAGGGAGGAACACTGAAGTGAGATCTAATCTTGGCTGTGCCATTAATTAGCTGTGACTTTGAGCAAGGCTTTTCTCCCCTCTAGGGATCAGGTTGTCTGTACTTGGTGGGTGTTGACGTGCCCTGGGGATTACTGCTCCACTTCACAACTGCGCCTGCTAGGTCATCATTGATGACTCTGTCCAAGCCTAGCACAGTATCTGGGACAGAGTGAGTGCTCAACAGGCACATGTGTGGGCACCCACTTGCACACACACACGTACACTCCTCTGAGCTGCTCCATTATGATGGCAGAATATACCTGTTTGCCTGGTTCCTATGGAAGATATCCAAAAGAACACATTTCAATAAACTAGATCACTGGGTGTGATCCTTCCCCCAACCCGCTTTCTAAGTGGCGGTGTGTTGTCTCTAAAATCTTCCCTTTCTAGATGAATGGGTCTCTAACCATGCCCCAGTCATTTTAGATCCCTTTGTGGGCTCACGAAGCCTGCCTTCATTTTTGATAACTGGGAGCAGTCCTTAATATCCCAGCCTTCCCCAACCCCCATTCTAGAGCTTTCTGGAGGTAGTCTTTACTGTCTTTGATGGATGCTGTGGACTGCTGGTTCATGTTTGACACAGCCTGGAGGAAAAAACTTAGAACTCTATATGGATTAGTAATTTTCTTTAGACTTCATTGATTCTGAGCTTAAGTGTGTGTGTGTGTGTGTGTGTATATATATATATATATATATATATATATATTATCTCCTCTATTAATAGTCTGTAAGCAACTGACTTATTCAATTAATTCAAACACTAACTGAACTTCTGCCATGTGACAGGCACTGTACTAGATGCTAGAAGAATCAGAGATGAGTAAATTATGGCCCCTCAAGATGCCCCCGTCCAGTGGGGA
This sequence comes from Hipposideros armiger, assembly GCF_001890085.2. Classification (NCBI taxonomy): domain Eukaryota; kingdom Metazoa; phylum Chordata; class Mammalia; order Chiroptera; family Hipposideridae; genus Hipposideros; species Hipposideros armiger. Next base: position 1,094,374 of record NW_017731531.1, read on the forward strand.
TAATCAGATACATGAATAACTGTAATGGGACAAGTGTCCTCATGAGGATTTGTATAGAATGCAATAGAAACACAGATTGGGATAGGCTCAATAGGAAGCAACATTTGAACTGGGTCTTGAAGGATGAGGAGGAAGTTGCCATATGGATGGGTCAGCAAAGAGTATCCTGGGAAAAACTTGTCATTCCATTCATTCTTCATTCATTCCGCAAACCCCTCCTCTAAGGGTGCCTAGCACAGTGGTTTGTATGCAACTGTTGTTTGGGAAATATTTGAGTAAATTAAAAGAAATCCATCTGATAAGAGAAGTAAAAACCACTGTGACATTTGCAGAAATTAGCTTTCAAATGAAATGATACATATGAAAATAAAGCAAGAGACAACTGTAAGGTGTGTAGTTAATATTTACCTCCTTGTTAGCTGTTTTGATTTAGTTCCCTTCCCAAGACTCTTATTTAGAGGATTTCTGTGAGCTTTGAAATAACTACAGCATCCTCTATTACTAGTTTTTTTTCTGTGCTCTGATAGTGCTGGATTAGAGAACATTTATGGTGATATTTTTATTTTAGTTCGTGATTTTTTTTTCATTACTGTTTAACAAAACATATAGGGCTTCCTAATAGTTAAGTAAATTCAAATGAATTTTTGTTTCATTTTTCAAAGCCCTCTTAACTTGTGGAGTTTTCTCATCTTTGTTAAAGTTTGCTTCCCACCCACTAAAGCCCTGAACTTCCTTTTTGACTCCTTGATTCAGTTTAGCTTCCTGTGGGTCTGAGGGGGTCAGTTTCTGAACTTTGTATAGGTTTCTGTTTGGTGAGCTAACTTTGTAATCACGATAAAGGCCAAATTATTCCCATCTTACCAGTTTCTTGAGGCGGAAGGGAAAGAAAAACTCAAAAGCTGCTTTGTATTTTCCTGTAGAGTAAATAATAGACTTTTAATTTATTTGAACAATAAGTAAAATAAAATAAAATATACACAAGCTGGAAAAACATTGTCCAATCAACCAGGTAAATTTACCTTTAGCAGGTAGCTTAAATGCAGGTGCCCTTAAATGTAGTAATATTTCATTAAACATTAAAAGGTCATCAAGAAAGGGCTTTAGGGCCGGCCGAATGGCGCGATGGTTAAGAACTGGTTTGGGACGCCAGAGGGCCCCGGTTCGGATCCTACATATGGGGGCCAGTGACACTGCCCTCTACAAAAAAAAAAGAAAGGGCTTTAATGTAAACTTTGTCAATGTAAATTCTCCTATTTCAGTACAAAAATATGTAGGGCATAAAATGAAATCGTATGTTTCGAACATATGACCAAGGGTCTTAGTTGATTACCATTCTGAAAAGCCCTGGTCCTCATCATTTGGTCTAGCTTATTTAATTTTTAAATTGGGACAGTGTACATAATTGTTCTTCTTGGAGGCACAAAATCTTAGAACTTTAAGGTTTCTTGTAGATTACAGTCACTCTAGCACTCACAAAAGAACGTTCTCTGGTTTCTTCAGACTCATTTATTCTTATATTCATTTAGTTAATCAACTAATGCAAGGCATTTAGCTGGTTATGGTGAATAACACCAAGGTTTAACCCTTTCACTGAGTTAATTGATTTCAAGTTTTTTTTTCAAAATGTGTCAAAAATCCATACACAAAAAAAGTTGATATTTTGACTAGTTTATGCATTTAATATAGTAACATTTTGAGCTGCTTTGTACATAAATGACATTATTTTTATTTTAAAACTTTGTTATATGGTAATAAATTTACCATTATATTGAATTTTAGCAAAAATACTCAAAACCTGCTAAGTGGCATCAATTAGGTTTAAGTATAGATAGATAAATTAGAATCTAATGGCATGGATGACATAAAAAATCCATTACAAAATGTTACACAATATGGCATACAAGACGTCTTTATTGTTGATAGTGCAAGCCACAGGAAAACATTTCTGAACATTGCAGCAAAAGTGTTCAGACTGGTCTGTGAGAATTTAGCAGTATCTTCTCCATGACTCTACATATGCCGTTCCCTCGGCCTAGAGTGCCCTTTCTTTGTCCCTTAGCCTTCAAGGCTCAAACCTCCTTGACGCTTTCCCTGACCTCCCTATGTTGTTTAAGGCAGTGGGTCCCCAACCTTGGGCTATATATAGACTTTCTGAAGGGAACCTCAGAATTATTGCATTGGGTCACCAAATTCACAGGGACACTAAACATCAGACTGAATAAACAATGTCATTTGTCAAAAATATTTTTCAAATGTATGTAGATTCCATTGTGAGATGAAATAAAAATTTATTTGAATTTACTTTAACCATTAAAAAGCCTTATTGAATACATAGTGGCTCTTTATCCTTTTATATTTTTAAAGTGAACAAATACTAAAAGTATAACCATTTTGATGGAGGTCTATGAATTTTTCAAAGTTAGAAATGACTATTCTTATTTCGGTTAGGGTTATGTTTAGCTGCAAATGATAGAAAACCTAACAGTGACTTAAGCAAATTTATTTCTTTTCACATAAAAGTCTCGAGGTAGTCATCCCAGAGCTATTAGGTTGGCCTCACAAAGTCTTCTGAACCACTAGAACTTTTCATTTTGTGGCACTGCCATCCCTACCATGTAGCTTTCATCTCAAAGCTCAAGAAGGCTGCTTGAGCTCCAGCCATCATGTTTGTATTCCAGACAACAGAGGATAGAATCACCCCCGTTTCCCCTCTTCCTTCCCTAAACACGCACAGTGACATGTTTAGAAATGCTTCCCAGAAGTCCTGCATGGACCTTCTGCTTACATCACAGTCATCGGAACTTACTCACATGGCCACTCGTAGTTGTACGGAAATGTCTTTTTCCTGGGTTCCATGTGCCCAGCTAAAACTCAGTGGTTCTCTTGCTGAGGAGGAAGAGGAGAACAGATCATGGGGGAATTGCATGTGCCCACTTTGTGTCAGGCTGGGTACCATAGACATAGAACATTAACACTCAGCAGTGTAGAGGGCTTGTCAGGATCACAGCCCAGGTGTTGTGTGACACCTCACAGGTTCCCTTCCTTATCTGGGACTAAGTTTCCTCTGCAGTCATACTTGCATTATCTCATAGGGATGGGAATTGAAGACAGATGGAAGCACAGACATGTTAGTACTTAGATATGGTTGAGTATTATGGATACATCTTTATTAGTGCATTGTCGTCCAAACAGCCTTCCCTTCTGAGCCCCCAACTATACGAGGTCTGACAATTAAGTTTGAGAACTTGCTGCAATGATGTTGCTAACCTTTTTTGATATCAGAGGGATTATTCATTATGAATCTGTACCAACTGGACAAACACTTAACCAAGTTTACTATTTGGGAGTGCTGAAAAGGCTGCATGAAAAAGGTAGACGACCTGAACTTTTTGCCAGCAATTCATGGCTCTTGCATTGCGACAATGCACCAGCTCACACGGCACTGTCTGTGAGGGAGTTTTTAGCCAGTAAACAAATAACTGGATTGGAACACCCTCCCTACTCGCCTGATCTGGCCCCCAATGACTTCTTTCTTTACCCGAAGATAAAGGAAATATTGAAAGGAAGACATTTTAATGACATTTAGGACATCAAGGGTAATACGATGACAGCTCTGATGGCCATTCCAGAAAAAGAATTCCAAAATTGCTTTGAAGGATGGACTAGGTGCTGGCATCGGTGCATAGCTTCCCGAGGGGATAACTTCGAAGGTAACCATGGTGATATTCAGCAATGCGGTATGTAGCACTTTTTCTAGGATGAGTTCGTGAACTTAATTGTCTGACCTAGTCTTCCTCTCTTTAAAACCTGCAGTTGTGGACCAACTCTTCCAAGAAGCCTCCCTTGATTAAAACTGGTCAGTTGCTAACCCAGAAATGCCTCCAACCTTTTCTTTCCCATGTTTTTTTTTAATTGCCTTTAATTTTTTAAAATTTGAATTTACACAGCTTACCTAGATGATGGCATGACCCAGTGGATAAGAGCCTGGGTCTCAGAGCTAGACTGCCTGCATTTGTATCTGAGTTCTGTTACTTAACATCTCTGTGCCTCGATTTCTGCATCATACAGATATATTTATTAGAAAGTGTCTACCTCATAAGGTAAGGATTATGAGAGACAATCTAGGTAAATCCCTTCACCCAGAGACCGATATGTGGTAAGTGCTCAATAAAATGCACCACTGTTCTTACCATCTTCATCATGTCTCCCCTCTCAGACATGTGCCTGGTGGAGGACATTCTTAGTCATCTATTCACTCCACAAACATTAGCTGCACACCTGCCCCGTGCTAAGTGGGGGAGGCTGAAGTGAAACTGCAAAGTGGAACCTCCTGGGATCCTGTCTCGTTACCCCGCTTTCCAGTCAGGTGACTTTGGGCCAGCTACTTAATGCTTCTGAGTTTCGATTGTTTTCACCTTTGCAATATAGATGATTACTACAGACTATAAAGTTCTGAGGGTTCAATGAGATAATGCAGAGAAATGCTTAGCGTAGCACCTGGCACACAGCAAGCACTCAGTAAATGTTATTTAAAATAAGAATAAAAGGATGCTGGAGATATACATAAGACTGGTTCCCTGCCCTCAGGGAACTCGCAGTTTTGAGGAGGCGACAGGCAAATAACGGACGATTTCTACTCGATGTGATGAGTGCCAAGATACAAGGATTCTCTGAGTGTCGTGGGAAGGCAGAGGTGGGTCAGTAGTTGGGGAAATGTGAACAGGGAGGTGGGGTGAGGGGTGGAGTGGGCAGGAGATGCTTGATCTGGGGCTTAAAAGCCAAAAGCCTGGGAATTAGGCAAGGGTACCAAGTCAGAGAAAGGTGTTTGGAAGAAGATGGTCCATACAGAGGAGCCCCGTGTGCATTGACCTGGAGGCGTGAAAGGCTCAGGTTGAGGCAATGGTGAGATGGGGTGTGAGGCTAAGGACAGATCAGATGTGTGAGGTTCACCTACCTGTGGGGCCACGACAACAGGTCGGGTCGAATAGGTACTTGAGCATTAATTAGATTGGGCCTTGTGGACCATGCTTAGGAGTTGGGAGTTGATTCTGTATCCAGCAGAAGTTTTCTTTTATGGAAAAAACAAACTAATCTTCCTAAAGGAGAGGAAAGTGGGGAAATCTCTCCTGGGGATACGCACAGCCTTCTTGAACCCATGATGGCCTCACATCTCTTTCAGTCCAGCTCCCGGGGACATCTGGGGACAGCTTTGCACCAGGAAGAACTGGATCCCTGGAACTTTCTCCAGGGTGGGCATCTCTTCCCATCATTGGCATGGGAGTTCTTCTATTCTTCTGAAAGCTACTCTGTCTTAACCTGAGATTTCACCTGTAATGGTAGTTACATCCATGCCCATTAGTTCTCCATTTTCTTACCTCACAGATGCTACGTCATGGTCTACAGCCAAGGCAAAAACCCTTCTCAGCTCCTGGAAAATCAGCCTGAGTGGGAATCTTTTCTTATCAATCACTGGTACGGGAGTTCTGCTTTCTGTCCCTTCTCTGTGGCCTTCCTCTGCCATGTCTGTGTCCCCCGCCCCTCCCCGACCTTTGTAGAGTTTCACTTTATTAACCAGCCTTTCTTTCTCAAAACCTTGCCTTGGCTGTGGTTCTGGTCTATTATCTCCCCTCCATCCTCGTATCTCTAGTTTGGTTTCTTTTCCTCCTCTGCATTTCTGTGACTCATGATCTCTATTGGATGGCACTCGCTATTTTCTTTCTTGTATTTTGGTTGACTTTGGTGATTTGTATTCATGTCTTTTAATGCCTGTGGTAGGCTCTCAGAGCAAGATGTGAGCCTTAATTCTCTTCTTTATTCCCTAAGTGCCTAGTACACGCTTATAGTGGACAGTCAGACGTTCGAATAAATGAATGATTTGGGATTTGTTGTAAGTTATCTGCTTAGCAGTGTTCCTCCAAGTATTTTCCACAGACCGTTTGCATGAGATTGATGGGGTGCTTGTTAAAAATGTAGGTGTCAGGGCCCTATCCATATACCCTGAACCATAGTCTCTAAAGTCTGCATTTTTAACAAGCACACTTCCCCCACCTAGGTGATCTTATTCACATTGAAACCTGAGAAGTCTTGGTTTAAGGGACAATGAACCAACCTTATAAATGCATTTCAGCTGCTGAGCATCAAGTGCCTTCTAGACGAGGCCTAGGAGGCGAGCAGGGTCTCTGTCCACCTCTTCCCACCTGCAGGGGAGATGGGGCTTGGGGGGAAGGCATGGCTTTTGTGCAGTGGTAAATGGGAGAGGAGCCCGAAGAAGGTGGGGCGGTTTACCCTGAGGTGGAGGGACAAATAAGGCTTGCTAAGCAGAGATGGGGAGAAGGTAAACAGAAGGGGCGTTGGGGACTTTCTGGGAGGAGGAACCAACGCGGGCAAGGCATGGAGGGGAGAAATCCAGAGTGTGGGGATGGCAAGGGGTCTGGGTCGGCTGGATGCAAATGCATGAAGGGAAGCAGAAGGAAGACTCAGCTCACAGGGCATGAACGCCACGCCTCCTGCCCCAAAGGTGATGCTGAGGAGGCTGGAGGGTCAGATTCTGTGTAGGCCTGTCACGTGCTGGGCCCGCGAGTCCCTCTGTGTTGAGGACATCCACGGAGAGCAGGGGAGTCGGGGAAAGGCTTTGTGGAGAGGGCTGGGGGCATTCTGAAGTCATGATCAAGTCCTAAAACACATCCTCCATGTTTGATGTGAGAAGGTATCTTCTCATTTCAAGTTCCTGTGTTTTCCCTCTCCCCTCCCTCCAATCTTCTCCAGCTCCTGTGAACTTGCTGGAGAGGCCGGGGTGTGTGTGTGTGTGTGTGTGTGTGTGTTCCTCCGTCCTGCCACACAGCTCATCCAGCCATATGTACGTGTGCGTGATGCATGTATGTATGTGTGAACGTGTATTTGTGCAGACGCTGTCTTACCTGTCCTCCTTTCTTACTACTATGACTGTTGTCACTTTCCTGATGTGAGGGAAATGGGGGGGCGGGTGAGGCAGTGCAGGCCATTCTGATACCTGTGGGTGTGTCTTTTACAACCTGTTCAGCTGTCACCACGGGGGCTTACAAATGCTACAGCTCCCCAGATCCTGCAGGGCCCAGGCCACTATATTCTTTACAAGCTCCCAGGGGAGCTTCCTGACGCTGAAGTTGCTGCATTTGGGAACCATCAGCCCAAATAACCCAATCTCCCTGCCCTTTCACCGGGGGATTAGGGGCCTACGAATTCCTCAGCCGGGATGGGGGCTTTTAAACTTGAGAATGACTCCTTCCTCTGCTTTGATCAGTAGAGAGGAAAATACTTCACAGAGCAGAGAGGTGGCCGAGGGAATGTCCCCCGGGTCTTCTCTGTGGGGTGGGTACATTGCCAGAGCCCCAGTCTAACTGAAAGCTCATTAAGGCCCACAGCAAGTTGGGGCCTGTTAGTAATGAGTATTCTTTGCTGTTCCTACAAAAATCACAAGGCAACACCTGATTTGCCTTCAAATACCCTGATTTGCCATTCTAATTAGGCACTAAACTCGGGCTTGCCAGACGGATTGGTGGTACCCCCTGTGTATCCCCGTTTTGAGAACCTCTTGGGAAACATTTGAAGTGAAATTCTTTGAACACATCAAATAAAGCCCACACAAACAAATCCCAATGATTCTCAAACCCTAAAAATGGTCAGTGTTCAATTTCAAAGTTCCTACTCCCCCCCACCCCACCCCACCTTAAGGTCAATGTAACCCTGCACTGTGACATGTGTGAAGTGAGGAAAGGGGGTGGGGGTTCTCAGGGTCAGGGGCTCTGGCAGCTGGGGGTAGTACCCAGTCTTCTTCAGGCTGCTTATCCAGTGACTAGACTGTTTGGGAGACGATACTGGGAGAAAACCCGAAGGCCTCAGCCCTGGGCCCCCAGGACACAGGGTGCCTACTCCCCAGGCAGACTTTGCTCAGCTTTCGGTCTCTAGCAGGATGAGGGCCATGGGAGCCAGCAGCGGGGTGCCCTGATGGGGAAACCTGTGGGTGGTGCCACAGGCAGGTCCTGCTGCCCCCGTGAGGAGGACTCGGGAAAGTCAGGAGCTTTCCGGATGGTGGCGCCTCTGTCTTCCCCTAAATGAGGAGGCCAAGGAAACCAGTGGAGGGAATCTGCCTGGTTCTTGTCTGTGTGGCTCGGTCATGAGCAGCCTGGGATTGTGAGGCAGAGAATATTTAAAACTTTAAAACAAAACCACAAAAGCACCAGTGACCTACATGAGAGAGCAAAGCAGTGATGTCCTTTGAGGCCAGAGGGTGAAACTAGGAGACTTTGTGGGACTTGTGTTCCCGATCAGGTCCCTACTGGGCCCATGGTCCAGCATTTCTTTTGAAACCACCTTTTAATGTGGCCTTTGCTGCATTTAGGTGTTGTGCCTTCTTCCCTTCAGCTCTGCTCTCTGTAGGGCTTCCTCACTCACCCCCCTCCCCTCATGTCACTGTGCAGCCCCTTATATCCAGACAGTACCAGATACTCCTGGACCAGTTTATCCTGTCCCTGCTTAGAAACCTTACAGAGCTTCCGTTTATCTAGCTGATTAAGTCCACTCATCTAGAGCTCTGTCCCCTCCTATCAGACTTATATCCATCCACCCATCCATCCACCCATCCATCCAACACTTAATGGGCACTATAGGGCTTTGTGAACTTCCTGGGCAGAGATACATATGACAGAGAGGTACCATCCTTAAGGGGACTCTCAGGCTGTTGAGGAAGGCAGACAACTGTCAGTTATGGGGCAAGTTTGGTGGGTTGTGGGATAACAGAGGGGGAGCACTTGTGTAAAGATGGGCTGGATGTGTTTATGGTCATCCTGTGTTTGTAAGGTCAGAACACACTAGATGCTGGAAAGAAACCTAGCTGTTTTTTAGTATTAGGAGGAATGATGAGAGTGAAGCTTTTGCATTATACAGGCCTACGTCAAATTAAGCTTAATTAGGGCCGGCCGAGGGGCGCGGTGGTTAAGAACTGGCTTGGGACGCCAAAGGGCCCTGGTTTGGATCCCATATATGAGGGCCAGTGACACTGCCCTCCACAGCTAAGATGCTGAACAACAGCTCAACCTGGAGCTGGGCTGCCCTGAGTCACCAGCGATGGCA
>NW_017731531.1:1106516-1111038 GCF_001890085.2 Hipposideros armiger
TTGGGGGAAGGGGAACAGACAAGTTGCTGTCGTTTTGTTCTTCAGTCTAGCTGTGGAGGACGTTGCTTCACTGGCCCAAGTTGGCACCATCATTGGCTCTTCTCAGGAGAGGCAGATCAGTCGCCGGCTTCTGGACCGCCGCTCACGCTGGCTACTGGCTTCACACGGTAGCCCATGGCAAACCACTGCCTCAGGGGTTGCAGCCTACACCGTTGCCGGCGACTCACGGCAGCCCAGCTCCAGGTTGAGCTGTTGTTCAGCATCTTAGCTATAGAGGGCAGTGTCACTGGCCCTCATGTGGGATCCGAACCAGGGCCCTCTGGCGTCCCAAGCCAGCTCTTAACCATCACGCCACTCGGCCGGCCCTTATTTATTGAGTTTTGACCATAAGATTCTGTTGTTTGTTTATTTGTTTGTTTATTTATTTATTTTAGCTGAGTCATCCTGCTACCTGTTGGCAGCTCAGCCACAGCTTAGCTTGGGGCAGGCATCTAACCATTGTTGCTCAGAGCTCAAACTCTTGAGCGAGCTCTTAATCAACTGAGCCATTTGGCCGGACCTAAGATTCTGTTTTTTATTTAAAATTTTTTAAAAATAATTTTTTAATTTTTCAATTATGGTTGACATAGAATATTGTATTAGTTTTAGGTATACAACATAGTGACTAGACATTTATATAACTTACAAAGTGATCACCTTAATAAATCTAGTACCCATCTGACACCATACATAGTTATTACAATATTGACTATATTCCTCATGCTATATTTTACATCCCCATGACTACTGTGTAACAACCAATTTTTACTTAATAATCCCTTTCCCCTTTTCACTCATCTCCCAACTCCCCTCCTATCTGGTAACCATCAGTTCATTCTCTGTATCTATGAGTTTGTTTCCATTTTGTTTGTTTGTTTGTTTATTTTGTTCGTTAGAGTCCACATGTAAGTAAAATCATATAACACTTGTCTCTCTTTGTCTGACTTACTCCACTCAACACAATACCCTTTAGGTCCATCCACGTTATCGCAGATGGCAAGATTTCCTTGTTGTTTTTTTATTTTTTATTTTTTTATGGCTGAGTAATATTCCATTATAAATATGTTACACCTCTTCCTTATCCATTCACCCATTAATGGATGCCCAGGCTGCCTCCATTGTAATCAATGCTGCAATCAATATAGGGGTGCACATGTCCCTTCGAAGTAGCATTTTGGGTTTCTTTGGGTAAATACCTAGAAGTGGGATTACTGGGTAATTCTTTGTCTCTTGTTATTTGCCTCTTGTTAAGGCTATTTTGTCTGGCATAAGTATTGCTATGCCAGCTTTTCTTTTTTTTCCTTTCCTTTTTCATGAAATGTCTTTTTCCATCTCTTTACTTTTAGTCTGTGTGTGTGTGTATCTTTTGATCTGAGTGAAGTGAGTCTCTCATAGGCAGCATATGTAAGGGTCTTGTTTTCTTATCCGTTCAGCCACCCAATCTTTTGATTGAAGCATTTAACCCTTTTACATTGAATGTAATTCTAGTTTTTTTTTTGTTTTTTTTAAAGATTTTTATTGGGGAATTGGGGGGATGGGAACAGTGCTGGGGAATTGGGGGAAGGGGAACAGACAAGTTGNGACTGAAGAACAAAACGACAGCAACTTGTCTGTTCCCCTTCCCCCAAATCCCCAGCACTGTTCCCATCCCCCCAATTCCCCAATAAAAATCTTTTTTTTAAATTAAGCTTAATTAAAAGTATTGACTTCCTCATCTGTAAATTGGGTAAGACATAATAATAGAACTGACCTCGTAGGATTGTTGTTAAGGCTTAAATGAGATAATGTATATTTGTGGAACATAGTAACCTTTCAATAAATTTTGGCTATTGTAATTATTATCAAAGTAAGAGAAGGAATTTTCTTCAGGGTCCTTGGATGGAAGTCAATGAAAATGCAGAGAAAAACATCTCCAACAGTTTGCTCTGCATGAATTCAGCAAGTCTTAAAACCTGTCTGTTGTACCGTACCTCAGCGTAAGTGAAAGGAATAACTCCAACAGTTCAATTTGGTGAATGAAATCTACTGGGTGGAGAGTAGCACTCTATGTTGTCAGCTGTGGGCTTTTGCACATTGGATTTCTTTTTCTTAAAGGAGAGGCATTTTAATACTTGCAAGATGGTTTGGCGCATTCATCCCCAAGAAAGGCAACATCAGCGTCACCTGGGAAATGTCTTAAAAATGCAGACCCTGGGCTCCTTCTGCCTTTGTCCTGCCCCCAAACTGCCCCACTATACCTGAGCAGGGCCTGGTAGTCTGTTTAAATAAGTGCCTCCAGGCAATTCTGGCTTGCAACTCAGGGAACCTGGGACAGAACCCAGGGCTCTGAGGCCAAGCCCTGGCTTAGTTTCTCCTGGTGCTACCTCTGTCTACCTGGGTAACCTCGCGGTCACAGTCACCTGGCTCTCCGAGGGTATCTGAGGAGGGAGGTGAGGAGTCACTTCTATATGAGCTCAGTAGATGTAAGGGATTATCATTTCTATTTGTTCATTATGATAATCCTTTCTTCCCAGTACCACTCTTTCCCCTAATGATTTAATCAGAGCTACCACCTCCCAACATTTCTCCCTTAAGCCTGTGGTGGACTCCGATAGGATTTAATGTTGTGAAATAAGGAGCAAGAGCCTGTACTTCGGCCTGACAGCAAAAAGCCTCTGATTCCGAGCTCTGGTTGGCCTGTCCACTTTCCTGTATCAGGCGGAGGGAGAGACTGTGCCAGGCATGCATTAATGTGACTGGGACTTGAAAGCTTGAAAGCATGGAGTCTCTGATGTCCTAACAAGTAGCCGCTAGTCAAATGTGGCTTTTGAGCACTTGAAATTCAGTTAGTCTGGATTGAGAGGTGCTGTGAATTTGAAATACATAACAGATTTAGAAGACTTCATACTACAAAAAGAATGTAAAATGTATCAATAACTTTTATGCTGATTACATGTTCTAAATGATAATATTTTGGATATACTCGTATTGAGTTAAAGAATTTTGTTAAAATCAGTTTCACTTTATCTTCTTTTCATGTGGCTACAGGAAAGTTTAAAATTGCATATGTGGCTCACATTGTGTTTCTTCAGACAGTGCTACTTTAGGTTTTAAGTCAATCTTGGGAGCCAATTCAAAAAGTTCACAGTGTTTACTTCTTTGCAGATTCAAAAGGTGGGTTTTACATTTGAAATGGACATCTAGAACAGCTATTCTGAGTCATTGAACTCGACCTTGGATGTTTGCAGTGCTGTTTATTATCATGGCATTTTTTGTGAAGTGGGAATTTCACAAAATTCCGTCTGAATGGCATTTGTGGCTTATCTACTATTTTAAAAATGAGTCTTCTGACATTTCTAGGAGGGGCCAGAAGAAAGCCTAAGTGGAGAAATTGCTCTGCTTAGATTGGACTTTGATTGCAGAGCTGCAAAGACACCAGTTTACAGGGGACAGTGCAATTCATTTTTCCACTACGAGCTGGGGATGAAACTGCTAGGAAATAGCAATGTGAGTTCGGCTTATCCTTCTTCCTTATCATTTTTGGCCCCTCCTTAGCCCCCTGCCTTCATGCCCTCTTCCCCTGATGTAGTTTCTTGATTACAGTGTGTGAGGCCCAGCCAGGCACTCACATGGCAAGGCTGAGAAAAACAGGTTTAGCTCCGAAGCAATGGCCAACAAGAGTGGGCACTGGTCACTGAATTTCTCTCTAACTGGCAGCGTTCCTGGGAATTCAGAGCAGTTTCTTCATCTCAAAAGCGGCAATGCTCAAACTCTCATGTCTACCACAGGGTGGGATAATGAGAAATAAAAAGGCAGGCCTTCTGGGGTACAGAAATAGTAAAAGCCACCTGAAGACCAAGGTCCCTGCCGTTAACTATTTCTGTGGCAAACAGTCTCTCTTCTACAGGCCTCAGGTCTTTCTCCTGTTATTAGCTAAGGGAATAGAGTGGTTTGATAAAGTTAAAAGAATACGAAGTCTGACCCCAGTTTGAATTCCAATTCTGCTGCCTACTTAGCTGAATGACCTTGGGAGACCTACTTGACTTCTCTGTGCCTCATTTTTCTATCTATAAAATGGGGATAATAGAACCTGTTGCGAGGTTAATCATGCTAACACCTGTAAGGTCCTTAGAACAGAGCCTAGAACATAGTAAATGCTCTGTGAATATTGGATTCATTCAGTCACCAACATCTGTGGAGTGTCTTCTGTGTGCCAGGTGCTATTCTAAGTACTGGGCACAGCAGAGGACAAAGTAGCAAAACTCCCTTTGAGAGAGTTACTTTTAGTGGAGGAATTTAAGATGTTTATTAATTGTAATTATCAGAGTATCTGCACTGCCTTAGGGGTCTTCATACAGTGTTGCTTTATTTTATTTTTTAAAGATTTTTATTGGGGAGCTGGGGGGATGGGAACAGCACTGGGGAATTGGGGGAAGGGGAACAGACAAGTTGCTGTCGTTTTGTTCTTCAGTCTAGCTGTGGAGGACGTTGCTTCACTGGCCCA